>NC_092150.1:47176034-47517534 GCF_045791955.1 Oncorhynchus clarkii lewisi | reverse complement strand
TGATTTTAGACCTTGTTTATTGCAGCAAACATGATTTTAGACCTTGTTTATTGCAGCAAACATGATTTTAGACCTTGTTTATTGCAGCAAACATGATTTTAGACCTTGTTTATTCTAGCAAACATGATTTTAGACCTTGTTTATTGCAGCAAACATGATTTTAGACCTTGTTTAGTGCAGCAAACATGATTTTAGACCTTGTTTATTGCAGCAAACATCATTTTAGACCTTGTTTATTGCAGCAAACATGATTTTAGACCTTGTTTATTGCAGCAAACATGATTTTAGACCTTGTTTATTGCAGCAAACATGATTTTAGACCTTGTTTATTGCAGCAAACATGATTTTAGACCTTGTTTAGTGCAGCAAACATGATTTTAGACCTTGTTTAGTGCAGCAAACATGATTTTAGACCTTGTTTAGTGCAGCAAACATGATTTTAGACCTTGTTTAGTGCAGCAAACATGATTTTAGACCTTGTTTATTGCAGCAAACATGATTTTAGACCTTGTTTATTGCAGCAAACATGATTTTAGACCTTTTTTAGTGCAGCAAACATGATTTTAGACCTTGTTTAGTGCAGCAAACATGATTTTAGACCTTGTTTATTGCAGCAAACATGATTTTAGACCTTGTTTATTGCAGCAAACATGATTTTAGACCGTGTTTATTGCAGCAAACATGATTTTAGACCGTGTTTATTGCAGCAAACATGATTTTAGACTGTGTGTATTGCAGCAAACATGATTTTAGACCGTGTTTATTGCAGCAAACATGATTTTAGACCTTGTTTATTGCAGCAAACATGATTTTAGACCTTTTTGAGTGGAGCAAACATGATTTTAGACCTTGTTTATTGCAGCAAACATGATTTTAGACCTTGTTTATTGCAGCAAACATGATTTTAGACCTTGTTTATTGCAGCAAACATGATTTTAGACCTTGTTTATTCTAGAAAACATGATTTTAGACCTTGTTTATTGCAGCAAACATGATTTTAGACCTTGTTTAGTGCAGCAAACATGATTTTAGACCTTGTTTATTGCAGCAAACATCATTTTAGACCTTGTTTATTGCAGCAAACATGATTTTAGACCTTGTTTATTGCAGCAAACATGATTTTAGACCTTGTTTATTGCTGCAAACATGATTTTAGACCTTGTTTATTGCAGCAAACATGATTTTAGACCTTGTTTTTTGCAGCAAACATGATTTTAGACCTTGTTTATTGCAGCAAACATGATTTTAGACCTTGTTTATTGCAGCAAACATGATTTTAGACCTTGTTTATTGCAGCAAACATGATTTTAGACCTTGTTAATTGCAGCAAACATGATTTTAGACCTTGTTTAGTGCAGCAAACATGATTTTAGACCTTGTTTAGTGCAGCAAACATGATTTTAGACCTTGTTTAGTGCAGCAAACATGATTTTAGACCTTGTTTAGTGCAGCAAACATGATTTTAGACCTTGTTTATTGCAGCAAACATGATTTTAGACCTTGTTTATTGCAGCAAACATGATTTTAGACCTTGTTTATTGCAGCAAACATGATTTTAGACCGTGTTTATTGCAGCAAACATGATTTTAGACCGTGTTTATTGCAGCAAACATGATTTTAGACCGTGTTTATTGCAGCAAACATGATTTTAGACCTTGTTTATTGCAGCAAACATGATTTTAGACCTTTTTGAGTGGAGCAAACATGATTTTAGACCTTGTTTATTGCAGCAAACATGATTTTAGACCTTGTTTATTGCAGCAAACATGATTTTAGACCTTGTTTATTGCAGCAAACATGATTTTAGACCTTGTTTATTCTAGCAAACATGATTTTAGACCTTGTTTATTGCAGCAAACATGATTTTAGACCTTGTTTAGTGCAGCAAACATGATTTTAGACCTTGTTTATTGCAGCAAACATCATTTTAGACCTTGTTTATTGCAGCAAACATGATTTTAGACCTTGTTTATTGCAGCAAACATGATTTTAGACCTTGTTTATTGCTGCAAACATGATTTTAGACCTTGTTTATTGCAGCAAACATGATTTTAGACCTTGTTTATTGCAGCAAACATGATTTTAGACCTTGTTTATTGCAGCAAACATGATTTTAGACCTTGTTTATTGCAGCAAACATGATTTTAGACCTTGTTTATTGCAGCAAACATGATTTTAGACCTTGTTAATTGCAGCAAACATGATTTTAGACCTTGTTTAGTGCAGCAAACATGATTTTAGACCTTGTTTAGTGCAGCAAACATGATTTTAGACCTTGTTTATTGCAGCAAACATGATTTTAGACCTTGTTTATTGCAGCAAACATGATTTTAGACCTTGTTTATTGCAGCAAACATGATTTAAGACCTTGTTTTTTGCAGCAAACATGATTTTAGACCTTGTTTATTGCAGCAAACATGATTTTAGACCTTGTTTAGTGCAGCAAACATGATTTTTGACCTTGTTTATTGCAGCAAACATGATTTTAGACCTTGTTTATTGCAGCAAACATGATTTAAGACCTTGTTTTTTGCAGCAAACATGATTTTAGACCTTGTTTATTGCAGCAAACATGATTTTAGATCTTGTTCATTGCAGCAAATATGATTCTAGACCTTGTTTATTGCAGCAAACATGATTTTGGACCTTTTTGAGTGGAGCAAACATGATTTTAGACCTTGTTTATTGCAGCAAACATGATTTTAGACCTTGTTTATTGCAGCAAACATGATTTTAGACCTTGTTTATTGCAGCAAACATGATTTTAGACCTTGTTTATTCTAGCAAACATGATTTTAGACCTTGTTTATTGCAGCAAACATGATTTTAGACCTTGTTTAGTGCAGCAAACATGATTTTAGACCTTGTTTACTGCAGCAAACATGATTTTAGACCTTGTTTATTGCAGCAAACATGATTTTAGACCTTGTTTAGTGCAGCAAACATGATTTTAGACCTTGTTTAGTGCAGCAAACATGATTTTAGAGCTTGTTTAGTGCAGCAAACATGATTTTAGATCTTGTTTATTGCAGCAAACATGATTTTAGATCTTGTTTACTGCAGCAAACATGATTTTAGACCTTGTTTACTGCAGCAAACATGATTTTAGACCTTGTTTATTGCAGCAAACATGATTTTAGACCTTGTTTAGTGCAGCAAACATGATTTTAGACCTTGTTTACTGCAGCAAACATGATTTTAGACCTTGTTTATTGCAGCAAACATGATTTTAGACCTTGTTTAGTGCAGCAAACATGATTTTAGACCTTGTTTAGTGCAGCAAACATGATTTTAGAGCTTGTTTAGTGCAGCAAACATGATTTTAGATCTTGTTTATTGCAGCAAACATGATTTTAGATCTTGTTTACTGCAGCAAACATGATTTTAGACCTTGTTTACTGCAGCAAACATGATTTTAGACCTTGTTTATTGCAGCAAACATGATTTTAGACCTTGTTTAGTGCAGCAAACATGATTTTTGACCTTGTTTATTGCAGCAAACATGATTTTAGACCTTGTTTATTGCAGCAAACATGATTTTAGACCTTGTTTTTTGCAGCAAACATGATTTTAGACCTTGTTTATTGCAGCAAACATGATTTTAGATCTTGTTCATTGCAGCAAATATGATTCTAGACCTTGTTTATTGCAGCAAACATGATTTTAGACCTTTTTGAGTGGAGCAAACATGATTTTAGACCTTGTTTATTGCAGCAAACATGATTTTAGACCTTGTTTATTGCAGCAAACATGATTTTAGACCTTGTTTATTGCAGCAAACATGATTTTAGACCTTGTTTATTCTAGCAAACATGATTTTAGACCTTGTTTATTGCAGCAAACATGATTTTAGACCTTGTTTAGTGCAGCAAACATGATTTTAGACCTTGTTTATTGCAGCAAACATCATTTTAGACCTTGTTTATTGCAGCAAACATGATTTTAGACCTTGTTTATTGCAGCAAACATGATTTTAGACCTTGTTTATTGCAGCAAACATGATTTTAGACCTTGTTTATTGCAGCAAACATGATTTTAGACCTTGTTTAGTGCAGCAAACATGATTTTAGACCTTGTTTAGTGCAGCAAACATGATTTTAGACCTTGTTTAGTGCAGCAAACATGATTTTAGACCTTGTTTAGTGCAGCAAACATGATTTTAGACCTTGTTTATTGCAGCAAACATGATTTTAGACCTTGTTTATTGCAGCAAACATGATTTTAGACCTTTTTTAGTGCAGCAAACATGATTTTAGACCTTGTTTAGTGCAGCAAACATGATTTTAGACCTTGTTTATTGCAGCAAACATGATTTTAGACCTTGTTTATTGCAGCAAACATGATTTTAGACCGTGTTTATTGCAGCAAACATGATTTTAGACCGTGTTTATTGCAGCAAACATGATTTTAGACTGTGTGTATTGCAGCAAACATGATTTTAGACCGTGTTTATTGCAGCAAACATGATTTTAGACCTTGTTTATTGCAGCAAACATGATTTTAGACCTTTTTGAGTGGAGCAAACATGATTTTAGACCTTGTTTATTGCAGCAAACATGATTTTAGACCTTGTTTATTGCAGCAAACATGATTTTAGACCTTGTTTATTGCAGCAAACATGATTTTAGACCTTGTTTATTCTAGAAAACATGATTTTAGACCTTGTTTATTGCAGCAAACATGATTTTAGACCTTGTTTAGTGCAGCAAACATGATTTTAGACCTTGTTTATTGCAGCAAACATCATTTTAGACCTTGTTTATTGCAGCAAACATGATTTTAGACCTTGTTTATTGCAGCAAACATGATTTTAGACCTTGTTTATTGCTGCAAACATGATTTTAGACCTTGTTTATTGCAGCAAACATGATTTTAGACCTTGTTTTTTGCAGCAAACATGATTTTAGACCTTGTTTATTGCAGCAAACATGATTTTAGACCTTGTTTATTGCAGCAAACATGATTTTAGACCTTGTTTATTGCAGCAAACATGATTTTAGACCTTGTTAATTGCAGCAAACATGATTTTAGACCTTGTTTAGTGCAGCAAACATGATTTTAGACCTTGTTTAGTGCAGCAAACATGATTTTAGACCTTGTTTAGTGCAGCAAACATGATTTTAGACCTTGTTTAGTGCAGCAAACATGATTTTAGACCTTGTTTATTGCAGCAAACATGATTTTAGACCTTGTTTATTGCAGCAAACATGATTTTAGACCTTGTTTATTGCAGCAAACATGATTTTAGACCGTGTTTATTGCAGCAAACATGATTTTAGACCGTGTTTATTGCAGCAAACATGATTTTAGACCGTGTTTATTGCAGCAAACATGATTTTAGACCTTGTTTATTGCAGCAAACATGATTTTAGACCTTTTTGAGTGGAGCAAACATGATTTTAGACCTTGTTTATTGCAGCAAACATGATTTTAGACCTTGTTTATTGCAGCAAACATGATTTTAGACCTTGTTTATTGCAGCAAACATGATTTTAGACCTTGTTTATTCTAGCAAACATGATTTTAGACCTTGTTTATTGCAGCAAACATGATTTTAGACCTTGTTTAGTGCAGCAAACATGATTTTAGACCTTGTTTATTGCAGCAAACATCATTTTAGACCTTGTTTATTGCAGCAAACATGATTTTAGACCTTGTTTATTGCAGCAAACATGATTTTAGACCTTGTTTATTGCTGCAAACATGATTTTAGACCTTGTTTATTGCAGCAAACATGATTTTAGACCTTGTTTATTGCAGCAAACATGATTTTAGACCTTGTTTATTGCAGCAAACATGATTTTAGACCTTGTTTATTGCAGCAAACATGATTTTAGACCTTGTTTATTCTAGCAAACATGATTTTAGACCTTGTTTATTGCAGCAAACATGATTTTAGACCTTGTTTAGTGCAGCAAACATGATTTTAGACCTTGTTTATTGCAGCAAACATCATTTTAGACCTTGTTTATTGCAGCAAACATGATTTTAGACCTTGTTTATTGCAGCAAACATGATTTTAGACCTTGTTTATTGCAGCAAACATGATTTTAGACCTTGTTTATTGCAGCAAACATGATTTTAGACCTTGTTTAGTGCAGCAAACATGATTTTAGACCTTGTTTAGTGCAGCAAACATGATTTTAGACCTTGTTTAGTGCAGCAAACATGATTTTAGACCTTGTTTAGTGCAGCAAACATGATTTTAGACCTTGTTTATTGCAGCAAACATGATTTTAGACCTTGTTTATTGCAGCAAACATGATTTTAGACCTTTTTTAGTGCAGCAAACATGATTTTAGACCTTGTTTAGTGCAGCAAACATGATTTTAGACCTTGTTTATTGCAGCAAACATGATTTTAGACCTTGTTTATTGCAGCAAACATGATTTTAGACCGTGTTTATTGCAGCAAACATGATTTTAGACCGTGTTTATTGCAGCAAACATGATTTTAGACTGTGTGTATTGCAGCAAACATGATTTTAGACCGTGTTTATTGCAGCAAACATGATTTTAGACCTTGTTTATTGCAGCAAACATGATTTTAGACCTTTTTGAGTGGAGCAAACATGATTTTAGACCTTGTTTATTGCAGCAAACATGATTTTAGACCTTGTTTATTGCAGCAAACATGATTTTAGACCTTGTTTATTGCAGCAAACATGATTTTAGACCTTGTTTATTCTAGAAAACATGATTTTAGACCTTGTTTATTGCAGCAAACATGATTTTAGACCTTGTTTAGTGCAGCAAACATGATTTTAGACCTTGTTTATTGCAGCAAACATCATTTTAGACCTTGTTTATTGCAGCAAACATGATTTTAGACCTTGTTTATTGCAGCAAACATGATTTTAGACCTTGTTTATTGCTGCAAACATGATTTTAGACCTTGTTTATTGCAGCAAACATGATTTTAGACCTTGTTTTTTGCAGCAAACATGATTTTAGACCTTGTTTATTGCAGCAAACATGATTTTAGACCTTGTTTATTGCAGCAAACATGATTTTAGACCTTGTTTATTGCAGCAAACATGATTTTAGACCTTGTTAATTGCAGCAAACATGATTTTAGACCTTGTTTAGTGCAGCAAACATGATTTTAGACCTTGTTTAGTGCAGCAAACATGATTTTAGACCTTGTTTAGTGCAGCAAACATGATTTTAGACCTTGTTTAGTGCAGCAAACATGATTTTAGACCTTGTTTATTGCAGCAAACATGATTTTAGACCTTGTTTATTGCAGCAAACATGATTTTAGACCTTGTTTATTGCAGCAAACATGATTTTAGACCGTGTTTATTGCAGCAAACATGATTTTAGACCGTGTTTATTGCAGCAAACATGATTTTAGACCGTGTTTATTGCAGCAAACATGATTTTAGACCTTGTTTATTGCAGCAAACATGATTTTAGACCTTTTTGAGTGGAGCAAACATGATTTTAGACCTTGTTTATTGCAGCAAACATGATTTTAGACCTTGTTTATTGCAGCAAACATGATTTTAGACCTTGTTTATTGCAGCAAACATGATTTTAGACCTTGTTTATTCTAGCAAACATGATTTTAGACCTTGTTTATTGCAGCAAACATGATTTTAGACCTTGTTTAGTGCAGCAAACATGATTTTAGACCTTGTTTATTGCAGCAAACATCATTTTAGACCTTGTTTATTGCAGCAAACATGATTTTAGACCTTGTTTATTGCAGCAAACATGATTTTAGACCTTGTTTATTGCTGCAAACATGATTTTAGACCTTGTTTATTGCAGCAAACATGATTTTAGACCTTGTTTATTGCAGCAAACATGATTTTAGACCTTGTTTATTGCAGCAAACATGATTTTAGACCTTGTTTATTGCAGCAAACATGATTTTAGACCTTGTTTATTGCAGCAAACATGATTTTAGACCTTGTTAATTGCAGCAAACATGATTTTAGACCTTGTTTAGTGCAGCAAACATGATTTTAGACCTTGTTTAGTGCAGCAAACATGATTTTAGACCTTGTTTATTGCAGCAAACATGATTTTAGACCTTGTTTATTGCAGCAAACATGATTTTAGACCTTGTTTATTGCAGCAAACATGATTTTAGACCTTTTTTAGTGCAGCAAACATGATTTTAGACCTTGTTTAGTGCAGCAAACATGATTTTAGACCTTGTTTATTGCAGCAAACATGATTTTAGACCTTGTTTATTGCAGCAAACATGATTTTAGACCGTGTTTATTGCAGCAAACATGATTTTAGACCGTGTTTATTGCAGCAAACATGATTTTAGACCGTGTTTATTGCAGCAAACATGATTTTAGACCTTGTTTATTGCAGCAAACATGATTTTAGACCTTGTTTAGTGCAGCAAACATGATTTTAGACCTTGTTTAGTGCAGCAAACATGATTTTAGACCTTGTTTAATGCAGCAAACATGATTTTAGACCTTGTTTAGTGCAGCAAAAATGATTTTAGACCTTGTTTAGTGCAGCAAACATGATTTTAGACCTTGTTTAGTGCAGCAAACATGATTTTAGACCTTGTTTATTGCAGCAAACATGATTTTAGACCTTGTTTATTGCAGCAAACATGATTTTAGACCTTGTTTATTGCAGCACACATGATTTTAGACCTTGTTTAGTGCAGCAAACATGATTTTAGACCTTGTTTAGTGCAGCAAACATGATTTTAGACCTTGTTTATTGCAGCAAACATGATTTTAGACCTTGTTTATTGCAGCAAACATGATTTCAGATCTTGTTCATTGCAGCAAACATGATTCTAGACCTTGTTTATTGCAGCAAACATGATTTTAGACCTTTTTGAGTGCAGCAAACATGATTTTAGACCTTGTTTATTGCAGCAAACATGATTTTAGACCTTGTTTATTGCAGCACACATGATTTTAGACCTTGTTTAGTGCAGCAAACATGATTTTAGACCCTGGTTAGTGCAGCAAACATGATTTTAGACCTTGTTTATTGCAGCAAACATGATTTTAGACCTTGTTTATTGCAGCAAACATGATTTTAGACCTTGTTTATTGCAGCAAACATGATTTTAGACCTTGTTTATTGCAGCAAACATGATTTTAGACCTTGTTTAGTGCAGCAAACATTATTTTAGACCTTGTTTAGTGCAGCAAACATGATTTTAGACCTTGTTTATTGCAGCAAACATGATTTTAGACCTTGTTTTTTGCAGCAAACATGATTTTAGACCTTGTTTATTGCAGCAAACATGATTTTAGACCTTGTTTATTGCAGCAAACATGATTTTAGACCTTGTTTATTGCAGCAAACATGATTTTAGACCTTGTTTATTGCAGCAAACATGATTTTAGACCTTGTTTATTGCAGCAAACATGATTTTAGACCTTGTTTATTGCAGCAAACATGATTTTAGACCTGGTTTATTGCAGCAAACATGATTTTAGACCTTGTTTAGTGCAGCAAACATGATTTTAGAGCTTGTTTAGTGCAGCAAACATGATTTTAGAGCTTGTTTATTGCAGCAAACATGATTTTAGATCTTGTTTACTGCAGCAAACATGATTTTAGACCTTGTTTACTGCAGCAAACATGATTTTAGACCTTGTTTATTGCAGCAAACATGATTTTAGACCTTGTTTAGTGCAGCAAACATGATTTTAGACCTTGTTTATTGCAGCAAACATGATTTTAGACCTTGTTTATTGCAGCAAACATGATTTTAGACCTTGTTTTTTGCAGCAAACATGATTTTAGACCTTGTTTATTGCAGCAAACATGATTTTAGACCTTGTTTATTGCAGCAAACATGATTTTAGACCTTGTTTATTGCAGCAAACATGATTTTAGATCTTGTTTATTGCAGCAAACATGATTTTAGACCTTGTTTATTGCAGCAAACATGATTTTAGACCTTGTTTAGTGCAGCAAACATGATTTTAGACCTTGTTTAGTGCAGCACACATGATTTTAGACCTTGTTTAGTGCAGCAAACATGATTTTAGACCTTGTTTAGTGCAGCAAACATGATTTTAGACCTTGTTTATTGCAGCAAACATGATTTTAGACCTTGTTTATTGCAGCAAACATGATTTCAGATCTTGTTCATTGCAGCAAACATGATTCTAGACCTTGTTTATTGCAGCAAACATGATTTTAGACCTTTTTGAGTGCAGCAAACATGATTTTAGACCTTGTTTATTGCAGCAAACATGATTTTAGACCTTGTTTATTGCAGCACACATGATTTTAGAACTTGTTTAGTGCAGCAAACATGATTTTAGACCCTGGTTAGTGCAGCAAACATGATTTTAGACCTTGTTTATTGCAGCAAACATGATTTTAGACCTTGTTTATTGCAGCAAACATGATTTTAGACCTTGTTTATTGCAGCAAACATGATTTTAGACCTTGTTTATTGCAGCAAACATGATTTTAGACCTTGTTTAGTGCAGCAAACATTATTTTAGACCTTGTTTAGTGCAGCAAACATGATTTTAGACCTTGTTTATTGCAGCAAACATGATTTTAGACCTTGTTTTTTGCAGCAAACATGATTTTAGACCTTGTTTATTGCAGCAAACATGATTTTAGACCTTGTTTATTGCAGCAAACATGATTTTAGACCTTGTTTATTGCAGCAAACATGATTTTAGACCTTGTTTATTGCAGCAAACATGATTTTAGACCTTGTTTATTGCAGCAAACATGATTTTAGACCTTGTTTATTGCAGCAAACATGATTTTAGACCTGGTTTATTGCAGCAAACATGATTTTAGACCTTGTTTATTGCAGCAAACATGATTTTAGACCTTGTTTAGTGCAGCAAACATGATTTTAGACCTTGTTTATTGCAGCAAACATGATTTTAGAGCTTGTTTAGTGCAGCAAACATGATTTTAGAGCTTGTTTATTGCAGCAAACATGATTTTAGATCTTGTTTACTGCAGCAAACATGATTTTAGACCTTGTTTACTGCAGCAAACATGATTTTAGACCTTGTTTATTGCAGCAAACATGATTTTAGACCTTGTTTAGTGCAGCAAACATGATTTTAGACCTTGTTTATTGCAGCAAACATGATTTTAGACCTTGTTTATTGCAGCAAACATGATTTTAGACCTTGTTTTTTGCAGCAAACATGATTTTAGACCTTGTTTATTGCAGCAAACATGATTTTAGACCTTGTTTATTGCAGCAAACATGATTTTAGACCTTGTTTATTGCAGCAAACATGATTTTAGACCTTGTTTATTGCAGCAAACATGATTTTAGACCTTGTTTATTGCAGCAAACATGATTTTAGACCTTGTTTATTGCAGCAAACATGATTTTAGACCTTGTTTATTGCAGCAAACATGATTTTAGACCTTGTTTAGTGCAGCAAACATGATTTTAGACCTTGTTTATTGCAGCAAACATGATTTTAGAGCTTGTTTAGTGCAGCAAACATGATTTTAGATCTTGTTTATTGCAGCAAACATGATTTTAGATCTTGTTTACTGCAGCAAACATGATTTTAGACCTTGTTTACTGCAGCAAACATGATTTTAGACCTTGTTTATTGCAGCAAACATGATTTTAGACCTTGTTTAGTGCAGCAAACATGATTTTAGACCTTGTTTAGTGCAGCAAACATGATTTTAGACCTTGTTTATTGCAGCAAACATGATTTTAGACCTTGTTTATTGCAGCAAACATGATTTTAGACCTTGTTTATTGCAGCACACATGATTTTAGACCTTGTTTAGTGCAGCAAACATGATTTTAGACCTTGTTTAGTGCAGCAAACATGATTTTAGACCTTGTTTAGTGCAGCAAACATGATTTTAAACCTTGTTTAGTGCAGCAAACATGATTTTAGACCTTGTTTAGTGCAGCAAACATGATTTTAGACCTTGTTTAGTGCAGCAAACATGATTTTAGACCTTGTTTATTGCAGCAAACATGATTTTAGACCTTGTTTATTGCAGCAAACATGATTTTAGACCTTGTTTATTGCAGCAAACATGATTTTAGACCTTGTTAATTGCAGCAAACATGATTTTAGACCTTGTTTAGTGCAGCAAACATGATTTTAGACCTTGTTTAGTGCAGCAAACATGATTTTAGACCTTGTTTAGTGCAGCAAACATGATTTTAGACCTTGTTTAGTGCAGCAAACATGATTTTAGACCTTGTTTAGTGCAGCAAACATGATTTTAGACCTTGTTTATTGCAGCAAACATGATTTTAGACCTTGTTTATTGCAGCAAACATGATTTTAGACCTTGTTTATTGCAGCAAACATGATTTTAGACCTTGTTTATTGCAGCAAACATGATTTTAGACCTTTTTTAGTGCAGCAAACATGATTTTAGACCTTGTTTAGTGCAGCAAACATGATTTTAGACCTTGTTTATTGCAGCAAACATGATTTTAGACCTTGTTTTTTGCAGCAAACATGATTTTAGACCGTGTTTATTGCAGCAAACATGATTTTAGACCGTGTTTATTGCAGCAAACATGATTTTAGACCGTGTTTATTGCAGCAAACATGATTTTAGACCTTGTTTATTGCAGCAAACATGATTTTAGACCTTGTTTAGTGCAGCAAACATGATTTTAGACCTTGTTTAGTGCAGCAAACATGATTTTAGACCTTGTTTAATGCAGCAAACATGATTTTAGACCTTGTTTAGTGCAGCAAAAATGATTTTAGACCTTGTTTAGTGCAGCAAACATGATTTTAGACCTTGTTTAGTGCAGCAAACATGATTTTAGACCTTGTTTATTGCAGCAAACATGATTTTAGACCTTGTTTATTGCAGCAAACATGATTTTAGACCTTGTCTATTGCAGCACACATGATTTTAGACCTTGTTTAGTGCAGCAAACATGATTTTAGACCTTGTTTAGTGCAGCAAACATGATTTTAGACCTTGTTTATTGCAGCAAACATGATTTTAGACCTTGTTTATTGCAGCAAACATGATTTCAGATCTTGTTCATTGCAGCAAACATGATTCTAGACCTTGTTTATTGCAGCAAACATGATTTTAGACCTTTTTGAGTGCAGCAAACATGATTTTAGACCTTGTTTATTGCAGCAAACATGATTTTAGACCTTGTTTATTGCAGCACACATGATTTTAGACCTTGTTTAGTGCAGCAAACATGATTTTAGACCTTGGTTAGTGCAGCAAACATGATTTTAGACCTTGTTTATTGCAGCAAACATGATTTTAGACCTTGTTTATTGCAGCAAACATGATTTTAGACCTTGTTTATTGCAGCAAACATGATTTTAGACCTTGTTTAGTGCAGCAAACATGATTTTAGACCTTGTTTAGTGCAGCAAACATTATTTTAGACCTTGTTTAGTGCAGCAAACATGATTTTAGACCTTGTTTATTGCAGCAAACATGATTTTAGACCTTGTTTTTTGCAGCAAACATGATTTTAGACCTTGTTTATTGCAGCAAACATGATTTTAGACCTTGTTTATTGCAGCAAACATGATTTTAGACCTTGTTTATTGCAGCAAACATGATTTTAGACCTTGTTTATTGCAGCAAACATGATTTTAGACCTTGTTTATTGCAGCAAACATGATTTTAGACCCTGTTTATTGCAGCAAACATGATTTTAGACCTTGTTTATTGCAGCAAACATGATTTTAGACCTTGTTTAGTGCAGCAAACATGATTTTAGACCTTGTTTATTGCAGCAAACATGATTTTAGAGCTTGTTTAGTGCAGCAAACATGATTTTAGATCTTGTTTATTGCAGCAAACATGATTTTAGATCTTGTTTACTGCAGCAAACATGATTTTAGACCTTGTTTACTGCAGCAAACATGATTTTAGACCTTGTTTATTGCAGCAAACATGATTTTAGACCTTGTTTAGTGCAGCAAACATGATTTTAGACCTTGTTTATTGCAGCAAACATGATTTTAGACCTTGTTTATTGCAGCAAACATGATTTTAGACCTTGTTTTTTGCAGCAAACATGATTTTAGACCTTGTTTATTGCAGCAAACATGATTTTAGACCTTGTTTATTGCAGCAAACATGATTTTAGACCTTGTTTATTGCAGCAAACATGATTTTAGACCTTGTTTATTGCAGCAAACATGATTTTAGACCTTGTTTATTGCAGCAAACATGGTTTTAGACCTTGTTTATTGCAGCAAACATGATTTTAGACCTTGTTTATTGCAGCAAACATGATTTTAGACCTTGTTTAGTGCAGCAAACATGATTTTAGACCTTGTTTATTGCAGCAAACATGATTTTAGAGCTTGTTTAGTGCAGCAAACATGATTTTAGATCTTGTTTATTGCAGCAAACATGATTTTAGATCTTGTTTACTGCAGCAAACATGATTTTAGACCTTGTTTATTGCAGCAAACATGATTTTAGACCTTGTTTATTGCAGCAAACATGATTTTAGACCTTGTTTAGTGCAGCAAACATGATTTTAGACCTTGTTTAGTGCAGCAAACATGATTTTAGACCTTGTTTATTGCAGCAAACATGATTTTAGACCTTGTTTATTGCAGCAAACATGATTTTAGACCTTGTTTATTGCAGCACACATGATTTTAGACCTTGTTTAGTGCAGCAAACATGATTTTAGACCTTGTTTAGTGCAGCAAACATGATTTTAGACCTTGTTTAGTGCAGCAAACATGATTTTAGACCTTGTTTAGTGCAGCAAACATGATTTTAGACCTTGTTTAGTGCAGCAAACATGATTTTAGACCTTGTTTATTGCAGCAAACATGATTTTAGACCTTGTTTATTGCAGCAAACATGATTTTAGACCTTGTTTATTGCAGCAAACATGATTTTAGACCTTGTTTATTGCAGCAAACATGATTTTAGACCTTTTTTAGTGCAGCAAACATGATTTTAGACCTTGTTTAGTGCAGCAAACATGATTTTAGACCTTGTTTATTGCAGCAAACATGATTTTAGACCTTGTTTATTGCAGCAAACATGATTTTAGACCGTGTTTATTGCAGCAAACATGATTTTAGACCGTGTTTATTGCAGCAAACATGATTTTAGACCGTGTTTATTGCAGCAAACATGATTTTAGACCTTGTTTATTGCAGCAAACATGATTTTAGACCTTGTTTAGTGCAGCAAACATGATTTTAGACCTTGTTTAGTGCAGCAAACATGATTTTAGACCTTGTTTAATGCAGCAAACATGATTTTAGACCTTGTTTAGTGCAGCAAAAATGATTTTAGACCTTGTTTAGTGCAGCAAACATGATTTTAGACCTTGTTTAGTGCAGCAAACATGATTTTAGACCTTGTTTATTGCAGCAAACATGATTTTAGACCTTGTTTATTGCAGCACACATGATTTTAGACCTTGTTTAGTGCAGCAAACATGATTTTAGACCTTGTTTAGTGCAGCAAACATGATTTTAGACCTTGTTTATTGCAGCAAACATGATTTTAGACCTTGTTTATTGCAGCAAACATGATTTTAGATCTTGTTCATTGCAGCAAACATGATTCTAGACCTTGTTTATTGCAGCAAACATGATTTTAGACCTTTTTGAGTGCAGCAAACATGATTTTAGACCTTGTTTATTGCAGCAAACATGATTTTAGACCTTGTTTATTGCAGCACACATGATTTTAGACCTTGTTTAGTGCAGCAAACATGATTTTAGACCTTGTTTAGTGCAGCAAACATTATTTTAGACCTTGTTTAGTGCAGCAAACATGATTTTAGACCTTGTTTATTGCAGCAAACATGATTTTAGACCTTGTTTTTTGCAGCAAACATGATTTTAGACCTTGTTTATTGCAGCAAACATGATTTTAGACCTTGTTTATTGCAGCAAACATGATTTTAGACCTTGTTTATTGCAGCAAACATGATTTTAGACCTTGTTTATTGCAGCAAACATGATTTTAGACCTTGTTTATTGCAGCAAACATGATTTTAGACCTTGTTTATTGCAGCAAACATGATTTTAGACCTTGTTTATTGCAGCAAACATGATTTTAGACCTTGTTTAGTGCAGCAAACATGATTTTAGACCTTGTTTATTGCAGCAAACATGATTTTAGAGCTTGTTTAGTGCAGCAAACATGATTTTAGATCTTGTTTATTGCAGCAAACATGATTTTAGATCTTGTTTACTGCAGCAAACATGATTTTAGACCTTGTTTATTGCAGCAAACATGATTTTAGACCTTGTTTATTGCAGCAAACATGATTTTAGACCTTGTTTATTGCAGCAAACATGATTTTAGACCTTGTTTAGTGCAGCAAACATGATTTTAGACCTTGTTTATTGCAGCAAACATGATTTTAGAGCTTGTTTAGTGCAGCAAACATGATTTTAGAGCTTGTTTAGTGCAGCAAACATGATTTTAGATCTTGTTTACTGCAGCAAACATGATTTTAGACCTTGTTTACTGCAGCAAACATGATTTTAGACCTTGTTTATTGCAGCAAACATGATTTTAGACCTTGTTTAGTGCAGCAAACATGATTTTAGACCTTGTTTAGTGCAGCAAACATGATTTTAGACCTTGTTTAGTGCAGCAAACATGATTTTAGACCTTGTTTATTGCAGCAAACATGATTTTAGACCTTGTTTATTGCAGCACACATGATTTTAGACCTTGTTTAGTGCAGCAAACATGATTTTAGACCTTGTTTAGTGCAGCAAACATGATTTTAGACCTTGTTTATTGCAGCAAACATGATTTTAGACCTTGTTTATTGCAGCAAACATGATTTTAGACCTTGTTTATTGCAGCAAACATGATTTGAGACCTTGTTTATTGCAGCAAACATTATTTTAGACCTTGTTTATTGCAGCAAACATTATTTTAGACCTTGTTTATTGCAGCAAACATGATTTTAGACCTTGTTTATTGCAGCAAACATGATTTTAGACCTTGTTTTTTGCAGCAAACATGATTTTAGACCTTGTTTATTGAAGCAAACATGATTTTAGACCTTGTTTATTGCAGCAAACATGATTTTAGACCTTGTTTATTGCAGCAAACATGATTTTAGACCTTGTTTATTGCAGCAAACATGATTTTAGACCTTGTTTATTGCAGCAAACATGATTTTAGACCTTGTTTATTGCAGCAAACATGATTTTAGACCTTGTTTAGTGCAGCAAACATGATTTTAGACCTTGTTTAGTGCAGCAAACATGATTTTAGAGCTTGTTTAGTGCAGCAAACATGATTTTAGATCTTGTTTAGTGCAGCAAACATGATTTTAGATCTTGTTTACTGCAGCAAACATGATTTTAGAGCTTGTTTAATGCAGCAAACATGATTTTAGACCTTGTTTATTGCAGCAAACATGATTCTAGACCTTGTTTATTGCAGCAAACATGATTGTAGACCTTTTTGAGTGCAGCAAACATGATTTTAGACCTTGTTTATTGCAGCAAACATGATTTTAGACCTTGTTTATTGCAACACACATGATTTTAGACCTTGTTTAGTGCAGCAAACATGATTTTAGACCTTGGTTAGTGCAGCAAACATGATTTAATCCTTGTTTATTGCAGCAAACATTATTTTAGACCTTGTTTATTGCAGCAAACATGATTTTAGACCTTGTTTAGTGCAGCAAACATGATTTTAGACCTTTTTTAGTGCAGCAAACATGATTTTAGACCTTGTTTATTGCAGCAAACATGATTTTAGACCTTGTTTAGTGCAGCAAACATGATTTTAGACCTTGTTTATTGCAGCAAACATGATTTTAGACCTTGTTTAGTGCAGCAAACATGATTTTAGACCTTGTTTAGTGCAGCAAACATGATTTTAGACCTTGTTTATTGCAGCAAACATGATTTTAGACCTTGTTTATTGCAGCAAACATGATTTTAGACCTTGTTTATTGCAGCAAACATGATTTTAGACCTTGTTTATTGCAGCAAACATGATTTTAGACCTTGTTTAGTGCAGCAAACATAATTTTAGACCTTGTTTAGTGCAGCAAACATGATTTTAGACCTTGTTTAGTGCAGCAAACATGATTTTAGACCTTGTTTAGTGCAGCAAACATGATTTTAGACCTTGTTTAGTGCAGCAAACATGATTTTAGACCTTGTTTATTGCAGCAAACATGATTTTAGACCTTGTTTAGTGCAGCAAACATGATTTTAGACCTTGTTTAGTGCAGCAAACATGATTTTAGACCTTGTTTATTGCAGCAAACATGATTTTAGACCTTGTTTATTGCAGCAAACATGATTCTAGACCTTGTTTATTGCAGCAAACATGATTTTAAACCTTTTTGAGTGCAGCAAACATGATTTTAGACCTTGTTTATTGCAGCAAACATGATTTTAGACCTTGTTTATTGCAGCACACATGATTTTAGATCTTGTTTGCTGCAGCAAACATGATTTTAGACCTTGGTTAGTGCAGCAAACATGATTTTAGACCTTGTTTATTGCAGAAAACATGATTTTAGACCTTGTTTATTGCAGCAAACATGATTTTAGACCTTGTTTATTGCAGCAAACATGATTTTAGACCTTGTTTATTGCAGCAAACATGATTTTAGACCTTGTTTAGTAGAGCAAACATTATTTTAGACCTTGTTTATTGCAGCAAACATGATTTTAGACCTTGTTTATTGCAGCAAACATGATTTTAGACCTTGTTTATTGCAGCAAACATGATTTTAGACCTTGTTTTTTGCAGCAAACATGATTTTAGACCTTGTTTATTGCAGCAAACATGATTTTAGATCTTGTTCATTGCAGCAAATATGATTCTAGACCTTGTTTATTGCAGCAAACATGATTTTAGACCTTTTTGAGTGGAGCAAACATGATTTTAGACCTTGTTTATTGCAGCAAACATGATTTTAGACCTTGTTTATTGCAGCAAACATGATTTTAGACCTTGTTTATTCTAGCAAACATGATTTTAGACCTTGTTTATTGCAGCAAACATGATTTTAGACCTTGTTTAGTGCAGCAAACATGATTTTAGACCTTGTTTATTACAGCAAACATGATTTTAGACCTTGTTTATTGCAGCAAACATGATTTTAGACCTTGTTTATTGCAGCAAACATGATTTTAGACCTTGTTTAGTGCAGCAAACATGATTTTAGACCTTGTTTAGTGCAGCAAACATGATTTTAGACCTTGTTTAGTGCAGCAAACATGATTTTAGACCTTTTTTAGTGCAGCAAACATGATTTTAGACCTTGTTTAGTGCAGCAAACATGATTTTAGACCTTGTTTATTGCAGCAAACATGATTTTAGACCTTGTTTATTGCAGCAAACATGATTTTAGACCGTGTTTATTGCAGCAAACATGATTTTAGACCGTGTTTATTGCAGCAAACATGATTTTAGACCGTGTTTATTGCAGCAAACATGATTTTAGACCGTGTTTATTGCAGCAAACATGATTTTAGACCTTGTTTATTGCAGCAAACATGATTTTAGACCTTTTTGAGTGGAGCAAACATGATTTTAGACCTTGTTTATTGCAGCAAACATGATTTTAGACCTTGTTTATTGCAGCAAACATGATTTTAGACCTTGTTTATTCTAGCAAACATGATTTTAGACCTTGTTTATTGCAGCAAACATGATTTTAGACCTTGTTTAGTGCAGCAAACATGATTTTAGACCTTGTTTATTGCAGCAAACATCATTTTAGACCTTGTTTATTGCAGCAAACATGATTTTAGACCTTGTTTATTGCAGCAAACATGATTTTAGACCTTGTTTATTGCTGCAAACATGATTTTAGACCTTGTTTATTGCAGCAAACATGATTTTAGACCTTGTTTATTGCAGCAAACATGATTTTAGACCTTGTTTAGTGCAGCAAACATGATTTTAGACCTTGTTTATTGCAGCAAACATGATTTTAGACCTTGTTTAGTGCAGCAAACATGATTTTAGACCTTGTTTAGTGCAGCAAACATGATTTTAGACCTTGTTTATTGCAGCAAACATGATTTTAGACCTTGTTTATTGCAGCAAACATGATTTTAGACCTTGTTTATTGCAGCAAACATGATTTTAGACCTTGTTTATTGCAGCAAACATGATTTTAGACCTTGTTTAGTGCAGCAAACATAATTTTAGACCTTGTTTAGTGCAGCAAACATGATTTTAGACCTTGTTTAGTGCAGCAAACATGATTTTAGACCTTGTTTAGTGCAGCAAACATGATTTTAGACCTTGTTTAGTGCAGCAAACATGATTTTAGACCTTGTTTATTGCAGCAAACATGATTTTAGACCTTGTTTAGTGCAGCAAACATGATTTTAGACCTTGTTTAGTGCAGCAAACATGATTTTAGACCTTGTTTATTGCAGCAAACATGATTTTAGACCTTGTTTATTGCAGCAAACATGATTCTAGACCTTGTTTATTGCAGCAAACATGATTTTAAACCTTTTTGAGTGCAGCAAACATGATTTTAGACCTTGTTTATTGCAGCAAACATGATTTTAGACCTTGTTTATTGCAGCACACATGATTTTAGATCTTGTTTGCTGCAGCAAACATGATTTTAGACCTTGGTTAGTGCAGCAAACATGATTTTAGACCTTGTTTATTGCAGAAAACATGATTTTAGACCTTGTTTATTGCAGCAAACATGATTTTAGACCTTGTTTATTGCAGCAAACATGATTTTAGACCTTGTTTATTGCAGCAAACATGATTTTAGACCTTGTTTAGTAGAGCAAACATTATTTTAGACCTTGTTTATTGCAGCAAACATGATTTTAGACCTTGTTTATTGCAGCAAACATGATTTTAGACCTTGTTTATTGCAGCAAACATGATTTTAGACCTTGTTTTTTGCAGCAAACATGATTTTAGACCTTGTTTATTGCAGCAAACATGATTTTAGATCTTGTTCATTGCAGCAAATATGATTCTAGACCTTGTTTATTGCAGCAAACATGATTTTAGACCTTTTTGAGTGGAGCAAACATGATTTTAGACCTTGTTTATTGCAGCAAACATGATTTTAGACCTTGTTTATTGCAGCAAACATGATTTTAGACCTTGTTTATTCTAGCAAACATGATTTTAGACCTTGTTTATTGCAGCAAACATGATTTTAGACCTTGTTTAGTGCAGCAAACATGATTTTAGACCTTGTTTATTACAGCAAACATGATTTTAGACCTTGTTTATTGCAGCAAACATGATTTTAGACCTTGTTTATTGCAGCAAACATGATTTTAGACCTTGTTTAGTGCAGCAAACATGATTTTAGACCTTGTTTAGTGCAGCAAACATGATTTTAGACCTTGTTTAGTGCAGCAAACATGATTTTAGACCTTTTTTAGTGCAGCAAACATGATTTTAGACCTTGTTTAGTGCAGCAAACATGATTTTAGACCTTGTTTATTGCAGCAAACATGATTTTAGACCTTGTTTATTGCAGCAAACATGATTTTAGACCGTGTTTATTGCAGCAAACATGATTTTAGACCGTGTTTATTGCAGCAAACATGATTTTAGACCGTGTTTATTGCAGCAAACATGATTTTAGACCGTGTTTATTGCAGCAAACATGATTTTAGACCTTGTTTATTGCAGCAAACATGATTTTAGACCTTTTTGAGTGGAGCAAACATGATTTTAGACCTTGTTTATTGCAGCAAACATGATTTTAGACCTTGTTTATTGCAGCAAACATGATTTTAGACCTTGTTTATTCTAGCAAACATGATTTTAGACCTTGTTTATTGCAGCAAACATGATTTTAGACCTTGTTTAGTGCAGCAAACATGATTTTAGACCTTGTTTATTGCAGCAAACATCATTTTAGACCTTGTTTATTGCAGCAAACATGATTTTAGACCTTGTTTATTGCAGCAAACATGATTTTAGACCTTGTTTATTGCTGCAAACATGATTTTAGACCTTGTTTATTGCAGCAAACATGATTTTAGACCTTGTTTATTGCAGCAAACATGATTTTAGACCTTGTTTATTGCAGCAAACATGATTTTAGACCTTGTTTATTGCAGCAAACATGATTTTAGACCTTGTTTATTGCAGCAAACATGATTTTAGACCTTGTTTAGTGCAGCAAACATGATTTTAGACCTTGTTTAGTGCAGCAAACATGATTTTAGACCTTGTTTAGTGCAGCAAACATGATTTTAGACCTTGTTTAGTGCAGCAAACATGATTTTAGACCTTGTTTAGTGCAGCAAACATGATTTTAGACCTTGTTTATTGCAGCAAACATGATTTTAGACCTTGTTTATTGCAGCAAACATGATTTTAGACCTTGTTTATTGCAGCAAACATGATTTTAGACCTTGTTTATTGCAGCAAACATGATTTTAGACCTTGTTTATTGCAGCAAACATGATTTTAGACCTTTTTGAGTGCAGCAAACATGATTTTAGACCTTGTTTAGTGCAGCAAACATGATTTTAGACCTTGTTTATTGCAGCAAACATGATTTTAGACCTTGTTTATTGCAGCAAACATGATTTTAGACCGTGTTTATTGCAGCAAACATGATTTTAGACCGTGTTTATTGCAGCAAACATGATTTTAGACCGTGTTTATTGCAGCAAACATGATTTTAGACCGTGTTTATTGCAGCAAACATGATTTTAGACCTTGTTTATTGCAGCAAACATGATTTTAGACCTTGTTTAGTGCAGCAAACATGATTTTAGACCTTGTTTAGTGCAGCAAACATGATTTTAGACCTTGTTTAGTGCAGCAAACATGATTTTAGACCTTGTTTATTGCAGCAAACATGATTTTAGACCTTGTTTTTTGCAGCAAACATGATTTTAGACCTTGTTTATTGCAGCAAACATGATTTTAGACCTTGTTTAGTGCAGCAAACATGATTTTAGACCTTGTTTATTGCAGCAAACATGATTTTAGACCTTGTTTTTTGCAGCAAACATGATTTTAGACCTTGTTTATTGCAGCAAACATGATTTTAGACCTTGTTTATTGCAGCAAACATGATTTTAGACCTTGTTTATTGCAGCAAACATGATTTTAGACCTTGTTTATTGCAGCAAACATGATTTTAGACCTTGTTTAGTGCAGCAAACATGATTTTAGACCTTGTTTATTGCAGCAAACATGATTTTAGACCTTGTTTATTGCAGCAAACATGATTTTAGACCTTGTTTAGTGCAGCAAACATGATTTTAGACCTTGTTTAGTGCAGCAAACATTATTTTAGACCTTGTTTAGTGCAGCAAACATGATTTTAGACCTTGTTTATTGCAGCAAACATGATTTTAGACCTTGTTTTTTGCAGCAAACATGATTTTAGACCTTGTTTATTGCAGCAAACATGATTTTAGACCTTGTTTAGTGCAGAAAACATGATTTTAGACCTTGTTTAGTGCCGCAAACATGATTTTAGACCTTGTTTATTGCAGCAAACATGATTTTAGACCTTGTTTAGTGCAGCAAACATGATTTTAGACCTTGTTTATTGCAGCAAACATGATTTTAGACCTTGTTTTTTGCAGCAAACATGATTTTAGACCTTGTTTATTGCAGCAAACATGATTTTAGACCTTGTTTAGTGCAGCAAACATGATTTTAGACCTTGTTTATTGCAGCAAACATGATTTTAGACCTTGTTTATTGCAGCAAACATGATTTTAGACCTTGTTTATTGCAGCAAACATGATTTTAGACCTTGTTTATTGCAGCAAACATGATTTTAGACCTTGTTTATTGCAGCAAACATGATTTTAGACCTTGTTTATTGCAGCAAACATGATTTTAGACCTTGTTTATTGCAGCAAACATGATTTTAGACCTTGTTTAGTGCAGCAAACATGATTTTAGACCTTGTTTATTGCAGCAAACATGATTTTAGAGCTTGTTTAGTGCAGCAAACATGATTTTAGATCTTGTTTATTGCAGCAAACATGATTTTAGATCTTGTTTACTGCAGCAAACATGATTTTAGACCTTGTTTAGTGCAGCAAACATGATTTTAGACCTTGTTTATTACAGCAAACATGATTTTAGACCTTGTTTATTGCAGCAAACATGATTTTAGACCTTGTTTATTGCAGCAAACATGATTTTAGACCTTGTTTATTGCAGCAAACATGATTTTAGACCTTGTTTATTGCAGCAAACATGATTTTAGACCTTGTTTATTGCAGCAAACATGATTTTAGACCTTGTTTATTGCAGCAAACATGATTTTAGACCTTGTTTATTGCAGCAAACATGATTTTAGACCTTGTTTATTGCAGCAAACATGATTTTAGACCTTGTTTAGTGCAGCAAACATGATTTTAGACCTTGTTTAGTGCAGCAAACATGATTTTAGACCTTGTTTAGTGCAGCAAACATGATTTTAGACCTTGTTTAGTGCAGCAAACATGATTTTAGACCTTGTTTAGTGCAGCAAACATGATTTTAGACCTTGTTTAGTGCAGCAAACATGATTTTAGACCTTGTTTATTGCAGCAAACATGATTTTAGACCTTGTTTATTGCAGCAAACATGATTTTAGACCTTGTTTATTGCAGCAAACATGATTTTAGACCGTGTTTATTGCAGCAAACATGATTTTAGACCGTGTTTATTGCAGCAAACATGATTTTAGACCGTGTTTATTGCAGCAAACATGATTTTAGACCGTGTTTATTGCAGCAAACATGATTTTAGACCGTGTTTATTGCAGCAAACATGATTTTAGACCTTGTTTAGTGCAGCAAACATGATTTTAGACCTTGTTTAGTGCAGCAAACATGATTTTAGATCTTGTTTAGTGCAGCAAACATGATTTTAAATCTTGTTTACTGCAGCAAACATGATTTTAGACCTTGTTTACTGCAGCAAACATGATTTTAGACCTTGTTTATTGCAGAAAACATGATTCTAGACCTTGTTTATTGCAGCAAACATGATTGTAGACCTTTTTGAGTGCAGCAAACATGATTTTAGACCTTGTTTATTGCAGCAAACATGATTTTAGACCTTGTTTATTGCAGCACACATGATTTTAGACCTTGTTTAGTGCAGCAAACATGATTTTAGACCTTGGTTAGTGCAGCAAACATGATTTTAGACCTTGTTTATTGCAGCAAACATGATTTTAGACCTTGTTTAGTGCAGCAAACATGATTTTAGACCTTGTTTAGTGCAGCAAACATGATTTTAGACCTTGTTTAGTGCAGCAAACATGATTTTAGACCTTGTTTATTGCAGCAAACATTATTTTAGACCTTGTTTATTGCAGCAAACATGATTTTAGACCTTGTTTAGTGCAGCAAACATGATTTTAGACCTTTTTTAGTGCATCAAACATGATTTTAGACCTTGTTTATTGCAGCAAACATGATTTTAGACCTTGTTTATTGCAGCAAACATGATTTTAGACCTTGTTTAGTGCAGCAAACATTATTTTAGACCTTGTTTATTGCAGCAAACATGATTTTAGACCTTGTTTAGTGCAGCAAACATGATTTTAGACCTTGTTTAGTGCAGCAAACATGATTTTAGACCTTGTTTATTGCAGCAAACATGATTTTAGACCTTGTTTATTGCAGCAAACATGATTTTAGACCTTGTTTATTGCAGCAAACATGATTTTAGACCGTGTTTATTGCAGCAAACATGATTTTAGACCGTGTTTATTGCAGCAAACATGATTTTAGACCGTGTTTATTGCAGCAAACATGATTTTAGACCGTGTTTATTGCAGCAAACATGATTTTAGACCGTGTTTATTGCAGCAAACATGATTTTAGACCTTGTTTAGTGCAGCAAACATGATTTTAGACCTTGTTTAGTGCAGCAAACATGATTTTAGATCTTGTTTAGTGCAGCAAACATGATTTTAAATCTTGTTTACTGCAGCAAACATGATTTTAGACCTTGTTTACTGCAGCAAACATGATTTTAGACCTTGTTTATTGCAGAAAACATGATTCTAGACCTTGTTTATTGCAGCAAACATGATTGTAGACCTTTTTGAGTGCAGCAAACATGATTTTAGACCTTGTTTATTGCAGCAAACATGATTTTAGACCTTGTTTATTGCAGCACACATGATTTTAGACCTTGTTTAGTGCAGCAAACATGATTTTAGACCTTGGTTAGTGCAGCAAACATGATTTTAGACCTTGTTTATTGCAGCAAACATGATTTTAGACCTTGTTTAGTGCAGCAAACATGATTTTAGACCTTGTTTAGTGCAGCAAACATGATTTTAGACCTTGTTTAGTGCAGCAAACATGATTTTAGACCTTGTTTATTGCAGCAAACATTATTTTAGACCTTGTTTATTGCAGCAAACATGATTTTAGACCTTGTTTAGTGCAGCAAACATGATTTTAGACCTTTTTTAGTGCATCAAACATGATTTTAGACCTTGTTTATTGCAGCAAACATGATTTTAGACCTTGTTTATTGCAGCAAACATGATTTTAGACCTTGTTTAGTGCAGCAAACATTATTTTAGACCTTGTTTATTGCAGCAAACATGATTTTAGACCTTGTTTAGTGCAGCAAACATGATTTTAGACCTTGTTTAGTGCAGCAAACATGATTTTAGACCTTGTTTATTGCAGCAAACATGATTTTAGACGTTGTTTATTGCAGCAAACATGATTTTAGACCTTGTTTAGTGCAGCAAACATTATTTTAGACCTTGTTTATTGCAGCAAACATGATTTTAGACCTAGTTTATTGCAGCAAACATGATTTTAGACCTTGTTTATTGCAGCAAACATGATTTTAGACCTTGTTTATTGCAGCAAAAATGATTTTAGACCTTGTTTATTGCAGCAAACATGATTTTAGACCTTGTTTAGTGCAGCAAACATGATTTTAGACCTTGTTTAGTGCAGCAAACATGATTTTAGACCGTGTTTATTGCAGCAAACATGATTTTAGACCTTGTTTAGTGCAGCAAACATGATTTTAGACCTTGTTTAGTGCAGCAAACATGATTTTAGACCGTGTTTAGTGCAGCAAACATGATTTTAGACCTTGTTTATTGCAGCAAACATGATTTTAGACCTTGTTTAGTGCAGCAAACATGATTTTAGACCTTGTTTAGTGCAGCAAACATGATTTTAGACCTTGTTTATTGCAGCAAACATGATTTTAGACCTTGTTTATTGCAGCAAACATGATTCTAGACCTTGTTTATTGCAGCAAACATGATTTAAAACCTTTTTGAGTGCAGCAAACATGATTTTAGACCTTGTTTATTGCAGCAAACATGATTTTAGACCTTGTTTATTGCAGCAAACATGATTTTAGACCTTGTTTAGTGCAGCAAACATTATTTTAGACCTTGTTTATTGCAGCAAACATGATTTTAGACCTTGTTTAGTGCAGCAAACATGATTTTAGACCTTGTTTAGTGCAGCAAACATGATTTTAGACCTTGTTTATTGCAGCAAACATGATTTTAGACCTTGTTTAGTGCAGCAAACATGATTTTAGACCTTGTTTAGTGCAGCAAACATGATTTTAGACCTTGTTTATTGCAGCAAACATGATTTTAGACCTTGTTTATTGCAGCAAACATGATTCTAGACCTTGTTTATTGCAGCAAACATGATTTTAAACCTTTTTGAGTGCAGCAAACATGATTTTAGACCTTGTTTATTGCAGCAAACATGATTTTAGACCTTGTTTATTGCAGCACACATGATTTTAGATCTTGTTTGGTGCAGCAAACATGATTTTAGACCTTGGTTAGTGCAGCAAACATGATTTTAGACCTTGTTTAGTGCCACAAACATGATTTTAGACCTTGTTTAGTGCCACAAACATGTTTTTAGACCTTGTTTAGCTCCACAAACATCATTTTAGACCTTGTTTAGTGCCATAAACATGTTTTTAGACCTTGTTTAGTGTCACAAACATGTTTTTAGACCTTGTTTAGTAACACAAACATGTTTTTAGACCTTGTTTAGCTCCACAAACATCATTTTAGACCTTGTTTAGTGTCACAAACATGTTTTTAGACCTTGTTTAGTGCCATAAACATGTTTTTAGACCTTGTTTAGTGTCACAAACATGTTTTTAGACCTTGTTTAGTGTCACAAACATGTTTTTAGACCTTGTTTAGCTCCACAAACATGATTTTAGACCTTGTTTAGTGCCACAAACATGATTTTAGACCTTGTTTAGTGTCACAAACATGTTTTTAGACCTTGTTTAGCTCCACAAACATCATTTTAGACCTTGTTTAGTGCCATAAACATGTTTTTAGACCTTGTTTAGTGTCACAAACATGTTTTTAGACCTTGTTTAGTGCCACAAACATGATTTTAGACCTTGTTTAGTGCCACAAACATGTTTTTAGACCTTGTTTAGCTCCACAAACATCATTTTAGACCTTGTTTAGTGCCATAAACATGTTTTTAGACCTTGTTTAGTGTCACAAACATGTTTTTAGACCTTGTTTAGTAACACAAACATGTTTTTAGACCTTGTTTAGCTCCACAAACATCATTTTAGACCTTGTTTAGTGTCACAAACATGTTTTTAGACCTTGTTTAGTGTCACAAACATGTTTTTAGACCTTGTTTAGTGCCGCAAACATCATTTTAGAGCTTGTTTAGTGCCACAAACATGATTTTAGACCTTTTTTAGTGCCACAAACATGATTTTAGACCTTGTTTAGCTCCACAAACATGATTTTAGACCTTGTTTAGCTCCACAAACATCATTTTAGACCTTGTTTAGTGCCATAAACATGTTTTTAGACCTTGTTTAGTGTCACAAACATGTTTTTAGACCTTGTTTAGCTCCACAAACATCATTTTAGACCTTGTTTAGTGTCACAAACATGTTTTTAGACCTTGTTTAGTGTCACAAACATGTTTTAGACCTTGTTTAGTGCCGCAAACATCATTTTAGAGCTTGTTTAGTGCCACAAACATGATTTTAGACCTTGTTTAGTGTCACAAACATGTTTTTAGACCTTGTTTAGCTCCACAAACATCATTTTAGACCTTGTTTAGTGCCATAAACATGTTTTTAGACCTTGTTTAGTGCCATAAACATGTTTTTAGACCTTGTTTAGTGTCACAAACATGTTTTTAGACCTTGTTTAGTGCCATAAACATGTTTTTAGACCTTGTTTAGTGTCACAAACATGATTTTAGACCTTGTTTAGCTCCACAAACATCATTGTAGACCTTGTTTAGTGCCACAAACATCATTTTAGACCTTGTTTAGTGTCACAAACATGTTTTTAGACCTTGTTTAGCTCCACAAACATCATTTTAGACCTTGTTTAGTGCCATAAACATGTTTTTAGACCTTGTTTAGTGTCACAAACATGTTTTTAGACCTTGTTTAGTGTCACAAACATGTTTTTAGACCTTGTTTAGCTCCACAAACATCATTTTAGACCTTGTTTAGTGTCACAAACCTGTTTTTAGACCTTGTTTAGTGTCACAAACATGTTTTTAGACCTTGTTTAGTAACACAAACATGTTTTTAGACCTTGTTTAGCTCCACAAACATCATTTTAGACCTTGTTTAGTGTCACAAACATGTTTTTAGACCTTGTTTAGTGTCACAAACATGTTTTTAGACCTTGTTTAGTGCCGCAAACATCATTTTAGAGCTTGTTTAGTGCCACAAACATGATTTTAGACCTTGTTTAGTGTCACAAACATGTTTTTAGACCTTGTTTAGCTCCACAAATATCATTTTAGACCTTGTTTAGTGCCATAAACATGTTTTTAGACCTTGTTTAGTGCCATAAACATGCTTTTAGACCTTGTTTAGTGTCACAAACATGATTTTAGACCTTGTTTAGCTCCACAAACATCATTTTAGACCTTGTTTAGTGCCACAAACATCATTTTAGACATTCTTTAGTGCCACAAACATGATTTTAGACCTTGTTTAGTGTCACAAACATGTTTTTAGACCTTGTTTAGCTCCACAAACATGATTTTAGACCTTGTTTAGCTCCACAAACATCATTTTAGACCTTGTTTAGTGCCATAAACATGTTTTTAGACCTTGTTTAGTGTCACAAACATGTTTTTAGACCTTGTTTAGCTCCACAAACATCATTTTAGACCTTGTTTAGTGCCATAAACATGTTTTTAGACATTGTTTAGTGCCATAAACATGTTTTTAGACCTTGTTTAGTGTCACAAACATGATTTTAGACCTTGTTTAGCTCCACAAACATCATTTTAGACCTTGTTTAGTGCCATAAACATGTTTTTAGACCTTGTTTAGTGTCACAAACATGTTTTTAGACCTTGTTTAGCTCCACAAACATCATTTTAGACCTTGTTTAGTGTCACAAACATGTTTTTAGACCTTGTTTAGTGTCACAAACATGTTTTTAGACCTTGTTTAGTGCCGCAAACATCATTTTAGAGCTTGTTTAGTGTCACAAACATGTTTTTAGACCTTGTTTAGCTCCACAAACATGTTTTTAGACCTTGTTTAGTGTCACAAACATGTTTTTAGACCTTGTTTAGTGTCACAAACATGTTTTTAGACCTTGTTTAGCTCCACAAACATCATTTTAGAGCTTGTTTAGTGCCACAAACATGATTTTAGACCTTGTTTAGTGCCATAAACATGTTTTTAGACCTTGTTTAGTGTCACAAACATGTTTTTAGACCTTGTTTAGTGTCACAAACATGTTTTTAGACCTTGTTTAGTGCCGCAAACATCATTTTAGAGCTTGTTTAGTGCCACAAACATGATTTTAGACCTTGTTTAGTGCCATAAAAATGTTTTTAGACCTTGTTTAGCTCAACAAACATGATTTTAGACCTTGTTTAGCTCCATGAACATGATTTTAGACCTTGTTTAGTGCCACAAACATGATTTTAGACCTTGTTTAGCTCCATGAACATGATTTTAGACCTTGTTTAGTGCCACAAACATGATTTTAGACCTTGTTTAGTGCCATAAACATGTTTTTAGACCTTGTTTAGTGTCACAAACATGTTTTTAGACCTTGTTTAGTGCCACAAACATGATTTTAGACCTTGTTTAGTGCCACAAACATGTTTTTAGACCTTGTTTAGCTCCACAAACATCATTTTAGACCTTGTTTAGTGCCATAAACATGTTTTTAGACCTTGTTTAGTGTCACAAACATGTTTTTAGACCTTGTTTAGTAACACAAACATGTTTTTAGACCTTGTTTAGCTCCACAAACATCATTTTAGACCTTGTTTAGTGTCATAAACATGTTTTTAGACCTTGTTTAGTGTCACAAACATGTTTTTAGACCTTGTTTAGTGCCGCAAACATCATTTTAGAGCTTGTTTAGTGCCACAAACATGATTTTAGACCTTTTTTAGTGCCACAAACATGATTTTAGACCTTGTTTAGCTCCACAAACATGATTTTAGACCTTGTTTAGCTCCACAAACATCATTTTAGACCTTGTTTAGTGCCATAAACATGTTTTTAGACCTTGTTTAGTGTCACAAACATGTTTTTAGACCTTGTTTAGCTCCACAAACATCATTTTAGACCTTGTTTAGTGTCACAAACATGTTTTTAGACCTTGTTTAGTGTCACAAACATGTTTTAGACCTTGTTTAGTGCCGCAAACATCATTTTAGAGCTTGTTTAGTGCCACAAACATGATTTTAGACCTTGTTTAGTGTCACAAACATGTTTTTAGACCTTGTTTAGCTCCACAAACATCATTTTAGACCTTGTTTAGTGCCATAAACATGTTTTTAGACCTTGTTTAGTGCCATAAACATGTTTTTAGACCTTGTTTAGTGTCACAAACATGTTTTTAGACCTTGTTTAGTGCCATAAACATGTTTTTAGACCTTGTTTAGTGTCACAAACATGATTTTAGACCTTGTTTAGCTCCACAAACATCATTGTAGACCTTGTTTAGTGCCACAAACATCATTTTAGACCTTGTTTAGTGTCACAAACATGTTTTTAGACCTTGTTTAGCTCCACAAACATCATTTTAGACCTTGTTTAGTGCCATAAACATGTTTTTAGACCTTGTTTAGTGTCACAAACATGTTTTTAGACCTTGTTTAGTGTCACAAACATGTTTTTAGACCTTGTTTAGCTCCACAAACATCATTTTAGACCTTGTTTAGTGTCACAAACCTGTTTTTAGACCTTGTTTAGTGTCACAAACATGTTTTTAGACCTTGTTTAGTAACACAAACATGTTTTTAGACCTTGTTTAGCTCCACAAACATCATTTTAGACCTTGTTTAGTGTCACAAACATGTTTTTAGACCTTGTTTAGTGTCACAAACATGTTTTTAGACCTTGTTTAGTGCCGCAAACATCATTTTAGAGCTTGTTTAGTGCCACAAACATGATTTTAGACCTTGTTTAGTGTCACAAACATGTTTTTAGACCTTGTTTAGCTCCACAAACATCATTTTAGACCTTGTTTAGTGCCATAAACATGTTTTTAGACCTTGTTTAGTGCCATAAACATGCTTTTAGACCTTGTTTAGTGTCACAAACATGATTTTAGACCTTGTTTAGCTCCACAAACATCATTTTAGACCTTGTTTAGTGCCACAAACATCATTTTAGACATTCTTTAGTGCCACAAACATGATTTTAGACCTTGTTTAGTGTCACAAACATGTTTTTAGACCTTGTTTAGCTCCACAAACATGATTTTAGACCTTGTTTAGCTCCACAAACATCATTTTAGACCTTGTTTAGTGCCATAAACATGTTTTTAGACCTTGTTTAGTGTCACAAACATGTTTTTAGACCTTGTTTAGCTCCACAAACATCATTTTAGACCTTGTTTAGTGCCATAAACATGTTTTTAGACATTGTTTAGTGCCATAAACATGTTTTTAGACCTTGTTTAGTGTCACAAACATGATTTTAGACCTTGTTTAGCTCCACAAACATCATTTTAGACCTTGTTTAGTGCCATAAACATGTTTTTAGACCTTGTTTAGTGTCACAAACATGTTTTTAGACCTTGTTTAGTGTCACAAACATGTTTTTAGACCTTGTTTAGCTCCACAAACATCATTTTAGACCTTGTTTAGTGTCACAAACATGTTTTTAGACCTTGTTTAGTGTCACAAACATGTTTTTAGACCTTGTTTAGTGCCGCAAACATCATTTTAGAGCTTGTTTAGTGTCACAAACATGTTTTTAGACCTTGTTTAGCTCCACAAACATGTTTTTAGACCTTGTTTAGTGTCACAAACATGTTTTTAGACCTTGTTTAGTGTCACAAACATGTTTTTAGACCTTTTTTAGCTCCACAAACATCATTTTAGAGCTTGTTTAGTGCCACAAACATGATTTTAGACCTTGTTTAGTGCCATAAACATGTTTTTAGACCTTGTTTAGTGTCACAAACATGTTTTTAGACCTTGTTTAGTGTCACAAACATGTTTTTAGACCTTGTTTAGTGCCGCAAACATCATTTTAGAGCTTGTTTAGTGCCACAAACATGATTTTAGACCTTGTTTAGTGCCATAAAAATGTTTTTAGACCTTGTTTAGCTCCACAAACATGATTTTAGACCTTGTTTAGCTCCATGAACATGATTTTAGACCTTGTTTAGTGCCACAAACATGATTTTAGACCTTGTTTAGCTCCATGAACATGATTTTAGACCTTGTTTAGTGCCACAAACATGATTTTAGACCTTGTTTAGTGCCACAAACATGATTTTAGACCTTGTTTAGTTCCACAAACATCATTTTAGACCTTGTTTAGTGCCACAAACATGATTTTAGACCTTGTTTAGTGCCACAAACATGATTTTAGACCTTTTTTAGTGCCACAAACATGATTTTAGACCTTGTTTAGCTCCACAAACATCATTTTAGACCTTGTTTAGTGTCACAAACATGTTTTTAGACCTTGTTTAGTGCCATAAACATGTTTTTAGACCTTGTTTAGTGTCACAAACATGTTTTTAGACCTTGTTTAGTGTCACAAACATGTTTTTAGACCTTGTTTAGCTCCACAAACATGATTTTAGACCTTGTTTAGTGCCACAAACATGATTTTAGACCTTGTTTAGTGTCACAAACATGTTTTTAGACCTTGTTTAGCTCCACAAACATCATTTTAGACCTTGTTTAGTGCCATAAACATGTTTTTAGACCTTGTTTAGTGCCACAAACATGATTTTAGACCTTGTTTAGCTCCACAAACATCATTTTAGACCTTGTTTAGTGCCATAAACATGTTTTTAGACCTTGTTTAGTGTCACAAACATGTTTTTAGACCTTGTTTAGTAACACAAACATGTTTTTAGACCTTGTTTAGCTCCACAAACATCATTTTAGACCTTGTTTAGTGTCACAAACATGTTTTTAGACCTTGTTTAGTGTCACAAACATGTTTTTAGACCTTGTTTAGTGCCGCAAACATCATTTTAGAGCTTGTTTAGTGCCACAAACATGATTTTAGACCTTGTTTAGTGTCACAAACATGTTTTTAGACCTTGTTTAGCTCCACAAACATCATTTTAGACCTTGTTTAGTGCCATAAACATGTTTTTAGACCTTGTTTAGTGCCATAAACATGTTTTTAGACCTTGTTTAGTGTCACAAACATGATTTTAGACCTTGTTTAGCTCCACAAACATCATTTTAGACCTTGTTTAGTGCCACAAACATCATTTTAGACATTCTTTAGTGCCACAAACATGATTTTAGACCTTGTTTAGCTCCACAAACATCATTTTAGACCTTGTTTAGTGCCATAAACATGTTTTTAGACCTTGTTTAGTGCCACAAACATGTTTTTAGACCTTGTTTAGCTCCACAAACATGATTTTAGACCTTGTTTAGCTCCACAAACATCATTTTAGACCTTGTTTAGTGCCATAAACATGTTTTTAGACCTTGTTTAGTGTCACAAACATGTTTTTAGACCTTGTTTAGCTCCACAAACATCATTTTAGACCTTGTTTAGTGCCACAAACATGATTTTAGACCTTGTTTAGTGCCACAAACATGATTTTAGACCTTGTTTAGTTCCACAAACATCATTTTAGACCTTGTTTAGTGTCACAAACATGTTTTTAGACCTTGTTTAGTGTCACAAACATGTTTTTAGACCTTGTTTAGTGCCGCAAACATCATTTTAGAGCTTGTTTAGTGCCACAAACATGATTTTAGACCTTGTTTAGTGTCACAAACATGTTTTTAGACCTTGTTTAGCTCCACAAACATCATTTTAGACCTTGTTTAGTGCCATAAACATGTTTTTAGACCTTGTTTAGTGCCATAAACATGCTTTTAGACCTTGTTTAGTGTCACAAACATGATTTTAGACCTTGTTTAGCTCCACAAACATCATTTTAGACCTTGTTTAGTGCCACAAACATCATTTTAGACATTCTTTAGTGCCACAAACATGTTTTTAGACCTTGTTTAGTGTCACAAACATGTTTTTAGACCTTGTTTAGCTCCACAAACATGATTTTAGACCTTGTTTAGCTCCACAAACATCATTTTAGACCTTGTTTAGTGCCATAAACATGTTTTTAGACCTTGTTTAGTGTCACAAACATGTTTTTAGACCTTGTTTAGCTCCACAAACATCATTTTAGACCTTGTTTAGTGCCATAAACATGTTTTTAGACATTGTTTAGTGCCATAAACATGTTTTTAGACCTTGTTTAGTGTCACAAACATGATTTTAGACCTTGTTTAGCTCCACAAACATCATTTTAGACCTTGTTTAGTGCCATAAACATGTTTTTAGACCTTGTTTAGTGTCACAAACATGTTTTTAGACCTTGTTTAGTGTCACAAACATGTTTTTAGACCTTGTTTAGCTCCACAAACATCATTTTAGACCTTGTTTAGTGTCACAAACATGTTTTTAGACCTTGTTTAGTGTCACAAACATGTTTTTAGACCTTGTTTAGTGCCGCAAACATCATTTTAGAGCTTGTTTAGTGTCACAAACATGTTTTTAGACCTTGTTTAGCTCCACAAACATGTTTTTAGACCTTGTTTAGTGTCACAAACATGTTTTTAGACCTTGTTTAGTGTCACAAACATGTTTTTAGACCTTGTTTAGCTCCACAAACATCATTTTAGAGCTTGTTTAGTGCCACAAACATGATTTTAGACCTTGTTTAGTGCCGCAAACATCATTTTAGAGCTTGTTTAGTGCCACAAACATGATTTTAGACCTTGTTTAGTGTCACAAACATGTTTTTAGACCTTGTTTAGCTCCACAAACATCATTTTAGACCTTGTTTAGTGCCATAAACATGTTTTTAGACCTTGTTTAGTGCCATAAACATGCTTTTAGACCTTGTTTAGTGTCACAAACATGATTTTAGACCTTGTTTAGCTCCACAAACATCATTTTAGACCTTGTTTAGTGCCACAAACATCATTTTAGACATTCTTTAGTGCCACAAACATGTTTTTAGACCTTGTTTAGTGTCACAAACATGTTTTTAGACCTTGTTTAGCTCCACAAACATGATTTTAGACCTTGTTTAGCTCCACAAACATCATTTTAGACCTTGTTTAGTGCCATAAACATGTTTTTAGACCTTGTTTAGTGTCACAAACATGTTTTTAGACCTTGTTTAGCTCCACAAACATCATTTTAGACCTTGTTTAGTGCCATAAACATGTTTTTAGACATTGTTTAGTGCCATAAACATGTTTTTAGACCTTGTTTAGTGTCACAAACATGATTTTAGACCTTGTTTAGCTCCACAAACATCATTTTAGACCTTGTTTAGTGCCATAAACATGTTTTTAGACCTTGTTTAGTGTCACAAACATGTTTTTAGACCTTGTTTAGTGTCACAAACATGTTTTTAGACCTTGTTTAGCTCCACAAACATCATTTTAGACCTTGTTTAGTGTCACAAACATGTTTTTAGACCTTGTTTAGTGTCACAAACATGTTTTTAGACCTTGTTTAGTGCCGCAAACATCATTTTAGAGCTTGTTTAGTGTCACAAACATGTTTTTAGACCTTGTTTAGCTCCACAAACATGTTTTTAGACCTTGTTTAGTGTCACAAACATGTTTTTAGACCTTGTTTAGTGTCACAAACATGTTTTTAGACCTTGTTTAGCTCCACAAACATCATTTTAGAGCTTGTTTAGTGCCACAAACATGATTTTAGACCTTGTTTAGTGCCATAAACATGTTTTTAGACCTTGTTTAGTGTCACAAACATGTTTTTAGACCTTGTTTAGTGTCACAAACATGTTTTTAGACCTTGTTTAGTGCCGCAAACATCATTTTAGAGCTTGTTTAGTGCCACAAACATGATTTTAGACCTTGTTTAGTGCCATAAAAATGTTTTTAGACCTTGTTTAGCTCCACAAACATGATTTTAGACCTTGTTTAGCTCCATGAACATGATTTTAGACCTTGTTTAGTGCCACAAACATGATTTTAGACCTTGTTTAGCTCCATGAACATGATTTTAGACCTTGTTTAGTGCCACAAACATGATTTTAGACCTTGTTTAGTGCCACAAACATGATTTTAGACCTTGTTTAGTTCCACAAACATCATTTTAGACCTTGTTTAGTGCCACAAACATGATTTTAGACCTTGTTTAGTGCCACAAACATGATTTTAGACCTTTTTTAGTGCCACAAACATGATTTTAGACCTTGTTTAGCTCCACAAACATCATTTTAGACCTTGTTTAGTGTCACAAACATGTTTTTAGACCTTGTTTAGTGCCATAAACATGTTTTTAGACCTTGTTTAGTGTCACAAACATGTTTTTAGACCTTGTTTAGTGTCACAAACATGTTTTTAGACCTTGTTTAGCTCCACAAACATGATTTTAGACCTTGTTTAGTGCCACAAACATGATTTTAGACCTTGTTTAGTGTCACAAACATGTTTTTAGACCTTGTTTAGCTCCACAAACATCATTTTAGACCTTGTTTAGTGCCATAAACATGTTTTTAGACCTTGTTTAGTGCCACAAACATGATTTTAGACCTTGTTTAGCTCCACAAACATCATTTTAGACCTTGTTTAGTGCCATAAACATGTTTTTAGACCTTGTTTAGTGTCACAAACATGTTTTTAGACCTTGTTTAGTAACACAAACATGTTTTTAGACCTTGTTTAGCTCCACAAACATCATTTTAGACCTTGTTTAGTGTCACAAACATGTTTTTAGACCTTGTTTAGTGTCACAAACATGTTTTTAGACCTTGTTTAGTGCCGCAAACATCATTTTAGAGCTTGTTTAGTGCCACAAACATGATTTTAGACCTTGTTTAGTGTCACAAACATGTTTTTAGACCTTGTTTAGCTCCACAAACATCATTTTAGACCTTGTTTAGTGCCATAAACATGTTTTTAGACCTTGTTTAGTGCCATAAACATGTTTTTAGACCTTGTTTAGTGTCACAAACATGATTTTAGACCTTGTTTAGCTCCACAAACATCATTTTAGACCTTGTTTAGTGCCACAAACATGATTTTAGACCTTGTTTAGTGCCACAAACATGATTTTAGACCTTGTTTAGTTCCACAAACATCATTTTAGACCTTGTTTAGTGCCACAAACATGATTTTAGACCTTGTTTAGTGCCACAAACATGATTTTAGACCTTTTTTAGTGCCACAAACATGATTTTAGACCTTGTTTAGCTCCACAAACATCATTTTAGACCTTGTTTAGTGTCACAAACATGTTTTTAGACCTTGTTTAGTGCCATAAACATGTTTTTAGACCTTGTTTAGTGTCACAAACATGTTTTTAGACCTTGTTTAGTGTCACAAACATGTTTTTAGACCTTGTTTAGTGTCACAAACATGTTTTTAGACCTTGTTTAGTGCCGCAAACATCATTTTAGAGCTTGTTTAGTGCCACAAACATGATTTTAGACCTTGCTTAGTGTCACAAACATGTTTTTAGACCTTGTTTAGCTCCACAAACATCATTTTAGACCTTGTTTAGTGCCATAAACATGTTTTTAGACCTTGTTTAGTGCCATAAACATGTTTTTAGACCTTGTTTAGTGTCACAAACATGTTTTTAGACCTTGTATAGTGCCATAAACATGTTTTTAGACCTTGTTTAGTGTCACAAACATGATTTTAGACCTTGTTTAGCTCCACAAACATCATTGTAGACCTTGTTTAGTGCCACAAACATCATTTTAGACCTTGTTTAGTGTCACAAACATGTTTTTAGACCTTGTTTAGCTCCACAAACATCATTTTAGACCTTGTTTAGTGCCATAAACATGTTTTTAGACCTTGTTTAGTGTCACAAACATGTTTTTAGACCTTGTTTAGTGCCGCAAACATCATTTTAGAGCTTGTTTAGTGCCACAAACATGATTTTAGACCTTGTTTAGTGTCACAAACATGTTTTTAGACCTTGTTTAGTGCCATACACATGTTTTTAGACCTTGTTTAGTGTCACAAACATGTTTTTAGACCTTGTTTAGTGTCACAAACATGTTTTTAGACCTTGTTTAGCTCCACAAACATGATTTTAGACCTTGTTTAGTGCCACAAACATGATTTTAGACCTTGCTTAGTGTCACAAACATGTTTTTAGACCTTGTTTAGCTCCACAAACATCATTTTAGACCTTGTTTAGTGCCATAAACATGTTTTTAGACCTTGTTTAGTGCCATAAACATGTTTTTAGACCTTGTTTAGTGTCACAAACATGTTTTTAGACCTTGTTTAGTGCCATAAACATGTTTTTAGACCTTGTTTAGTGTCACAAACATGATTTTAGACCTTGTTTAGCTCCACAAACATCATTGTAGACCTTGTTTAGTGCCACAAACATCATTTTAGACCTTGTTTAGTGTCACAAACATGTTTTTAGACCTTGTTTAGCTCCACAAACATCATTTTAGACCTTGTTTAGTGCCATAAACATGTTTTTAGACCTTGTTTAGTGTCACAAACATGTTTTTAGACCTTGTTTAGCTCCACAAACATCATTTTAGACCTTGTTTAGTGTCACAAACATGTTTTTAGACCTTGTTTAGTGTCACAAACATGTTTTTAGACCTTGTTTAGTAACACAAACATGTTTTTAGACCTTGTTTAGCTCCACAAACATCATTTTAGACCTTTTTTAGTGTCACAAACATGTTTTTAGACCTTGTTTAGTGTCACAAACATGTTTTTAGACCTTGTTTAGTGCCGCAAACATCATTTTAGAGCTTGTTTAGTGCCACAAACATGATTTTAGACCTTGTTTAGTGTCACAAACATGTTTTTAGACCTTGTTTAGCTCCACAAACATCATTTTAGACCTTGTTTAGTGCCATAAACATGTTTTTAGACCTTGTTTAGTGCCATAAACATGCTTTTAGACCTTGTTTAGTGTCACAAACATGATTTTAGACCTTGTTTAGCTCCACAAACATCATTTTAGACCTTGTTTAGTGCCACAAACATCATTTTAGACATTCTTTAGTGCCACAAACATGATTTTAGACCTTGTTTAGTGTCACAAACATGTTTTTAGACCTTGTTTAGCTCCACAAACATGATTTTAGACCTTGTTTAGCTCCACAAACATCATTTTAGACCTTGTTTAGTGCCATAAACATGTTTTTAGACCTTGTTTAGTGTCACAAACATGTTTTTAGACCTTGTTTAGCTCCACAAACATCATTTTAGACCTTGTTTAGTGTCACAAACATGTTTTTAGACCTTGTTTAGTGTCACAAACATGTTTTTAGACCTTGTTTAGTGCCGCAAACATCATTTTAGAGCTTGTTTAGTGCCACAAACATGATTTTAGACCTTGTTTAGTGTCACAAACATGTTTTTAGACCTTGTTTAGCTCCACAAACATCATATTAGACCTTGTTTAGTGCCATAAACATGTTTTTAGACATTGTTTAGTGCCATAAACATGTTTTTAGACCTTGTTTAGTGTCACAAACATGATTTTAGACCTTGTTTAGCTCCACAAACATCATTTTAGACCTTGTTTAGTGCCATAAACATGTTTTTAGACCTTGTTTAGTGTCACAAACATGTTTTTAGACCTTGTTTAGTGTCACAAACATGTTTTTAGACCTTGTTTAGCTCCACAAACATCATTTTAGACCTTGTTTAGTGTCACAAACATGTTTTTAGACCTTGTTTAGTGTCACAAACATGTTTTTAGACCTTGTTTAGTGCCGCAAACATCATTTTAGAGCTTGTTTAGTGTCACAAACATGTTTTTAGACCTTGTTTAGCTCCACAAACATCATTTTAGAGCTTGTTTAGTGCCACAAACATGATTTTAGACCTTGTTTAGTGCCATAAACATGTTTTTAGACCTTGTTTAGTGTCACAAACATGTTTTTAGACCTTGTTTAGTGTCACAAACATGTTTTTAGACCTTGTTTAGTGCCGCAAACATCATTTTAGAGCTTGTTTAGTGCCACAAACATGATTTTAGACCTTGTTTAGTGCCATAAACATGTTTTTAGACCTTGTTTAGCTCCACAAACATGATTTTAGACCTTGTTTAGCTCCATGAACATGATTTTAGACCTTGTTTAGTGCCACAAACATGATTTTAGACCTTGTTTAGTGTCACAAACATGTTTTTAGACCTTGTTTAGTGCCATAAACATGTTTTTAGACCTTGTTTAGCTCCACAAACATCATTTTAGACCTTGTTTAGTGCCACAAACATGATTTTAGACCTTGTTTAGTGCCACAAACATGATTTTAGACCTTGTTTAGTTCCACAAACATCATTTTAGACCTTGTTTAGTGCCACAAACATGATTTTAGACCTTGTTTAGTGCCACAAACATGATTTTAGACCTTTTTTAGTGCCACAAACATGATTTTAGACCTTGTTTAGCTCCACAAACATCATTTTAGACCTTGTTTAGTGTCACAAACATGTTTTTAGACCTTGTTTAGTGCCATAAACATGTTTTTAGACCTTGTTTAGTGTCACAAACATGTTTTTAGACCTTGTTTAGTGTCACAAACATGTTTTTAGACCTTGTTTAGCTCCACAAACATGATTTTAGACCTTGTTTAGTGCCATAAACATGTTTTTAGACCTTGTTTAGTGCCATAAACATGCTTTTAGACCTTGTTTAGTGTCACAAACATGATTTTAGACCTTGTTTAGCTCCACAAACATCATTTTAGACCTTGTTTAGTGCCACAAACATCATTTTAGACATTCTTTAGTGCCACAAACATGATTTTAGACCTTGTTTAGTGTCACAAACATGTTTTTAGACCTTGTTTAGCTCCACAAACATGATTTTAGACCTTGTTTAGCTCCACAAACATCATTTTAGACCTTGTTTAGTGCCATAAACATGTTTTTAGACCTTGTTTAGTGTCACAAACATGTTTTTAGACCTTGTTTAGCTCCACAAACATCATTTTAGACCTTGTTTAGTGTCACAAACATGTTTTTAGACCTTGTTTAGTGTCACAAACATGTTTTTAGACCTTGTTTAGTGCCGCAAACATCATTTTAGAGCTTGTTTAGTGCCACAAACATGATTTTAGACCTTGTTTAGTGTCACAAACATGTTTTTAGACCTTGTTTAGCTCCACAAACATCATATTAGACCTTGTTTAGTGCCATAAACATGTTTTTAGACATTGTTTAGTGCCATAAACATGTTTTTAGACCTTGTTTAGTGTCACAAACATGATTTTAGACCTTGTTTAGCTCCACAAACATCATTTTAGACCTTGTTTAGTGCCATAAACATGTTTTTAGACCTTGTTTAGTGTCACAAACATGTTTTTAGACCTTGTTTAGTGTCACAAACATGTTTTTAGACCTTGTTTAGCTCCACAAACATCATTTTAGACCTTGTTTAGTGTCACAAACATGTTTTTAGACCTTGTTTAGTGTCACAAACATGTTTTTAGACCTTGTTTAGTGCCGCAAACATCATTTTAGAGCTTGTTTAGTGTCACAAACATGTTTTTAGACCTTGTTTAGCTCCACAAACATCATTTTAGAGCTTGTTTAGTGCCACAAACATGATTTTAGACCTTGTTTAGTGCCATAAACATGTTTTTAGACCTTGTTTAGTGTCACAAACATGTTTTTAGACCTTGTTTAGTGTCACAAACATGTTTTTAGACCTTGTTTAGTGCCGCAAACATCATTTTAGAGCTTGTTTAGTGCCACAAACATGATTTTAGACCTTGTTTAGTGCCATAAACATGTTTTTAGACCTTGTTTAGCTCCACAAACATGATTTTAGACCTTGTTTAGCTCCATGAACATGATTTTAGACCTTGTTTAGTGCCACAAACATGATTTTAGACCTTGTTTAGTGTCACAAACATGTTTTTAGACCTTGTTTAGTGCCATAAACATGTTTTTAGACCTTGTTTAGCTCCACAAACATCATTTTAGACCTTGTTTAGTGCCACAAACATGATTTTAGACCTTGTTTAGTGCCACAAACATGATTTTAGACCTTGTTTAGTTCCACAAACATCATTTTAGACCTTGTTTAGTGCCACAAACATGATTTTAGACCTTGTTTAGTGCCACAAACATGATTTTAGACCTTTTTTAGTGCCACAAACATGATTTTAGACCTTGTTTAGCTCCACAAACATCATTTTAGACCTTGTTTAGTGTCACAAACATGTTTTTAGACCTTGTTTAGTGCCATAAACATGTTTTTAGACCTTGTTTAGTGTCACAAACATGTTTTTAGACCTTGTTTAGTGTCACAAACATGTTTTTAGACCTTGTTTAGCTCCACAAACATGATTTTAGACCTTGTTTAGTGCCACAAACATGATTTTAGACCTTGTTTAGTGTCACAAACATGTTTTTAGACCTTGTTTAGCTCCACAAACATCATTTTAGACCTTGTTTAGTGCCATAAACATGTTTTTAGACCTTGTTTAGTGCCACAAACATGATTTTAGACCTTGTTTAGCTCCACAAACATCATTTTAGACCTTGTTTAGTGCCATAAACATGTTTTTAGACCTTGTTTAGTGTCACAAACATGTTTTTAGACCTTGTTTAGTAACACAAACATGTTTTTAGACCTTGTTTAGCTCCACAAACATCATTTTAGACCTTGTTTAGTGTCACAAACATGTTTTTAGACCTTGTTTAGTGTCACAAACATGTTTTTAGACCTTGTTTAGTGCCGCAAACATCATTTTAGAGCTTGTTTAGTGCCACAAACATGATTTTAGACCTTGTTTAGTGTCACAAACATGTTTTTAGACCTTGTTTAGCTCCACAAACATCATTTTAGACCTTGTTTAGTGCCATAAACATGTTTTTAGACCTTGTTTAGTGCCATAAACATGCTTTTAGACCTTGTTTAGTGTCACAAACATGATTTTAGACCTTGTTTAGCTCCACAAACATCATTTTAGACCTTGTTTAGTGCCACAAACATCATTTTAGACATTCTTTAGTGCCACAAACATGATTTTAGACCTTGTTTAGTGTCACAAACATGTTTTTAGACCTTGTTTAGCTCCACAAACATGATTTTAGACCTTGTTTAGCTCCACAAACATCATTTTAGACCTTGTTTAGTGCCATAAACATGTTTTTAGACCTTGTTTAGTGTCACAAACATGTTTTTAGACCTTGTTTAGCTCCACAAACATCATTTTAGACCTTGTTTAGTGTCACAAACATGTTTTTAGACCTTGTTTAGTGTCACAAACATGTTTTTAGACCTTGTTTAGTGCCGCAAACATCATTTTAGAGCTTGTTTAGTGCCACAAACATGATTTTAGACCTTGTTTAGTGTCACAAACATGTTTTTAGACCTTGTTTAGCTCCACAAACATCATATTAGACCTTGTTTAGTGCCATAAACATGTTTTTAGACATTGTTTAGTGCCATAAACATGTTTTTAGACCTTGTTTAGTGTCACAAACATGATTTTAGACCTTGTTTAGCTCCACAAACATCATTTTAGACCTTGTTTAGTGCCATAAACATGTTTTTAGACCTTGTTTAGTGTCACAAACATGTTTTTAGACCTTGTTTAGTGTCACAAACATGTTTTTAGACCTTGTTTAGCTCCACAAACATCATTTTAGACCTTGTTTAGTGTCACAAACATGTTTTTAGACCTTGTTTAGTGTCACAAACATGTTTTTAGACCTTGTTTAGTGCCGCAAACATCATTTTAGAGCTTGTTTAGTGTCACAAACATGTTTTTAGACCTTGTTTAGCTCCACAAACATCATTTTAGAGCTTGTTTAGTGCCACAAACATGATTTTAGACCTTGTTTAGTGCCATAAACATGTTTTTAGACCTTGTTTAGTGTCACAAACATGTTTTTAGACCTTGTTTAGTGTCACAAACATGTTTTTAGACCTTGTTTAGTGCCGCAAACATCATTTTAGAGCTTGTTTAGTGCCACAAACATGATTTTAGACCTTGTTTAGTGCCATAAACATGTTTTTAGACCTTGTTTAGCTCCACAAACATGATTTTAGACCTTGTTTAGCTCCATGAACATGATTTTAGACCTTGTTTAGTGCCACAAACATGATTTTAGACCTTGTTTAGTGTCACAAACATGTTTTTAGACCTTGTTTAGTGCCATAAACATGTTTTTAGACCTTGTTTAGCTCCACAAACATCATTTTAGACCTTGTTTAGTGCCACAAACATGATTTTAGACCTTGTTTAGTGCCACAAACATGATTTTAGACCTTGTTTAGTTCCACAAACATCATTTTAGACCTTGTTTAGTGCCACAAACATGATTTTAGACCTTGTTTAGTGCCACAAACATGATTTTAGACCTTTTTTAGTGCCACAAACATGATTTTAGACCTTGTTTAGCTCCACAAACATCATTTTAGACCTTGTTTAGTGTCACAAACATGTTTTTAGACCTTGTTTAGTGCCATAAACATGTTTTTAGACCTTGTTTAGTGTCACAAACATGTTTTTAGACCTTGTTTAGTGTCACAAACATGTTTTTAGACCTTGTTTAGCTCCACAAACATGATTTTAGACCTTGTTTAGTGCCACAAACATGATTTTAGACCTTGTTTAGTGTCACAAACATGTTTTTAGACCTTGTTTAGCTCCACAAACATCATTTTAGACCTTGTTTAGTGCCATAAACATGTTTTTAGACCTTGTTTAGTGCCACAAACATGATTTTAGACCTTGTTTAGCTCCACAAACATCATTTTAGACCTTGTTTAGTGCCATAAACATGTTTTTAGACCTTGTTTAGTAACACAAACATGTTTTTAGACCTTGTTTAGCTCCACAAACATCATTTTAGACCTTGTTTAGTGTCACAAACATGTTTTTAGACCTTGTTTAGTGTCACAAACATGTTTTTAGACCTTGTTTAGTGCCGCAAACATCATTTTAGAGCTTGTTTAGTGCCACAAACATGATTTTAGACCTTGTTTAGTGTCACAAACATGTTTTTAGACCTTGTTTAGCTCCACAAACATCATTTTAGACCTTGTTTAGTGCCATAAACATGTTTTTAGACCTTGTTTAGTGCCATAAACATGTTTTTAGACCTTGTTTAGTGTCACAAACATGATTTTAGACCTTGTTTAGCTCCACAAACATCATTTTAGACCTTGTTTAGTGCCACAAACATCATTTTAGACATTCTTTAGTGCCACAAACATGATTTTAGACCTTGTTTAGCTCCACAAACATGAGTTTAGACCTTGTTTAGCTCCACAAACATCATTTTAGACCTTGTTTAGTGCCATAAACATGTTTTTAGACCTTGTTTAGTGCCACAAACATGTTTTTAGACCTTGTTTAGCTCCACAAACATGATTTTAGACCTTGTTTAGCTCCACAAACATCATTTTAGACCTTGTTTAGTGCCATAAACATGTTTTTAGACCTTGTTTAGTGTCACAAACATGTTTTTAGACCTTGTTTAGCTCCACAAACATCATTTTAGACCTTGTTTAGTGCCACAAACATGATTTTAGACCTTGTTTAGTGCCACAAACATGATTTTAGACCTTGTTTAGTTCCACAAACATCATTTTAGACCTTGTTTAGTGCCACAAACATGATTTTAGACCTTGTTTAGTGCCACAAACATGATTTTAGACCTTTTTTAGTGCCACAAACATGATTTTAGACCTTGTTTAGCTCCACAAACATCATTTTAGACCTTGTTTAGTGTCACAAACATGTTTTTAGACCTTGTTTAGTGCCATAAACATGTTTTTAGACCTTGTTTAGTGTCACAAACATGTTTTTAGACCTTGTTTAGTGTCACAAACATGTTTTTAGACCTTGTTTAGCTCCACAAACATGATTTTAGACCTTGTTTAGTGCCACAAACATGATTTTAGACCTTGTTTAGTGTCACAAACATGTTTTTAGACCTTGTTTAGCTCCACAAACATCATTTTAGACCTTGTTTAGTGCCATAAACATGTTTTTAGACCTTGTTTAGTGCCACAAACATGATTTTAGACCTTGTTTAGCTCCACAAACATCATTTTAGACCTTGTTTAGTGCCATAAACATGTTTTTAGACCTTGTTTAGTGTCACAAACATGTTTTTAGACCTTGTTTAGTAACACAAACATGTTTTTAGACCTTGTTTAGCTCCACAAACATCATTTTAGACATTGTTTAGTGCCACAAACATCATTTTAGACATTCTTTAGTGCCACAAACATGATTTTAGACCTTGTTTAGTGTCACAAACATGTTTTTAGACCTTGTTTAGCTCCACAAACATGATTTTAGACCTTGTTTAGCTCCACAAACATCATTTTAGACCTTGTTTAGTGCCATAAACATGTTTTTAGACCTTGTTTAGTGTCACAAACATGTTTTTAGACCTTGTTTAGCTCCACAAACATCATTTTAGACCTTGTTTAGTGCCACAAACATCATTTTAGACATTCTTTAGTGCCACAAACATGATTTTAGACCTTGTTTAGCTCCACAAACATGAGTTTAGACCTTGTTTAGCTCCACAAACATCATTTTAGACCTTGTTTAGTGCCATAAACATGTTTTTAGACCTTGTTTAGTGCCACAAACATGTTTTTAGACCTTGTTTAGCTCCACAAACATGATTTTAGACCTTGTTTAGCTCCACAAACATGATTTTAGACCTTGTTTAGCTCCACAAACATCATTTTAGACCTTGTTTAGTGCCATAAACATGTTTTAGACCTTGTTTAGTGTCACAAACATGTTTTTAGACCTTGTTTAGCTCCACAAACATCATTTTAGACCTTGTTTAGTGCCACAAACATGATTTTAGACCTTGTTTAGTGCCACAAACATGATTTTAGACCTTGTTTAGTTCCACAAACATCATTTTAGACCTTGTTTAGTGCCACAAACATGATTTTAGACCTTGTTTAGTGCCACAAACATGATTTTAGACCTTTTTTAGTGCCACAAACATGATTTTAGACCTTGTTTAGCTCCACAAACATCATTTTAGACCTTGTTTAGTGTCACAAACATGTTTTTAGACCTTGTTTAGTGCCATAAACATGTTTTTAGACCTTGTTTAGTGTCACAAACATGTTTTTAGACCTTGTTTAGTGTCACAAACATGTTTTTAGACCTTGTTTAGCTCCACAAACATGATTTTAGACCTTGTTTAGTGCCACAAACATGATTTTAGACCTTGTTTAGTGTCACAAACATGTTTTTAGACCTTGTTTAGCTCCACAAACATCATTTTAGACCTTGTTTAGTGCCATAAACATGTTTTTAGACCTTGTTTAGTGCCACAAACATGATTTTAGACCTTGTTTAGCTCCACAAACATCATTTTAGACCTTGTTTAGTGCCATAAACATGTTTTTAGACCTTGTTTAGTGTCACAAACATGTTTTTAGACCTTGTTTAGTAACACAAACATGTTTTTAGACCTTGTTTAGCTCCACAAACATCATTTTAGACCTTGTTTAGTGTCACTAACATGTTTTTAGACCTTGTTTAGTGTCACAAACATGTTTTTAGACCTTGTTTAGTGCCGCAAACATCATTTTAGAGCTTGTTTAGTGCCACAAACATGATTTTAGACCTTGTTTAGTGTCACAAACATGTTTTTAGACCTTGTTTAGCTCCACAAACATCATTTTAGACCTTGTTTAGTGCCATAAACATGTTTTTAGACATTGTTTAGTGCCATAAACATGTTTTTAGACCTTGTTTAGTGTCACAAACATGTTTTTAGACCTTGTTTAGTGTCACAAACATGTTTTTAGACCTTGTTTAGCTCCACAAACATGATTTTAGACCTTGTTTAGTGCCACAAACATGATTTTAGACCTTGTTTAGTGTCACAAACATGTTTTTAGACCTTGTTTAGCTCCACAAACATCATTTTAGACCTTGTTTAGTGCCATAAACATGTTTTTAGACCTTGTTTAGTGCCACAAACATGATTTTAGACCTTGTTTAGCTCCACAAACATCATTTTAGACCTTGTTTAGTGCCATAAACATGTTTTTAGACCTTGTTTAGTGTCACAAACATGTTTTTAGACCTTGTTTAGTAACACAAACATGTTTTTAGACCTTGTTTAGCTCCACAAACATCATTTTAGACCTTGTTTAGTGTCACAAACATGTTTTTAGACCTTGTTTAGTGTCACAAACATGTTTTTAGACCTTGTTTAGTGCCGCAAACATCATTTTAGAGCTTGTTTAGTGCCACAAACATGATTTTAGACCTTGTTTAGTGTCACAAACATGTTTTTAGACCTTGTTTAGCTCCACAAACATCATTTTAGACCTTGTTTAGTGCCATAAACATGTTTTTAGACATTGTTTAGTGCCATAAACATGTTTTTAGACCTTGTTTAGTGTCACAAACATGATTTTAGACCTTGTTTAGCTCCACAAACATCATTTTAGACCTTGTTTAGTGCCATAAACATGTTTTTAGACCTTGTTTAGTGTCACAAACATGTTTTTAGACCTTGTTTAGCTCCACAAACATAATTTTAGACCTTGTTTAGTGTCACAAACATGTTTTTAGACCTTGTTTAGTGTCACAAACATGTTTTTAGACCTTGTTTAGTGCCGCAAACATAATTTTAGAGCTTGTTTAGTGCCACAAACATGATTTTAGACCTTGCTTAGTGTCACAAACATGTTTTTAGACCTTGTTTAGCTCCACAAACATCATTTTAGACCTTGTTTAGTGCCATAAACATGTTTTTAGACCTTGTTTAGTGCCATAAACATGTTTTTAGACCTTGTTTAGTGTCACAAACATGTTTTTAGACCTTGTTTAGTGCCATAAACATGTTTTTAGACCTTGTTTAGTGTCACAAACATGATTTTAGACCTTGTTTAGCTCCACAAACATCATTGTAGACCTTGTTTAGTGCCACAAACATCATTTTAGACCTTGTTTAGTGTCACAAACATGTTTTTAGACCTTGTTTAGCTCCACAAACATCATTTTAGACCTTGTTTAGTGCCATAAACATGTTTTTAGACCTTGTTTAGTGCCACAAACATGATTTTAGACCTTGTTTAGTGTCACAAACATGTTTTTAGACCTTGTTTAGCTCCACAAACATCATTTTAGACCTTGTTTAGTGCCATAAACATGTTTTTAGACCTTGTTTAGTGCCACAAACATGATTTTAGACCTTGTTTAGCTCCACAAACATCATTTTAGACCTTGTTTAGTGCCATAAACATGTTTTTAGACCTTGTTTAGTGTCACAAACATGTTTTTAGACCTTGTTTAGTAACACAAACATGTTTTTAGACCTTGTTTAGCTCCACAAACATCATTTTAGACCTTGTTTAGTGTCACAAACATGTTTTTAGACCTTGTTTAGTGTCACAAACATGTTTTTAGACCTTGTTTAGTGCCGCAAACATCATTTTAGAGCTTGTTTAGTGCCACAAACATGATTTTAGACCTTGTTTAGTGTCACAAACATGTTTTTAGACCTTGTTTAGCTCCACAAACATCATTTTAGACCTTGTTTAGTGCCATAAACATGTTTTTAGACATTGTTTAGTGCCATAAACATGTTTTTAGACCTTGTTTAGTGTCACAAACATGATTTTAGACCTTGTTTAGCTCCACAAACATCATTTTAGACCTTGTTTAGTGCCATAAACATGTTTTTAGACCTTGTTTAGTGTCACAAACATGTTTTTAGACCTTGTTTAGCTCCACAAACATAATTTTAGACCTTGTTTAGTGTCACAAACATGTTTTTAGACCTTGTTTAGTGTCACAAACATGTTTTTAGACCTTGTTTAGTGCCGCAAACATAATTTTAGAGCTTGTTTAGTGCCACAAACATGATTTTAGACCTTGCTTAGTGTCACAAACATGTTTTTAGACCTTGTTTAGCTCCACAAACATCATTTTAGACCTTGTTTAGTGCCATAAACATGTTTTTAGACCTTGTTTAGTGCCATAAACATGTTTTTAGACCTTGTTTAGTGTCACAAACATGTTTTTAGACCTTGTTTAGTGCCATAAACATGTTTTTAGACCTTGTTTAGTGTCACAAACATGATTTTAGACCTTGTTTAGCTCCACAAACATCATTGTAGACCTTGTTTAGTGCCACAAACATCATTTTAGACCTTGTTTAGTGTCACAAACATGTTTTTAGACCTTGTTTAGCTCCACAAACATCATTTTAGACCTTGTTTAGTGCCATAAACATGTTTTTAGACCTTGTTTAGTGTCACAAACATGTTTTTAGACCTTGTTTAGTGCCGCAAACATCATTTTAGAGCTTGTTTAGTGCCACAAACATGATTTTAGACCTTGTTTAGTGTCACAAACATGTTTTTAGACCTTGTTTAGTGCCATACACATGTTTTTAGACCTTGTTTAGTGTCACAAACATGTTTTTAGACCTTGTTTAGTGTCACAAACATGTTTTTAGACCTTGTTTAGCTCCACAAACATGATTTTAGACCTTGTTTAGTGCCACAAACATGATTTTAGACCTTGCTTAGTGTCACAAACATGTTTTTAGACCTTGTTTAGCTCCACAAACATCATTTTAGACCTTGTTTAGTGCCATAAACATGTTTTTAGACCTTGTTTAGTGTCACAAACATGATTTTAGACCTTGTTTAGCTCCACAAACATCATTGTAGACCTTGTTTAGTGCCACAAACATCATTTTAGACCTTGTTTAGTGTCACAAACATGTTTTTAGACCTTGTTTAGCTCCACAAACATCATTTTAGACCTTGTTTAGTGCCATAAACATGTTTTTAGACCTTGTTTAGTGCCATAAACATGTTTTTAGACCTTGTTTAGTGTCACAAACATGTTTTTAGACCTTGTTTAGTGCCATAAACATGTTTTTAGACCTTGTTTAGTGTCACAAACATGATTTTAGACCTTGTTTAGCTCCACAAACATCATTGTAGACCTTGTTTAGTGCCACAAACATCATTTTAGACCTTGTTTAGTGTCACAAACATGTTTTTAGACCTTGTTTAGCTCCACAAACATCATTTTAGACCTTGTTTAGTGCCATAAACATGTTTTTAGACCTTGTTTAGTGTCACAAACATGTTTTTAGACCTTGTTTAGTGCCGCAAACATCATTTTAGAGCTTGTTTAGTGCCACAAACATGATTTTAGACCTTGTTTAGTGTCACAAACATGTTTTTAGACCTTGTTTAGTGCCATACACATGTTTTTAGACCTTGTTTAGTGTCACAAACATGTTTTTAGACCTTGTTTAGTGTCACAAACATGTTTTTAGACCTTGTTTAGCTCCACAAACATGATTTTAGACCTTGTTTAGTGCCACAAACATGATTTTAGACCTTGCTTAGTGTCACAAACATGTTTTTAGACCTTGTTTAGCTCCACAAACATCATTTTAGACCTTGTTTAGTGCCATAAACATGTTTTTAGACCTTGTTTAGTGTCACAAACATGATTTTAGACCTTGTTTAGCTCCACAAACATCATTGTAGACCTTGTTTAGTGCCACAAACATCATTTTAGACCTTGTTTAGTGTCACAAACATGTTTTTAGACCTTGTTTAGCTCCACAAACATCATTTTAGACCTTGTTTAGTGCCATAAACATGTTTTTAGACCTTGTTTAGTGTCACAAACATGTTTTTAGACCTTGTTTAGTGTCACAAACATGTTTTTAGACCTTGTTTAGCTCCACAAACATCATTTTAGACCTTGTTTAGTGCCATAAACATGTTTTTAGACCTTGTTTAGTGCCACAAACATGATTTTAGACCTTGTTTAGCTCCACAAACATCATTTTAGACCTTGTTTAGTGCCATAAACATGTTTTTAGACCTTGTTTAGTGTCACAAACATGTTTTTAGACCTTGTTTAGTAACACAAACATGTTTTTAGACCTTGTTTAGCTCCACAAACATCATTTTAGACCTTGTTTAGTGTCACAAACATGTTTTTAGACCTTGTTTAGTGTCACAAACATGTTTTTAGACCTTGTTTAGTGCCGCAAACATCATTTTAGAGCTTGTTTAGTGCCACAAACATGATTTTAGACCTTGTTTAGTGTCACAAACATGTTTTTAGACCTTGTTTAGCTCCACAAACATCATTTTAGACCTTGTTTAGTGCCATAAACATGTTTTTAGACATTGTTTAGTGCCATAAACATGTTTTTAGACCTTGTTTAGTGTCACAAACATGATTTTAGACCTTGTGTAGCTCCACAAACATCATTTTAGACCTTGTTTAGTGCCATAAACATGTTTTTAGACCTTGTTTAGTGTCACAAACATGTTTTTAGACCTTGTTTAGCTCCACAAACATAATTTTAGACCTTGTTTAGTGTCACAAACATGTTTTTAGACCTTGTTTAGTGCCGCAAACATCATTTTAGAGCTTGTTTAGTGCCACAAACATGATTTTAGACCTTGCTTAGTGTCACAAACATGTTTTTAGACCTTGTTTAGCTCCACAAACATCATTTTAGACCTTGTTTAGTGCCATAAACATGTTTTTAGACCTTGTTTAGTGCCATAAACATGTTTTTAGACCTTGTTTAGTGTCACAAACATGTTTTTAGACCTTGTTTAGTGCCATAAACATGTTTTTAGACCTTGTTTAGTGTCACAAACATGATTTTAGACCTTGTTTAGCTCCACAAACATCATTGTAGACCTTGTTTAGTGCCACAAACATCATTTTAGACCTTGTTTAGTGTCACAAACATGTTTTTAGACCTTGTTTAGCTCCACAAACATCATTTTAGACCTTGTTTAGTGCCATAAACATGTTTTTAGACCTTGTTTAGTGTCACAAACATGTTTTTAGACCTTGTTTAGTGCCGCAAACATCATTTTAGAGCTTGTTTAGTGCCACAAACATGATTTTAGACCTTGTTTAGTGTCACAAACATGTTTTTAGACCTTGTTTAGTGCCATACACATGTTTTTAGACCTTGTTTAGTGTCACAAACATGTTTTTAGACCTTGTTTAGTGTCACAAACATGTTTTTAGACCTTGTTTAGCTCCACAAACATGATTTTAGACCTTGTTTAGTGCCACAAACATGATTTTAGACCTTGCTTAGTGTCACAAACATGTTTTTAGACCTTGTTTAGCTCCACAAACATCATTTTAGACCTTGTTTAGTGCCATAAACATGTTTTTAGACCTTGTTTAGTGTCACAAACATGATTTTAGACCTTGTTTAGCTCCACAAACATCATTGTAGACCTTGTTTAGTGCCACAAACATCATTTTAGACCTTGTTTAGTGTCACAAACATGTTTTTAGACCTTGTTTAGCTCCACAAACATCATTTTAGACCTTGTTTAGTGCCATAAACATGTTTTTAGACCTTGTTTAGTGTCACAAACATGTTTTTAGACCTTGTTTAGTGTCACAAACATGTTTTTAGACCTTGTTTAGCTCCACAAACATCATTTTAGACCTTGTTTAGTGTCACAAACATGTTTTTAGACCTTGTTTAGTGTCACAAACATGTTTTTAGACCTTGTTTAGTAACACAAACATGTTTTTAGACCTTGTTTAGCTCCACAAACATCATTTTAGACCTTTTTTAGTGTCACAAACATGTTTTTAGACCTTGTTTAGTGTCACAAACATGTTTTTAGACCTTGTTTAGTGCCGCAAACATCATTTTAGAGCTTGTTTAGTGCCACAAACATGATTTTAGACCTTGTTTAGTGTCACAAACATGTTTTTAGACCTTGTTTAGCTCCACAAACATCATTTTAGACCTTGTTTAGTGCCATAAACATGTTTTTAGACCTTGTTTAGTGCCATAAACATGCTTTTAGACCTTGTTTAGTGTCACAAACATGATTTTAGACCTTGTTTAGCTCCACAAACATCATTTTAGACCTTGTTTAGTGCCACAAACATCATTTTAGACATTCTTTAGTGCCACAAACATGATTTTAGACCTTGTTTAGTGTCACAAACATGTTTTTAGACCTTGTTTAGCTCCACAAACATGATTTTAGACCTTGTTTAGCTCCACAAACATCATTTTAGACCTTGTTTAGTGCCATAAACATGTTTTTAGACCTTGTTTAGTGTCACAAACATGTTTTTAGACCTTGTTTAGCTCCACAAACATCATTTTAGACCTTGTTTAGTGTCACAAACATGTTTTTAGACCTTGTTTAGTGTCACAAACATGTTTTTAGACCTTGTTTAGTGCCGCAAACATCATTTTAGAGCTTGTTTAGTGCCACAAACATGATTTTAGACCTTGTTTAGTGTCACAAACATGTTTTTAGACCTTGTTTAGCTCCACAAACATCATATTAGACCTTGTTTAGTGCCATAAACATGTTTTTAGACATTGTTTAGTGCCATAAACATGTTTTTAGACCTTGTTTAGTGTCACAAACATGATTTTAGACCTTGTTTAGCTCCACAAACATCATTTTAGACCTTGTTTAGTGCCATAAACATGTTTTTAGACCTTGTTTAGTGTCACAAACATGTTTTTAGACCTTGTTTAGTGTCACAAACATGTTTTTAGACCTTGTTTAGCTCCACAAACATCATTTTAGACCTTGTTTAGTGTCACAAACATGTTTTTAGACCTTGTTTAGTGTCACAAACATGTTTTTAGACCTTGTTTAGTGCCGCAAACATCATTTTAGAGCTTGTTTAGTGTCACAAACATGTTTTTAGACCTTGTTTAGCTCCACAAACATCATTTTAGAGCTTGTTTAGTGCCACAAACATGATTTTAGACCTTGTTTAGTGCCATAAACATGTTTTTAGACCTTGTTTAGTGTCACAAACATGTTTTTAGACCTTGTTTAGTGTCACAAACATGTTTTTAGACCTTGTTTAGTGCCGCAAACATCATTTTAGAGCTTGTTTAGTGCCACAAACATGATTTTAGACCTTGTTTAGTGCCATAAACATGTTTTTAGACCTTGTTTAGCTCCACAAACATGATTTTAGACCTTGTTTAGCTCCACAAACATCATTTTAGACCTTGTTTAGTGTCACAAACATGTTTTTAGACCTTGTTTAGTGTCACAAACATGTTTTTAGACCTTGTTTAGTGCCGCAAACATCATTTTAGAGCTTGTTTAGTGCCACAAACATGATTTTAGACCTTGTTTAGTGTCACAAACATGTTTTTAGACCTTGTTTAGCTCCACAAACATCATATTAGACCTTGTTTAGTGCCATAAACATGTTTTTAGACATTGTTTAGTGCCATAAACATGTTTTTAGACCTTGTTTAGTGTCACAAACATGATTTTAGACCTTGTTTAGCTCCACAAACATCATTTTAGACCTTGTTTAGTGCCATAAACATGTTTTTAGACCTTGTTTAGTGTCACAAACATGTTTTTAGACCTTGTTTAGTGTCACAAACATGTTTTTAGACCTTGTTTAGCTCCACAAACATCATTTTAGACCTTGTTTAGTGTCACAAACATGTTTTTAGACCTTGTTTAGTGTCACAAACATGTTTTTAGACCTTGTTTAGTGCCGCAAACATCATTTTAGAGCTTGTTTAGTGTCACAAACATGTTTTTAGACCTTGTTTAGCTCCACAAACATCATTTTAGAGCTTGTTTAGTGCCACAAACATGATTTTAGACCTTGTTTAGTGCCATAAACATGTTTTTAGACCTTGTTTAGTGTCACAAACATGTTTTTAGACCTTGTTTAGTGTCACAAACATGTTTTTAGACCTTGTTTAGTGCCGCAAACATCATTTTAGAGCTTGTTTAGTGCCACAAACATGATTTTAGACCTTGTTTAGTGCCATAAACATGTTTTTAGACCTTGTTTAGCTCCACAAACATGATTTTAGACCTTGTTTAGCTCCATGAACATGATTTTAGACCTTGTTTAGTGCCACAAACATGATTTTAGACCTTGTTTAGTGTCACAAACATGTTTTTAGACCTTGTTTAGTGCCATAAACATGTTTTTAGACCTTGTTTAGCTCCACAAACATCATTTTAGACCTTGTTTAGTGCCACAAACATGATTTTAGACCTTGTTTAGTGCCACAAACATGATTTTAGACCTTGTTTAGTTCCACAAACATCATTTTAGACCTTGTTTAGTGCCACAAACATGATTTTAGACCTTGTTTAGTGCCACAAACATGATTTTAGACCTTTTTTAGTGCCACAAACATGATTTTAGACCTTGTTTAGCTCCACAAACATCATTTTAGACCTTGTTTAGTGTCACAAACATGTTTTTAGACCTTGTTTAGTGCCATAAACATGTTTTTAGACCTTGTTTAGTGTCACAAACATGTTTTTAGACCTTGTTTAGTGTCACAAACATGTTTTTAGACCTTGTTTAGCTCCACAAACATGATTTTAGACCTTGTTTAGTGCCACAAACATGATTTTAGACCTTGTTTAGTGTCACAAACATGTTTTTAGACCTTGTTTAGCTCCACAAACATCATTTTAGACCTTGTTTAGTGCCATAAACATGTTTTTAGACCTTGTTTAGTGCCACAAACATGATTTTAGACCTTGTTTAGCTCCACAAACATCATTTTAGACCTTGTTTAGTGCCATAAACATGTTTTTAGACCTTGTTTAGTGTCACAAACATGTTTTTAGACCTTGTTTAGTAACACAAACATGTTTTTAGACCTTGTTTAGCTCCACAAACATCATTTTAGACCTTGTTTAGTGTCACAAACATGTTTTTAGACCTTGTTTAGTGTCACAAACATGTTTTTAGACCTTGTTTAGTGCCGCAAACATCATTTTAGAGCTTGTTTAGTGCCACAAACATGATTTTAGACCTTGTTTAGTGCCATAAACATGTTTTTAGACCTTGTTTAGCTCCACAAACATCATTTTAGACCTTGTTTAGTGCCACAAACATGATTTTAGACCTTGTTTAGTGCCACAAACATGATTTTAGACCTTGTTTAGTTCCACAAACATCATTTTAGACCTTGTTTAGTGCCACAAACATGATTTTAGACCTTGTTTAGTGCCACAAACATGATTTTAGACCTTTTTTAGTGCCACAAACATGATTTTAGACCTTGTTTAGCTCCACAAACATCATTTTAGACCTTGTTTAGTGTCACAAACATGTTTTTAGACCTTGTTTAGTGCCATAAACATGTTTTTAGACCTTGTTTAGTGTCACAAACATGTTTTTAGACCTTGTTTAGTGTCACAAACATGTTTTTAGACCTTGTTTAGCTCCACAAACATGATTTTAGACCTTGTTTAGTGCCACAAACATGATTTTAGACCTTGTTTAGTGTCACAAACATGTTTTTAGACCTTGTTTAGCTCCACAAACATCATTTTAGACCTTGTTTAGTGCCATAAACATGTTTTTAGACCTTGTTTAGTGCCACAAACATGATTTTAGACCTTGTTTAGCTCCACAAACATCATTTTAGACCTTGTTTAGTGCCATAAACATGTTTTTAGACCTTGTTTAGTGTCACAAACATGTTTTTAGACCTTGTTTAGTAACACAAACATGTTTTTAGACCTTGTTTAGCTCCACAAACATCATTTTAGACCTTGTTTAGTGTCACAAACATGTTTTTAGACCTTGTTTAGTGTCACAAACATGTTTTTAGACCTTGTTTAGTGCCGCAAACATCATTTTAGAGCTTGTTTAGTGCCACAAACATGATTTTAGACCTTGTTTAGTGTCACAAACATGTTTTTAGACCTTGTTTAGCTCCACAAACATCATTTTAGACCTTGTTTAGTGCCATAAACATGTTTTTAGACCTTGTTTAGTGCCATAAACATGTTTTTAGACCTTGTTTAGTGTCACAAACATGATTTTAGACCTTGTTTAGCTCCACAAACATCATTTTAGACCTTGTTTAGTGCCACAAACATCATTTTAGACATTCTTTAGTGCCACAAACATGATTTTAGACCTTGTTTAGCTCCACAAACATGAGTTTAGACCTTGTTTAGCTCCACAAACATCATTTTAGACCTTGTTTAGTGCCATAAACATGTTTTTAGACCTTGTTTAGCTCCACAAACATGATTTTAGACCTTGTTTAGCTCCATGAACATGATTTTAGACCTTGTTTAGTGCCACAAACATGATTTTAGACCTTGTTTAGTGTCACAAACATGTTTTTAGACCTTGTTTAGTGCCATAAACATGTTTTTAGACCTTGTTTAGCTCCACAAACATCATTTTAGACCTTGTTTAGTGCCACAAACATGATTTTAGACCTTGTTTAGTGCCACAAACATGATTTTAGACCTTGTTTAGTTCCACAAACATCATTTTAGACCTTGTTTAGTGCCACAAACATGATTTTAGACCTTGTTTAGTGCCACAAACATGATTTTAGACCTTTTTTAGTGCCACAAACATGATTTTAGACCTTGTTTAGCTCCACAAACATCATTTTAGACCTTGTTTAGTGTCACAAACATGTTTTTAGACCTTGTTTAGTGCCATAAACATGTTTTTAGACCTTGTTTAGTGTCACAAACATGTTTTTAGACCTTGTTTAGTGTCACAAACATGTTTTTAGACCTTGTTTAGCTCCACAAACATGATTTTAGACCTTGTTTAGTGCCACAAACATGATTTTAGACCTTGTTTAGTGTCACAAACATGTTTTTAGACCTTGTTTAGCTCCACAAACATCATTTTAGACCTTGTTTAGTGCCATAAACATGTTTTTAGACCTTGTTTAGTGCCACAAACATGATTTTAGACCTTGTTTAGCTCCACAAACATCATTTTAGACCTTGTTTAGTGCCATAAACATGTTTTTAGACCTTGTTTAGTGTCACAAACATGTTTTTAGACCTTGTTTAGTAACACAAACATGTTTTTAGACCTTGTTTAGCTCCACAAACATCATTTTAGACCTTGTTTAGTGTCACAAACATGTTTTTAGACCTTGTTTAGTGTCACAAACATGTTTTTAGACCTTGTTTAGTGCCGCAAACATCATTTTAGAGCTTGTTTAGTGCCACAAACATGATTTTAGACCTTGTTTAGTGTCACAAACATGTTTTTAGACCTTGTTTAGCTCCACAAACATCATTTTAGACCTTGTTTAGTGCCATAAACATGTTTTTAGACCTTGTTTAGTGCCATAAACATGTTTTTAGACCTTGTTTAGTGTCACAAACATGATTTTAGACCTTGTTTAGCTCCACAAACATCATTTTAGACCTTGTTTAGTGCCACAAACATCATTTTAGACATTCTTTAGTGCCACAAACATGATTTTAGACCTTGTTTAGCTCCACAAACATGAGTTTAGACCTTGTTTAGCTCCACAAACATCATTTTAGACCTTGTTTAGTGCCATAAACATGTTTTTAGACCTTGTTTAGTGCCACAAACATGTTTTTAGACCTTGTTTAGCTCCACAAACATGATTTTAGACCTTGTTTAGCTCCACAAACATCATTTTAGACCTTGTTTAGTGCCATAAACATGTTTTTAGACCTTGTTTAGTGTCACAAACATGTTTTTAGACCTTGTTTAGCTCCACAAACATCATTTTAGACCTTGTTTAGTGCCACAAACATGATTTTAGACCTTGTTTAGTGCCACAAACATGATTTTAGACCTTGTTTAGTTCCACAAACATCATTTTAGACCTTGTTTAGTGCCACAAACATGATTTTAGACCTTGTTTAGTGCCACAAACATGATTTTAGACCTTTTTTAGTGCCACAAACATGATTTTAGACCTTGTTTAGCTCCACAAACATCATTTTAGACCTTGTTTAGTGTCACAAACATGTTTTTAGACCTTGTTTAGTGCCATAAACATGATTTTAGACCTTGTTTAGTGTCACAAACATGTTTTTAGACCTTGTTTAGTGTCACAAACATGTTTTTAGACCTTGTTTAGCTCCACAAACATGATTTTAGACCTTGTTTAGTGCCACAAACATGATTTTAGACCTTGTTTAGTGTCACAAACATGTTTTTAGACCTTGTTTAGCTCCACAAACATCATTTTAGACCTTGTTTAGTGCCATAAACATGTTTTTAGACCTTGTTTAGTGCCACAAACATGATTTTAGACCTTGTTTAGCTCCACAAACATCATTTTAGACCTTGTTTAGTGCCATAAACATGTTTTTAGACCTTGTTTAGTGTCACAAACATGTTTTTAGACCTTGTTTAGTAACACAAACATGTTTTTAGACCTTGTTTAGCTCCACAAACATCATTTTAGACATTGTTTAGTGCCACAAACATCATTTTAGACATTCTTTAGTGCCACAAACATGATTTTAGACCTTGTTTAGTGTCACAAACATGTTTTTAGACCTTGTTTAGCTCCACAAACATGATTTTAGACCTTGTTTAGCTCCACAAACATCATTTTAGACCTTGTTTAGTGCCATAAACATGTTTTTAGACCTTGTTTAGTGTCACAAACATGTTTTTAGACCTTGTTTAGCTCCACAAACATCATTTTAGACCTTGTTTAGTGTCACAAACATGTTTTTAGACCTTGTTTAGTGTCACAAACATGTTTTTAGACCTTGTTTAGTGCCGCAAACATCATTTTAGAGCTTGTTTAGTGCCACAAACATGATTTTAGACCTTGTTTAGTGTCACAAACATGTTTTTAGACCTTGTTTAGCTCCACAAACATCATTTTAGACCTTGTTTAGTGCCACAAACATCATTTTAGACCTTGTTTAGTGCCATAAACATGTTTTTAGACCTTGTTTAGTGCCACAAACATGTTTTTAGACCTTGTTTAGCTCCACAAACATGATTTTAGACCTTGTTTAGCTCCACAAACATCATTTTAGACCTTGTTTAGTGCCATAAACATGTTTTTAGACCTTGTTTAGTGTCACAAACATGTTTTTAGACCTTGTTTAGCTCCACAAACATCATTTTAGACCTTGTTTAGTGCCACAAACATGATTTTAGACCTTGTTTAGTGCCACAAACATGATTTTAGACCTTGTTTAGTTCCACAAACATCATTTTAGACCTTGTTTAGTGCCACAAACATGATTTTAGACCTTGTTTAGTGCCACAAACATGATTTTAGACCTTTTTTAGTGCCACAAACATGATTTTAGACCTTGTTTAGCTCCACAAACATCATTTTAGACCTTGTTTAGTGTCACAAACATGTTTTTAGACCTTGTTTAGTGCCATAAACATGTTTTTAGACCTTGTTTAGTGTCACAAACATGTTTTTAGACCTTGTTTAGTGTCACAAACATGTTTTTAGACCTTGTTTAGCTCCACAAACATGATTTTAGACCTTGTTTAGTGCCACAAACATGATTTTAGACCTTGTTTAGTGTCACAAACATGTTTTTAGACCTTGTTTAGCTCCACAAACATCATTTTAGACCTTGTTTAGTGCCATAAACATGTTTTTAGACCTTGTTTAGTGCCACAAACATGATTTTAGACCTTGTTTAGCTCCACAAACATCATTTTAGACCTTGTTTAGTGCCATAAACATGTTTTTAGACCTTGTTTAGTGTCACAAACATGTTTTTAGACCTTGTTTAGTAACACAAACATGTTTTTAGACCTTGTTTAGCTCCACAAACATCATTTTAGACCTTGTTTAGTGTCACAAACATGTTTTTAGACCTTGTTTAGTGTCACAAACATGTTTTTAGACCTTGTTTAGTGCCGCAAACATCATTTTAGAGCTTGTTTAGTGCCACAAACATGATTTTAGACCTTGTTTAGTGTCACAAACATGTTTTTAGACCTTGTTTAGCTCCACAAACATCATTTTAGACCTTGTTTAGTGCCATAAACATGTTTTTAGACCTTGTTTAGTGCCATAAACATGTTTTTAGACCTTGTTTAGTGTCACAAACATGATTTTAGACCTTGTTTAGCTCCACAAACATCATTTTAGACATTGTTTAGTGCCACAAACATCATTTTAGACATTCTTTAGTGCCACAAACATGATTTTAGACCTTGTTTAGTGTCACAAACATGTTTTTAGACCTTGTTTAGCTCCACAAACATGATTTTAGACCTTGTTTAGCTCCACAAACATCATTTTAGACCTTGTTTAGTGCCATAAACATGTTTTTAGACCTTGTTTAGTGTCACAAACATGTTTTTAGACCTTGTTTAGCTCCACAAACATCATTTTAGACCTTGTTTAGTGTCACAAACATGTTTTTAGACCTTGTTTAGTGTCACAAACATGTTTTTAGACCTTGTTTAGTGCCGCAAACATCATTTTAGAGCTTGTTTAGTGCCACAAACATGATTTTAGACCTTGTTTAGTGTCACAAACATGTTTTTAGACCTTGTTTAGCTCCACAAACATCATTTTAGACCTTGTTTAGTGCCATAAACATGTTTTTAGACATTGTTTAGTGCCATAAACATGTTTTTAGACCTTGTTTAGTGTCACAAACATGATTTTAGACCTTGTTTAGCTCCACAAACATCATTTTAGACCTTGTTTAGTGCCATAAACATGTTTTTAGACCTTGTTTAGTGTCACAAACATGTTTTTAGACCTTGTTTAGTGTCACAAACATGTTTTTAGACCTTGTTTAGTGCCATAAACATGTTTTTAGACCTTGTTTAGTGTCACAAACATGTTTTTAGACCTTGTTTAGTGTCACAAACATGTTTTTAGACCTTGTTTAGCTCCACAAACATGATTTTAGACCTTGTTTAGTGCCACAAACATGATTTTAGACCTTGTTTAGTGTCACAAACATGTTTTTAGACCTTGTTTAGCTCCACAAACATCATTTTAGACCTTGTTTAGTGCCATAAACATGTTTTTAGACCTTGTTTAGTGCCACAAACATGATTTTAGACCTTGTTTAGCTCCACAAACATCATTTTAGACCTTGTTTAGTGCCATAAACATGTTTTTAGACCTTGTTTAGTGTCACAAACATGTTTTTAGACCTTGTTTAGTAACACAAACATGTTTTTAGACCTTGTTTAGCTCCACAAACATCATTTTAGACCTTGTTTAGTGTCACAAACATGTTTTTAGACCTTGTTTAGTGTCACAAACATGTTTTTAGACCTTGTTTAGTGCCGCAAACATCATTTTAGAGCTTGTTTAGTGCCACAAACATGATTTTAGACCTTGTTTAGTGTCACAAACATGATTTTAGACCTTGTTTAGCTCCACAAACATCATTTTAGACCTTGTTTAGTGCCATAAACATGTTTTTAGACCTTGTTTAGCTCCACAAACATGATTTTAGACCTTGTTTAGCTCCACAAACATCATTTTAGACCTTGTTTAGTGTCACAAACATGTTTTTAGACCTTGTTTAGTGCCGCAAACATCATTTTAGAGCTTGTTTAGTGCCACAAACATGATTTTAGACCTTGTTTAGTGTCACAAACATCATTTTAGACCTTGTTTAGTGCCATAAACATGTTTTTAGACCTTGTTTAGTGCCACAAACATGTTTTTAGACCTTGTTTAGCTCCACAAACATGATTTTAGACCTTGTTTAGCTCCACAAACATCATTTTAGACCTTGTTTAGTGCCATAAACATGTTTTTAGACCTTGTTTAGTGTCACAAACATGTTTTTAGACCTTGTTTAGCTCCACAAACATCATTTTAGACCTTGTTTAGTGCCACAAACATGATTTTAGACCTTGTTTAGTGCCACAAACATGATTTTAGACCTTGTTTAGTTCCACAAACATCATTTTAGACCTTGTTTAGTGCCACAAACATGATTTTAGACCTTGTTTAGTGCCACAAACATGATTTTAGACCTTTTTTAGTGCCACAAACATGATTTTAGACCTTGTTTAGCTCCACAAACATCATTTTAGACCTTGTTTAGTGTCACAAACATGTTTTTAGACCTTGTTTAGTGCCATAAACATGTTTTTAGACCTTGTTTAGTGTCACAAACATGTTTTTAGACCTTGTTTAGTGTCACAAACATGTTTTTAGACCTTGTTTAGCTCCACAAACATGATTTTAGACCTTGTTTAGTGCCACAAACATGATTTTAGACCTTGTTTAGTGTCACAAACATGTTTTTAGACCTTGTTTAGCTCCACAAACATCATTTTAGACCTTGTTTAGTGCCATAAACATGTTTTTAGACCTTGTTTAGTGCCACAAACATGATTTTAGACCTTGTTTAGCTCCACAAACATCATTTTAGACCTTGTTTAGTGCCATAAACATGTTTTTAGACCTTGTTTAGTGTCACAAACATGTTTTTAGACCTTGTTTAGCTCCACAAACATCATTTTAGACCTTGTTTAGTGTCACAAACATGTTTTTAGACCTTGTTTAGTGTCACAAACATGTTTTTAGACCTTGTTTAGTGCCGCAAACATCATTTTAGAGCTTGTTTAGTGCCACAAACATGATTTTAGACCTTGTTTAGTGTCACAAACATGTTTTTAGACCTTGTTTAGCTCCACAAACATCATTTTAGACCTTGTTTAGTGCCATAAACATGTTTTTAGACCTTGTTTAGTGCCATAAACATGTTTTTAGACCTTGTTTAGTGTCACAAACATGATTTTAGACCTTGTTTAGCTCCACAAACATCATTTTAGACATTGTTTAGTGCCACAAACATCATTTTAGACATTCTTTAGTGCCACAAACATGATTTTAGACCTTGTTTAGTGTCACAAACATGTTTTTAGACCTTGTTTAGCTCCACAAACATGATTTTAGACCTTGTTTAGCTCCACAAACATCATTTTAGACCTTGTTTAGTGCCATAAACATGTTTTTAGACCTTGTTTAGTGTCACAAACATGTTTTTAGACCTTGTTTAGCTCCACAAACATCATTTTAGACCTTGTTTAGTGCCATAAACATGTTTTTAGACCTTGTTTAGTGCCACAAACATGTTTTTAGACCTTGTTTAGCTCCACAAACATGATTTTAGACCTTGTTTAGCTCCACAAACATCATTTTAGACCTTGTTTAGTGCCATAAACATGTTTTTAGACCTTGTTTAGTGTCACAAACATGTTTTTGGACCTTGTTTAGCTCCACAAACATCATTTTAGACCTTGTTTAGTGCCACAAACATGATTTTAGACCTTGTTTAGTGCCACAAACATGATTTTAGACCTTGTTTAGTTCCACAAACATCATTTTAGACCTTGTTTAGTGCCACAAACATGATTTTAGACCTTGTTTAGTGCCACAAACATGATTTTAGACCTTTTTTAGTGCCACAAACATGATTTTAGACCTTGTTTAGCTCCACAAACATCATTTTAGACCTTGTTTAGTGTCACAAACATGTTTTTAGACCTTGTTTAGTGCCATAAACATGTTTTTAGACCTTGTTTAGTGTCACAAACATGTTTTTAGACCTTGTTTAGTGTCACAAACATGTTTTTAGACCTTGTTTAGCTCCACAAACATGATTTTAGACCTTGTTTAGTGCCACAAACATGATTTTAGACCTTGTTTAGTGTCACAAACATGTTTTTAGACCTTGTTTAGCTCCACAAACATCATTTTAGACCTTGTTTAGTGCCATAAACATGTTTTTAGACCTTGTTTAGTGCCACAAACATGATTTTAGACCTTGTTTAGCTCCACAAACATCATTTTAGACCTTGTTTAGTGCCATAAACATGTTTTTAGACCTTGTTTAGTGTCACAAACATGTTTTTAGACCTTGTTTAGTAACACAAACATGTTTTTAGACCTTGTTTAGCTCCACAAACATCATTTTAGACCTTGTTTAGTGTCACAAACATGTTTTTAGACCTTGTTTAGTGTCACAAACATGTTTTTAGACCTTGTTTAGTGCCGCAAACATCATTTTAGAGCTTGTTTAGTGCCACAAACATGATTTTAGACCTTGTTTAGTGTCACAAACATGTTTTTAGACCTTGTTTAGCTCCACAAACATCATTTTAGACCTTGTTTAGTGCCATAAACATGTTTTTAGACCTTGTTTAGTGCCATAAACATGTTTTTAGACCTTGTTTAGTGTCACAAACATGATTTTAGACCTTGTTTAGCTCCACAAACATCATTTTAGACATTGTTTAGTGCCACAAACATCATTTTAGACATTCTTTAGTGCCACAAACATGATTTTAGACCTTGTTTAGTGTCACAAACATGTTTTTAGACCTTGTTTAGCTCCACAAACATGATTTTAGACCTTGTTTAGCTCCACAAACATCATTTTAGACCTTGTTTAGTGCCATAAACATGTTTTTAGACCTTGTTTAGTGTCACAAACATGTTTTTAGACCTTGTTTAGCTCCACAAACATCATTTTAGACCTTGTTTAGTGTCACAAACATGTTTTTAGACCTTGTTTAGTGTCACAAACATGTTTTTAGACCTTGTTTAGTGCCGCAAACATCATTTTAGAGCTTGTTTAGTGCCACAAACATGATTTTAGACCTTGTTTAGTGTCACGAACATGTTTTTAGACCTTGTTTAGCTCCACAAACATGATTTTAGACCTTGTTTAGCTCCACAAACATCATTTTAGACCTTGTTTAGTGCCATAAACATGTTTTTAGACCTTGTTTAGTGCCGCAAACATCATTTTAGAGCTTGTTTAGTGCCACAAACATGATTTTAGACCTTGTTTAGTGTCACAAACATGTTTTTAGACCTTGTTTAGCTCCACAAACATCATTTTAGACCTTGTTTAGTGCCATAAACATGTTTTTAGACATTGTTTAGTGCCATAAACATGTTTTTAGACCTTGTTTAGTGTCACAAACATGATTTTAGACCTTGTTTAGCTCCACAAACATCATTTTAGACCTTGTTTAGTGCCATAAACATGTTTTTAGACCTTGTTTAGTGTCACAAACATGTTTTTAGACCTTGTTTAGTGTCACAAACATGTTTTTAGACCTTGTTTAGCTCCACAAACATCATTTTAGACCTTGTTTAGTGTCACAAACATGTTTTTAGACCTTGTTTAGTGTCACAAACATGTTTTTAGACCTTGTTTAGTGCCGCAAACATCATTTTAGAGCTTGTTTAGCTCCACAAACATGAGTTTAGACCTTGTTTAGCTCCACAAACATCATTTTAGACCTTGTTTAGTGCCATAAACATGTTTTTAGACCTTGTTTAGTGCCACAAACATGTTTTTAGACCTTGTTTAGCTCCACAAACATGATTTTAGACCTTGTTTAGCTCCACAAACATCATTTTAGACCTTGTTTAGTGCCATAAACATGTTTTTAGACCTTGTTTAGTGTCACAAACATGTTTTTAGACCTTGTTTAGCTCCACAAACATCATTTTAGACCTTGTTTAGTGCCACAAACATGATTTTAGACCTTGTTTAGTGCCACAAACATGATTTTAGACCTTGTTTAGTTCCACAAACATCATTTTAGACCTTGTTTAGTGCCACAAACATGATTTTAGACCTTGTTTAGTGCCACAAACATGATTTTAGACCTTTTTTAGTGCCACAAACATGATTTTAGACCTTGTTTAGCTCCACAAACATCATTTTAGACCTTGTTTAGTGTCACAAACATGTTTTTAGACCTTGTTTAGTGCCATAAACATGTTTTTAGACCTTGTTTAGTGTCACAAACATGTTTTTAGACCTTGTTTAGTGTCACAAACATGTTTTTAGACCTTGTTTAGCTCCACAAACATGATTTTAGACCTTGTTTAGTGCCACAAACATGATTTTAGACCTTGTTTAGTGTCACAAACATGTTTTTAGACCTTGTTTAGCTCCACAAACATCATTTTAGACCTTGTTTAGTGCCATAAACATGTTTTTAGACCTTGTTTAGTGCCACAAACATGATTTTAGACCTTGTTTAGCTCCACAAACATCATTTTAGACCTTGTTTAGTGCCATAAACATGTTTTTAGACCTTGTTTAGTGTCACAAACATGTTTTTAGACCTTGTTTAGTAACACAAACATGTTTTTAGACCTTGTTTAGCTCCACAAACATCATTTTAGACCTTGTTTAGTGTCACAAACATGTTTTTAGACCTTGTTTAGTGTCACAAACATGTTTTTAGACCTTGTTTAGTGCCGCAAACATCATTTTAGAGCTTGTTTAGTGCCACAAACATGATTTTAGACCTTGTTTAGTGTCACAAACATGTTTTTAGACCTTGTTTAGCTCCACAAACATCATTTTAGACCTTGTTTAGTGCCATAAACATGTTTTTAGACCTTGTTTAGTGCCATAAACATGTTTTTAGACCTTGTTTAGTGTCACAAACATGTTTTTAGACCTTGTTTAGCTCCACAAACATCATTTTAGACCTTGTTTAGTGCCACAAACATGATTTTAGACCTTGTTTAGTGCCACAAACATGATTTTAGACCTTGTTTAGTTCCACAAACATCATTTTAGACCTTGTTTAGTGCCACAAACATGATTTTAGACCTTGTTTAGTGCCACAAACATGATTTTAGACCTTTTTTAGTGCCACAAACATGATTTTAGACCTTGTTTAGCTCCACAAACATCATTTTAGACCTTGTTTAGTGTCACAAACATGTTTTTAGACCTTGTTTAGTGCCATAAACATGTTTTTAGACCTTGTTTAGTGTCACAAACATGTTTTTAGACCTTGTTTAGTGTCACAAACATGTTTTTAGACCTTGTTTAGCTCCACAAACATGATTTTAGACCTTGTTTAGTGCCACAAACATGATTTTAGACCTTGTTTAGTGTCACAAACATGTTTTTAGACCTTGTTTAGCTCCACAAACATCATTTTAGACCTTGTTTAGTGCCATAAACATGTTTTTAGACCTTGTTTAGTGCCACAAACATGATTTTAGACCTTGTTTAGCTCCACAAACATCATTTTAGACCTTGTTTAGTGCCATAAACATGTTTTTAGACCTTGTTTAGTGTCACAAACATGTTTTTAGACCTTGTTTAGTAACACAAACATGTTTTTAGACCTTGTTTAGCTCCACAAACATCATTTTAGACCTTGTTTAGTGTCACAAACATGTTTTTAGACCTTGTTTAGTGTCACAAACATGTTTTTAGACCTTGTTTAGTGCCGCAAACATCATTTTAGAGCTTGTTTAGTGCCACAAACATGATTTTAGACCTTGTTTAGTGTCACAAACATGTTTTTAGACCTTGTTTAGCTCCACAAACATCATTTTAGACCTTGTTTAGTGCCATAAACATGTTTTTAGACCTTGTTTAGTGCCATAAACATGTTTTTAGACCTTGTTTAGTGTCACAAACATGATTTTAGACCTTGTTTAGCTCCACAAACATCATTTTAGACATTGTTTAGTGCCACAAACATCATTTTAGACATTCTTTAGTGCCACAAACATGATTTTAGACCTTGTTTAGTGTCACAAACATGTTTTTAGACCTTGTTTAGCTCCACAAACATGATTTTAGACCTTGTTTAGCTCCACAAACATCATTTTAGACCTTGTTTAGTGCCATAAACATGTTTTTAGACCTTGTTTAGTGTCACAAACATGTTTTTAGACCTTGTTTAGCTCCACAAACATCATTTTAGACCTTGTTTAGTGTCACAAACATGTTTTTAGACCTTGTTTAGTGTCACAAACATGTTTTTAGACCTTGTTTAGTGCCGCAAACATCATTTTAGAGCTTGTTTAGTGCCACAAACATGATTTTAGACCTTGTTTAGCTCCACAAACATGATTTTAGACCTTGTTTAGCTCCACAAACATCATTTTAGACCTTGTTTAGTGCCATAAACATGTTTTTAGACATTGTTTAGTGCCATAAACATGTTTTTAGACCTTGTTTAGTGTCACAAACATGATTTTAGACCTTGTTTAGCTCCACAAACATCATTTTAGACCTTGTTTAGTGCCATAAACATGTTTTTAGACCTTGTTTAGTGTCACAAACATGTTTTTAGACCTTGTTTAGTGTCACAAACATGTTTTTAGACCTTGTTTAGTGCCATAAACATGTTTTTAGACCTTGTTTAGTGTCACAAACATGTTTTTAGACCTTGTTTAGTGTCACAAACATGTTTTTAGACCTTGTTTAGCTCCACAAACATGATTTTAGACCTTGTTTAGTGCCACAAACATGATTTTAGACCTTGTTTAGTGTCACAAACATGTTTTTAGACCTTGTTTAGCTCCACAAACATCATTTTAGACCTTGTTTAGTGCCATAAACATGTTTTTAGACCTTGTTTAGTGCCACAAACATGATTTTAGACCTTGTTTAGCTCCACAAACATCATTTTAGACCTTGTTTAGTGCCATAAACATGTTTTTAGACCTTGTTTAGTGTCACAAACATGTTTTTAGACCTTGTTTAGTAACACAAACATGTTTTTAGACCTTGTTTAGCTCCACAAACATCATTTTAGACCTTGTTTAGTGTCACAAACATGTTTTTAGACCTTGTTTAGTGTCACAAACATGTTTTTAGACCTTGTTTAGTGCCGCAAACATCATTTTAGAGCTTGTTTAGTGCCACAAACATGATTTTAGACCTTGTTTAGTGTCACAAACATGTTTTTAGACCTTGTTTAGCTCCACAAACATCATTTTAGACCTTGTTTAGTGCCATAAACATGTTTTTAGACCTTGTTTAGCTCCACAAACATGATTTTAGACCTTGTTTAGCTCCACAAACATCATTTTAGACCTTGTTTAGTGTCACAAACATGTTTTTAGACCTTGTTTAGTGCCGCAAACATCATTTTAGAGCTTGTTTAGTGCCACAAACATGATTTTAGACCTTGTTTAGTGTCACAAACATCATTTTAGACCTTGTTTAGTGCCATAAACATGTTTTTAGACCTTGTTTAGTGCCACAAACATGTTTTTAGACCTTGTTTAGCTCCACAAACATGATTTTAGACCTTGTTTAGCTCCACAAACATCATTTTAGACCTTGTTTAGTGCCATAAACATGTTTTTAGACCTTGTTTAGTGTCACAAACATGTTTTTAGACCTTGTTTAGCTCCACAAACATCATTTTAGACCTTGTTTAGTGCCACAAACATGATTTTAGACCTTGTTTAGTGCCACAAACATGATTTTAGACCTTGTTTAGTTCCACAAACATCATTTTAGACCTTGTTTAGTGCCACAAACATGATTTTAGACCTTGTTTAGTGCCACAAACATGATTTTAGACCTTTTTTAGTGCCACAAACATGATTTTAGACCTTGTTTAGCTCCACAAACATCATTTTAGACCTTGTTTAGTGTCACAAACATGTTTTTAGACCTTGTTTAGTGCCATAAACATGTTTTTAGACCTTGTTTAGTGTCACAAACATGTTTTTAGACCTTGTTTAGTGTCACAAACATGTTTTTAGACCTTGTTTAGCTCCACAAACATGATTTTAGACCTTGTTTAGTGCCACAAACATGATTTTAGACCTTGTTTAGTGTCACAAACATGTTTTTAGACCTTGTTTAGCTCCACAAACATCATTTTAGACCTTGTTTAGTGCCATAAACATGTTTTTAGACCTTGTTTAGTGCCACAAACATGATTTTAGACCTTGTTTAGCTCCACAAACATCATTTTAGACCTTGTTTAGTGCCATAAACATGTTTTTAGACCTTGTTTAGTGTCACAAACATGTTTTTAGACCTTGTTTAGTAACACAAACATGTTTTTAGACCTTGTTTAGCTCCACAAACATCATTTTAGACCTTGTTTAGTGTCACAAACATGTTTTTAGACCTTGTTTAGTGTCACAAACATGTTTTTAGACCTTGTTTAGTGCCGCAAACATCATTTTAGAGCTTGTTTAGTGCCACAAACATGATTTTAGACCTTGTTTAGTGTCACAAACATGTTTTTAGACCTTGTTTAGCTCCACAAACATCATTTTAGACCTTGTTTAGTGCCATAAACATGTTTTTAGACCTTGTTTAGTGCCATAAACATGTTTTTAGACCTTGTTTAGTGTCACAAACATCATTTTAGACATTGTTTAGTGCCACAAACATCATTTTAGACATTCTTTAGTGCCACAAACATGATTTTAGACCTTGTTTAGTGTCACAAACATGTTTTTAGACCTTGTTTAGCTCCACAAACATGATTTTAGACCTTGTTTAGCTCCACAAACATCATTTTAGACCTTGTTTAGTGCCATAAACATGTTTTTAGACCTTGTTTAGTGTCACAAACATGTTTTTAGACCTTGTTTAGCTCCACAAACATCATTTTAGACCTTGTTTAGTGTCACAAACATGTTTTTAGACCTTGTTTAGTGTCACAAACATGTTTTTAGACCTTGTTTAGTGCCGCAAACATCATTTTAGAGCTTGTTTAGTGCCACAAACATGATTTTAGACCTTGTTTAGTGTCACAAACATGTTTTTAGACCTTGTTTAGCTCCACAAACATCATTTTAGACCTTGTTTAGTGCCATAAACATGTTTTTAGACCTTGTTTAGTGTCACAAACATGATTTTAGACCTTGTTTAGCTCCACAAACATCATTTTAGACCTTGTTTAGTGCCATAAACATGTTTTTAGACCTTGTTTAGTGTCACAAACATGTTTTTAGACCTTGTTTAGTGTCACAAACATGTTTTTAGACCTTGTTTAGTGCCATAAACATGTTTTTAGACCTTGTTTAGTGTCACAAACATGTTTTTAGACCTTGTTTAGTGTCACAAACATGTTTTTAGACCTTGTTTAGCTCCACAAACATGATTTTAGACCTTGTTTAGTGCCACAAACATGATTTTAGACCTTGTTTAGTGTCACAAACATGTTTTTAGACCTTGTTTAGCTCCACAAACATCATTTTAGACCTTGTTTAGTGCCATAAACATGTTTTTAGACCTTGTTTAGTGCCACAAACATGATTTTAGACCTTGTTTAGCTCCACAAACATCATTTTAGACCTTGTTTAGTGCCATAAACATGTTTTTAGACCTTGTTTAGTGTCACAAACATGTTTTTAGACCTTGTTTAGTAACACAAACATGTTTTTAGACCTTGTTTAGCTCCACAAACATCATTTTAGACCTTGTTTAGTGTCACAAACATGTTTTTAGACCTTGTTTAGTGTCACAAACATGTTTTTAGACCTTGTTTAGTGCCGCAAACATCATTTTAGAGCTTGTTTAGTGCCACAAACATGATTTTAGACCTTGTTTAGTGTCACAAACATGTTTTTAGACCTTGTTTAGCTCCACAAACATCATTTTAGACCTTGTTTAGTGCCATAAACATGTTTTTAGACCTTGTTTAGTGCCATAAACATGTTTTTAGACCTTGTTTAGTGTCACAAACATGATTTTAGACCTTGTTTAGCTCCACAAACATCATTTTAGACATTGTTTAGTGCCACAAACATCATTTTAGACATTCTTTAGTGCCACAAACATGATTTTAGACCTTGTTTAGTGTCACAAACATGTTTTTAGACCTTGTTTAGCTCCACAAACATGATTTTAGACCTTGTTTAGCTCCACAAACATCATTTTAGACCTTGTTTAGTGTCACAAACATGTTTTTAGACCTTGTTTAGTGTCACAAACATGTTTTTAGACCTTGTTTAGTGCCGCAAACATCATTTTAGAGCTTGTTTAGTGCCACAAACATGATTTTAGACCTTGTTTAGTGTCACAAACATGTTTTTAGACCTTGTTTAGCTCCACAAACATCATTTTAGACCTTGTTTAGTGCCATAAACATGTTTTTAGACATTGTTTAGTGCCATAAACATGTTTTTAGACCTTGTTTAGTGTCACAAACATGATTTTAGACCTTGTTTAGCTCCACAAACATCATTTTAGACCTTGTTTAGTGCCATAAACATGTTTTTAGACCTTGTTTAGTGCCATAAACATGTTTTTAGACCTTGTTTAGTGTCACAAACATGATTTTAGACCTTGTTTAGCTCCACAAACATCATTTTAGACATTGTTTAGTGCCACAAACATCATTTTAGACCTTGTTTAGTGCCATAAACATCATTTTAGACCTTGTTTAGTGTCACAAACATGTTTTTAGACCTTGTTTAGTGTCACAAACATGTTTTTAGACCTTGTTTAGTGCCGCAAACATCATTTTAGAGCTTGTTTAGTGCCACAAACATGATTTTAGACCTTGTTTAGTGTCACAAACATGTTTTTAGACCTTGTTTAGCTCCACAAACATCATTTTAGACCTTGTTTAGTGCCATAAACATGTTTTTAGACATTGTTTAGTGCCATAAACATGTTTTTAGACCTTGTTTAGTGTCACAAACATGATTTTAGACCTTGTTTAGCTCCACAAACATCATTTTAGACCTTGTTTAGTGCCATAAACATGTTTTTAGACCTTGTTTAGTGTCACAAACATGTTTTTAGACCTTGTTTAGTGTCACAAACATGTTTTTAGACCTTGTTTAGTGCCATAAACATGTTTTTAGACCTTGTTTAGTGTCACAAACATGTTTTTAGACCTTGTTTAGTGTCACAAACATGTTTTTAGACCTTGTTTAGCTCCACAAACATGATTTTAGACCTTGTTTAGTGCCACAAACATGATTTTAGACCTTGTTTAGTGTCACAAACATGTTTTTAGACCTTGTTTAGCTCCACAAACATCATTTTAGACCTTGTTTAGTGCCATAAACATGTTTTTAGACCTTGTTTAGTGCCACAAACATGATTTTAGACCTTGTTTAGCTCCACAAACATCATTTTAGACCTTGTTTAGTGCCATAAACATGTTTTTAGACCTTGTTTAGTGTCACAAACATGTTTTTAGACCTTGTTTAGTAACACAAACATGTTTTTAGACCTTGTTTAGCTCCACAAACATCATTTTAGACCTTGTTTAGTGTCACAAACATGTTTTTAGACCTTGTTTAGTGTCACAAACATGTTTTTAGACCTTGTTTAGTGCCGCAAACATCATTTTAGAGCTTGTTTAGTGCCACAAACATGATTTTAGACCTTGTTTAGTGTCACAAACATGTTTTTAGACCTTGTTTAGCTCCACAAACATCATTTTAGACCTTGTTTAGTGCCATAAACATGTTTTTAGACCTTGTTTAGCTCCACAAACATGATTTTAGACCTTGTTTAGCTCCACAAACATCATTTTAGACCTTGTTTAGTGTCACAAACATGTTTTTAGACCTTGTTTAGTGCCGCAAACATCATTTTAGAGCTTGTTTAGTGCCACAAACATGATTTTAGACCTTGTTTAGTGTCACAAACATGTTTTTAGACCTTGTTTAGCTCCACAAACATCATTTTAGACCTTGTTTAGTGCCATAAACATGTTTTTAGACATTGTTTAGTGCCATAAACATGTTTTTAGACCTTGTTTAGTGTCACAAACATGATTTTAGACCTTGTTTAGCTCCACAAACATCATTTTAGACCTTGTTTAGTGCCATAAACATGTTTTTAGACCTTGTTTAGTGCCATAAACATGTTTTTAGACCTTGTTTAGTGTCACAAACATGATTTTAGACCTTGTTTAGCTCCACAAACATCATTTTAGACATTGTTTAGTGCCACAAACATCATTTTAGACATTCTTTAGTGCCACAAACATGATTTTAGACCTTGTTTAGTGTCACAAACATGTTTTTAGACCTTGTTTAGCTCCACAAACATGATTTTAGACCTTGTTTAGCTCCACAAACATCATTTTAGACCTTGTTTAGTGCCATAAACATGTTTTTAGACCTTGTTTAGTGTCACAAACATGTTTTTAGACCTTGTTTAGCTCCACAAACATCATTTTAGACCTTGTTTAGTGTCACAAACATGTTTTTAGACCTTGTTTAGTGTCACAAACATGTTTTTAGACCTTGTTTAGTGCCGCAAACATCATTTTAGAGCTTGTTTAGTGCCACAAACATGATTTTAGACCTTGTTTAGTGTCACAAACATGTTTTTAGACCTTGTTTAGCTCCACAAACATCATTTTAGACCTTGTTTAGTGCCATAAACATGTTTTTAGACATTGTTTAGTGCCATAAACATGTTTTTAGACCTTGTTTAGTGTCACAAACATGATTTTAGACCTTGTTTAGCTCCACAAACATCATTTTAGACCTTGTTTAGTGCCATAAACATGTTTTTAGACCTTGTTTAGTGTCACAAACATGTTTTTAGACCTTGTTTAGTGTCACAAACATGTTTTTAGACCTTGTTTAGTGCCATAAACATGTTTTTAGACCTTGTTTAGTGTCACAAACATGTTTTTAGACCTTGTTTAGTGTCACAAACATGTTTTTAGACCTTGTTTAGCTCCACAAACATGATTTTAGACCTTGTTTAGTGCCACAAACATGATTTTAGACCTTGTTTAGTGTCACAAACATGTTTTTAGACCTTGTTTAGCTCCACAAACATCATTTTAGACCTTGTTTAGTGCCATAAACATGTTTTTAGACCTTGTTTAGTGTCACAAACATGATTTTAGACCTTGTTTAGCTCCACAAACATCATTTTAGACCTTGTTTAGTGCCATAAACATGTTTTTAGACCTTGTTTAGTGTCACAAACATGTTTTTAGACCTTGTTTAGTGTCACAAACATGTTTTTAGACCTTGTTTAGTGCCATAAACATGTTTTTAGACCTTGTTTAGTGTCACAAACATGTTTTTAGACCTTGTTTAGTGTCACAAACATGTTTTTAGACCTTGTTTAGCTCCACAAACATGATTTTAGACCTTGTTTAGTGCCACAAACATGATTTTAGACCTTGTTTAGTGTCACAAACATGTTTTTAGACCTTGTTTAGCTCCACAAACATCATTTTAGACCTTGTTTAGTGCCATAAACATGTTTTTAGACCTTGTTTAGTGTCACAAACATGTTTTTAGACCTTGTTTAGTAACACAAACATGTTTTTAGACCTTGTTTAGCTCCACAAACATCATTTTAGACCTTGTTTAGTGTCACAAACATGTTTTTAGACCTTGTTTAGTGTCACAAACATGTTTTTAGACCTTGTTTAGTGCCGCAAACATCATTTTAGAGCTTGTTTAGTGCCACAAACATGATTTTAGACCTTGTTTAGTGTCACAAACATGTTTTTAGACCTTGTTTAGCTCCACAAACATCATTTTAGACCTTGTTTAGTGCCATAAACATGTTTTTAGACCTTGTTTAGCTCCACAAACATGATTTTAGACCTTGTTTAGCTCCACAAACATCATTTTAGACCTTGTTTAGTGTCACAAACATGTTTTTAGACCTTGTTTAGTGCCGCAAACATCATTTTAGAGCTTGTTTAGTGCCACAAACATGATTTTAGACCTTGTTTAGTGTCACAAACATCATTTTAGACCTTGTTTAGTGCCATAAACATGTTTTTAGACCTTGTTTAGTGCCACAAACATGTTTTTAGACCTTGTTTAGCTCCACAAACATGATTTTAGACCTTGTTTAGCTCCACAAACATCATTTTAGACCTTGTTTAGTGCCATAAACATGTTTTTAGACCTTGTTTAGTGTCACAAACATGTTTTTAGACCTTGTTTAGCTCCACAAACATCATTTTAGACCTTGTTTAGTGCCACAAACATGATTTTAGACCTTGTTTAGTGCCACAAACATGATTTTAGACCTTGTTTAGTTCCACAAACATCATTTTAGACCTTGTTTAGTGCCACAAACATGATTTTAGACCTTGTTTAGTGCCACAAACATGATTTTAGACCTTTTTTAGTGCCACAAACATGATTTTAGACCTTGTTTAGCTCCACAAACATCATTTTAGACCTTGTTTAGTGTCACAAACATGTTTTTAGACCTTGTTTAGTGCCATAAACATGTTTTTAGACCTTGTTTAGTGTCACAAACATGTTTTTAGACCTTGTTTAGTGTCACAAACATGTTTTTAGACCTTGTTTAGCTCCACAAACATGATTTTAGACCTTGTTTAGTGCCACAAACATGATTTTAGACCTTGTTTAGTGTCACAAACATGTTTTTAGACCTTGTTTAGCTCCACAAACATCATTTTAGACCTTGTTTATTGCCATAAACATGTTTTTAGACCTTGTTTAGTGCCACAAACATGATTTTAGACCTTGTTTAGCTCCACAAACATCATTTTAGACCTTGTTTAGTGCCATAAACATGTTTTTAGACCTTGTTTAGTGTCACAAACATGTTTTTAGACCTTGTTTAGTAACACAAACATGTTTTTAGACCTTGTTTAGCTCCACAAACATCATTTTAGACCTTGTTTAGTGTCACAAACATGTTTTTAGACCTTGTTTAGTGTCACAAACATGTTTTTAGACCTTGTTTAGTGCCGCAAACATCATTTTAGAGCTTGTTTAGTGCCACAAACATGATTTTAGACCTTGTTTAGTGCCATAAACATGTTTTTAGACCTTGTTTAGTGTCACAAACATGATTTTAGACCTTTTTTAGCTCCACAAACATCATTTTAGACATTGTTTAGTGCCACAAACATCATTTTAGACATTCTTTAGTGCCACAAACATGATTTTAGACCTTGTTTAGTGTCACAAACATGTTTTTAGACCTTGTTTAGCTCCACAAACATGATTTTAGACCTTGTTTAGCTCCACAAACATCATTTTAGACCTTGTTTAGTGCCATAAACATGTTTTTAGACCTTGTTTAGTGTCACAAACATGTTTTTAGACCTTGTTTAGCTCCACAAACATCATTTTAGACCTTGTTTAGTGTCACAAACATGTTTTTAGACCTTGTTTAGTGTCACAAACATGTTTTTAGACCTTGTTTAGTGCCGCAAACATCATTTTAGAGCTTGTTTAGTGCCACAAACATGATTTTAGACCTTGTTTAGTGTCACAAACATGTTTTTAGACCTTGTTTAGCTCCACAAACATCATTTTAGACCTTGTTTAGTGCCAAAAACATGTTTTTAGACATTGTTTAGTGCCATGAACATGTTTTTAGACCTTGTTTAGTGTCACAAACATGATTTTAGACCTTGTTTAGCTCCACAAACATCATTTTAGACCTTGTTTAGTGCCATAAACATGTTTTTAGACCTTGTTTAGTGTCACAAACATGTTTTTAGACCTTGTTTAGTGTCACAAACATGTTTTTAGACCTTGTTTAGTGCCATAAACATGTTTTTAGACCTTGTTTAGTGTCACAAACATGTTTTTAGACCTTGTTTAGTGTCACAAACATGTTTTTAGACCTTGTTTAGCTCCACAAACATGATTTTAGACCTTGTTTAGTGCCACAAACATGATTTTAGACCTTGTTTAGTGTCACAAACATGTTTTTAGACCTTGTTTAGCTCCACAAACATCATTTTAGACCTTGTTTAGTGCCATAAACATGTTTTTAGACCTTGTTTAGTGCCACAAACATGATTTTAGACCTTGTTTAGCTCCACAAACATCATTTTAGACCTTGTTTAGTGCCATAAACATGTTTTTAGACCTTGTTTAGTGTCACAAACATGTTTTTAGACCTTGTTTAGTAACACAAACATGTTTTTAGACCTTGTTTAGCTCCACAAACATCATTTTAGACCTTGTTTAGTGTCACAAACATGTTTTTAGACCTTGTTTAGTGTCACAAACATGTTTTTAGACCTTGTTTAGTGCCGCAAACATCATTTTAGAGCTTGTTTAGTGCCACAAACATGATTTTAGACCTTGTTTAGTGTCACAAACATGTTTTTAGACCTTGTTTAGCTCCACAAACATCATTTTAGACCTTGTTTAGTGCCATAAACATGTTTTTAGACCTTGTTTAGTGCCATAAACATGTTTTTAGACCTTGTTTAGTGTCACAAACATGATTTTAGACCTTGTTTAGCTCCACAAACATCATTTTAGACATTGTTTAGTGCCACAAACATCATTTTAGACATTCTTTAGTGCCACAAACATGATTTTAGACCTTGTTTAGTGTCACAAACATGTTTTTAGACCTTGTTTAGCTCCACAAACATGATTTTAGACCTTGTTTAGCTCCACAAACATCATTTTAGACCTTGTTTAGTGTCACAAACATGTTTTTAGACCTTGTTTAGTGTCACAAACATGTTTTTAGACCTTGTTTAGTGCCGCAAACATCATTTTAGAGCTTGTTTAGTGCCACAAACATGATTTTAGACCTTGTTTAGTGTCACAAACATGTTTTTAGACCTTGTTTAGCTCCACAAACATCATTTTAGACCTTGTTTAGTGCCATAAACATGTTTTTAGACATTGTTTAGTGCCATAAACATGTTTTTAGACCTTGTTTAGTGTCACAAACATGATTTTAGACCTTGTTTAGCTCCACAAACATCATTTTAGACCTTGTTTAGTGCCATAAACATGTTTTTAGACCTTGTTTAGTGTCACAAACATGTTTTTAGACCTTGTTTAGTGTCACAAACATGTTTTTAGACCTTGTTTAGCTCCACAAACATCATTTTAGACCTTGTTTAGTGTCACAAACATGTTTTTAGACCTTGTTTAGTGTCACAAACATGTTTTTAGACCTTGTTTAGTGTCACAAACATGTTTTTAGACCTTGTTTAGCTCCACAAACATCATTTTAGACCTTGTTTAGTGTCACAAACATGTTTTTAGACCTTGTTTAGTGTCACAAACATGTTTTTAGACCTTGTTTAGTGCCGCAAACATCATTTTAGAGCTTGTTTAGTGCCACAAACATGATTTTAGACCTTGTTTAGTGTCACAAACATGTTTTTAGACCTTGTTTAGCTCCACAAACATCATTTTAGACCTTGTTTAGTGCCATAAACATGTTTTTAGACATTGTTTAGTGCCATAAACATGTTTTTAGACCTTGTTTAGTGTCACAAACATGATTTTAGACCTTGTTTAGCTCCACAAACATCATTTTAGACCTTGTTTAGTGCCATAAACATGTTTTTAGACCTTGTTTAGTGTCACAAACATGTTTTTAGACCTTGTTTAGTGTCACAAACATGTTTTTAGACCTTGTTTAGCTCCACAAACATCATTTTAGACCTTGTTTAGTGTCACAAACATGTTTTTAGACCTTGTTTAGTGTCACAAACATGTTTTTAGACCTTGTTTAGTGCCACAAACATGTTTTTAGACCTTGTTTAGTGTCACAAACATGTTTTTAGACCTTGTTTAGCTCCACAAACATCATTTTAGACCTTGTTTAGTGTCACAAACATGTTTTTAGACCTTGTTTAGTGCCGCAAACATCATTTTAGAGCTTGTTTAGTGCCACAAACATGATTTTAGACCTTGTTTAGTGTCACAAACATGTTTTTAGACCTTGTTTAGCTCCACAAACATCATTTTAGACCTTGTTTAGTGCCATAAACATGTTTTTAGACATTGTTTAGTGCCATAAACATGTTTTTAGACCTTGTTTAGTGTCACAAACATGATTTTAGACCTTGTTTAGCTCCACAAACATCATTTTAGACCTTGTTTAGTGCCATAAACATGTTTTTAGACCTTGTTTAGTGTCACAAACATGTTTTTAGACCTTGTTTAGTGTCACAAACATGTTTTTAGACCTTGTTTAGCTCCACAAACATCATTTTAGACCTTGTTTAGTGTCACAAACATGTTTTTAGACCTTGTTTAGTGTCACAAACATGTTTTTAGACCTTGTTTAGTGCCGCAAACATCATTTTAGAGCTTGTTTAGTGTCACAAACATGTTTTTAGACCTTGTTTAGCTCCACAAACATCATTTTAGACCTTGTTTAGTGTCACAAACATGTTTTTAGACCTTGTTTAGTGTCACAAACATGTTTTTAGACCTTGTTTAGTGTCACAAACATGTTTTTAGACCTTGTTTAGTGTCACAAACATGTTTTTAGACCTTGTTTAGTGTCACAAACATGTTTTTAGACCTTGTTTAGCTCCACAAACATCATTTTAGACCTTGTTTAGTGTCACAAACATGTTTTTAGACCTTGTTTAGTGTCACAAACATGTTTTTAGACCTTGTTTAGTGCCGCAAACATCATTTTAGAGCTTGTTTAGTGCCACAAACATGATTTTAGACCTTGTTTAGTGTCACAAACATGTTTTTAGACCTTGTTTAGCTCCACAAACATCATTTTAGACCTTGTTTAGTGCCATAAACATGTTTTTAGACATTGTTTAGTGCCATAAACATGTTTTTAGACCTTGTTTAGTGTCACAAACATGATTTTAGACCTTGTTTAGCTCCACAAACATCATTTTAGACCTTGTTTAGTGCCATAAACATGTTTTTAGACCTTGTTTAGTGTCACAAACATGTTTTTAGACCTTGTTTAGTGTCACAAACATGTTTTTAGACCTTGTTTAGCTCCACAAACATCATTTTAGACCTTGTTTAGTGTCACAAACATGTTTTTAGACCTTGTTTAGTGTCACAAACATGTTTTTAGACCTTGTTTAGTGCCACAAACATGTTTTTAGACCTTGTTTAGTGTCACAAACATGTTTTTAGACCTTGTTTAGCTCCACAAACATCATTTTAGACCTTGTTTAGTGTCACAAACATGTTTTTAGACCTTGTTTAGTGTCACAAACATGTTTTTAGACCTTGTTTAGTGCCGCAAACATCATTTTAGAGCTTGTTTAGTGCCACAAACATGATTTTAGACCTTGTTTAGTGTCACAAACATGTTTTTAGACCTTGTTTAGCTCCACAAACATCATTTTAGACCTTGTTTAGTGCCATAAACATGTTTTTAGACATTGTTTAGTGCCATAAACATGTTTTTAGACCTTGTTTAGTGTCACAAACATGATTTTAGACCTTGTTTAGCTCCACAAACATCATTTTAGACCTTGTTTAGTGCCATAAACATGTTTTTAGACCTTGTTTAGTGTCACAAACATGTTTTTAGACCTTGTTTAGTGTCACAAACATGTTTTTAGACCTTGTTTAGCTCCACAAACATCATTTTAGACCTTGTTTAGTGTCACAAACATGTTTTTAGACCTTGTTTAGTGTCACAAACATGTTTTTAGACCTTGTTTAGTGCCACAAACATGTTTTTAGACCTTGTTTAGTGTCACAAACATGTTTTTAGACCTTGTTTAGCTCCACAAACATCATTTTAGACCTTGTTTAGTGTCACAAACATGTTTTTAGACCTTGTTTAGTGCCGCAAACATCATTTTAGAGCTTGTTTAGTGCCACAAACATGATTTTAGACCTTGTTTAGTGTCACAAACATGTTTTTAGACCTTGTTTAGCTCCACAAACATCATTTTAGACCTTGTTTAGTGCCATAAACATGTTTTTAGACATTGTTTAGTGCCATAAACATGTTTTTAGACCTTGTTTAGTGTCACAAACATGATTTTAGACCTTGTTTAGCTCCACAAACATCATTTTAGACCTTGTTTAGTGCCATAAACATGTTTTTAGACCTTGTTTAGTGTCACAAACATGTTTTTAGACCTTGTTTAGTGTCACAAACATGTTTTTAGACCTTGTTTAGCTCCACAAACATCATTTTAGACCTTGTTTAGTGTCACAAACATGTTTTTAGACCTTGTTTAGTGTCACAAACATGTTTTTAGACCTTGTTTAGTGCCGCAAACATCATTTTAGAGCTTGTTTAGTGTCACAAACATGTTTTTAGACCTTGTTTAGCTCCACAAACATCATTTTAGACCTTGTTTAGTGTCACAAACATGTTTTTAGACCTTGTTTAGTGTCACAAACATGTTTTTAGACCTTGTTTAGTGTCACAAACATGTTTTTAGACCTTGTTTAGTGTCACAAACATGTTTTTAGACCTTGTTTAGTGTCACAAACATGTTTTTAGACCTTGTTTAGCTCCACAAACATCATTTTAGACCTTGTTTAGTGTCACAAACATGTTTTTAGACCTTGTTTAGTGTCACAAACATGTTTTTAGACCTTGTTTAGTGCCGCAAACATCATTTTAGAGCTTGTTTAGTGCCACAAACATGATTTTAGACCTTGTTTAGTGTCACAAACATGTTTTTAGACCTTGTTTAGCTCCACAAACATCATTTTAGACCTTGTTTAGTGCCATAAACATGTTTTTAGACATTGTTTAGTGCCATAAACATGTTTTTAGACCTTGTTTAGTGTCACAAACATGATTTTAGACCTTGTTTAGCTCCACAAACATCATTTTAGACCTTGTTTAGTGCCATAAACATGTTTTTAGACCTTGTTTAGTGTCACAAACATGTTTTTAGACCTTGTTTAGTGTCACAAACATGTTTTTAGACCTTGTTTAGCTCCACAAACATCATTTTAGACCTTGTTTAGTGTCACAAACATGTTTTTAGACCTTGTTTAGTGTCACAAACATGTTTTTAGACCTTGTTTAGTGCCACAAACATGTTTTTAGACCTTGTTTAGTGTCACAAACATGTTTTTAGACCTTGTTTAGCTCCACAAACATCATTTTAGACCTTGTTTAGTGTCACAAACATGTTTTTAGACCTTGTTTAGTGTCACAAACATGTTTTTAGACCTTGTTTAGTGCCGCAAACATCATTTTAGAGCTTGTTTAGTGCCACAAACATGATTTTAGACCTTGTTTAGTGTCACAAACATGTTTTTAGACCTTGTTTAGCTCCACAAACATCATTTTAGACCTTGTTTAGTGCCATAAACATGTTTTTAGACATTGTTTAGTGCCATAAACATGTTTTTAGACCTTGTTTAGTGTCACAAACATGATTTTAGACCTTGTTTAGCTCCACAAACATCATTTTAGACCTTGTTTAGTGCCATAAACATGTTTTTAGACCTTGTTTAGTGTCACAAACATGTTTTTAGACCTTGTTTAGTGTCACAAACATGTTTTTAGACCTTGTTTAGCTCCACAAACATCATTTTAGACCTTGTTTAGTGTCACAAACATGTTTTTAGACCTTGTTTAGTGTCACAAACATGTTTTTAGACCTTGTTTAGTGCCGCAAACATCATTTTAGAGCTTGTTTAGTGTCACAAACATGTTTTTAGACCTTGTTTAGCTCCACAAACATCATTTTAGACCTTGTTTAGTGCCACAAACATGATTTTAGACCTTGTTTAGTGTCACAAACATGTTTTTAGACCTTGTTTAGTGCCACAAACATGATTTTAGACCTTGTTTAGCTCCACAAACATCATTTTAGACCTTGTTTAGTGCCATAAACATGTTTTTAGACCTTGTTTAGCTCCACAAACATGTTTTTAGACCTTGTTTAGTGCCATAAACATGTTTTTAGACTTTGTTTAGTGTCACAAACATGTTTTTAGACCTTGTTTAGCTCCACAAACATCATTTTAGAGCTTGTTTAGTGCCACAAACATGATTTTAGACCTTGTTTAGTGCCATAAACATGTTTTTAGACCTTGTTTAGTGCCACAAACATGATTTTAGACCTTGTTTAGTGCCATAAACATGTTTTTAGACCTTGTTTAGCTCCACAAACATGATTTTAGACCTTGTTTAGCTCCATGAACATGATTTTAGACCTTGTTTAGTGCCACAAACATGATTTTAGACCTTGTTTAGTGTCACAAACATGTTTTTAGACCTTGTTTAGTGCCATAAACATGTTTTTAGACCTTGTTTAGCTCCACAAACATCATTTTAGACCTTGTTTAGTGCCACAAACATGATTTTAGACCTTGTTTAGTGCCACAAACATGATTTTAGACCTTTTTTAGTGCCACAAACATGATTTTAGACCTTGTTTAGCTCCACAAACATCATTTTAGACCTTGTTTAGTGTCACAAACATGTTTTTAGACCTTGTTTAGTGCCATAAACATGTTTTTAGACCCTGTTTAGTGTCACAAACATGTTTTTAGACCTTGTTTAGTGTCACAAACATGTTTTTAGACCTTGTTTAGCTCCACAAACATGTTTTTAGACCTTGTTTAGCTCCACAAACATGATTTTAGACCTTGTTTAGTGCCACAAACATGATTTTAGACCTTGTTTAGTGTCACAAACATGTTTTTAGACCTTGTTTAGCTCCACAAACATCATTTTAGACCTTATTTAGTGCCATAAACATGTTTTTAGACCTTGTTTAGTGTCACAAACATGTTTTTAGACCTTGTTTAGTGCCACAAACATGATTTTAGACCTTGTTTAGTGCCACAAACATGTTTTTAGACCTTGTTTAGCTCCACAAACATCATTTTAGACCTTGTTTAGTGCCATAAACATGTTTTTAGACCTTGTTTAGTGTCACAAACATGTTTTTAGACCTTGTTTAGCTCCACAAACATCATTTTAGACCTTGTTTAGTGTCACAAACATGTTTTTAGACCTTGTTTAGTGTCACAAACATGTTTTTAGACCTTGTTTAGTGCCGCAAACATCATTTTAGAGCTTGTTTAGTGCCACAAACATGATTTTAGACCTTTTTTAGTGCCACAAACATGATTTTAGACCTTGTTTAGCTCCACAAACATGATTTTAGACCTTGTTTAGCTCCACAAACATCATTTTAGACCTTGTTTAGTGCCATAAACATGTTTTTAGACCTTGTTTAGTGTCACAAACATGTTTTTAGACCTTGTTTAGCTCCACAAACATCATTTTAGACCTTGTTTAGTGTCACAAACATGTTTTTAGACCTTGTTTAGTGTCAAAAACATGTTTTTAGACCTTGTTTAGTGCCGCAAACATCATTTTAGAGCTTGTTAAGTGCCACAAACATGATTTTAGACCTTGTTTAGTGTCACAAACATGTTTTTAGACCTTGTTTAGCTCCACAAACATCATTTTAGACCTTGTTTAGTGCCATAAACATGTTTTTAGACATTGTTTAGTGCCATAAACATGTTTTTAGACCTTGTTTAGCTCCACAAACATCATTTTAGACCTTGTTTAGTGCCATAAACATGTTTTTTGACCTTGTTTAGTGTCACAAACATGTTTTTAGACCTTGTTTAGTGTCACAAACATGTTTTTAGACCTTGTTTAGCTCCACAAACATCATTTTAGACCTTGTTTAGTGTCACAAACATGTTTTTAGACCTTGTTTAGTGTCACAAACATGTGTTTAGACCTTGTTTAGTGCCGCAAACATCATTTTAGAGCTTGTTTAGTGTCACAAACATGTTTTTAGACCTTGTTTAGCTCCACAAACATCATTTTAGACCTTGTTTAGTGCCACAAACATGATTTTAGACCTTGTTTAGTGTCACAAACATGTTTTTAGACCTTGTTTAGTGCCACAAACATGATTTTAGACCTTGTTTAGCTCCACAAACATCATTTTAGACCTTGTTTAGTGCCATAAACATGTTTTTAGACCTTGTTTAGCTCCACAAACATCATTTTAGACCTTGTTTAGTGTCACAAACATGTTTTTAGACCTTGTTTAGTGCCATAAACATGTTTTTAGACCTTGTTTAGTGTCACAAACATGTTTTTAGACCTTGTTTAGCTCCACAAACATGTTTTTAGACCTTGTTTAGTGTCACAAACATCATTTTAGAGCTTGTTTAGTGCCACAAACATGATTTTAGACCTTGTTTAGTGCCATAAACATGTTTTTAGACCTTGTTTAGCTCCACAAACATGATTTTAGACCTTGTTTAGCTCCATGAACATGATTTTAGACCTTGTTTAGTGCCACAAACATGATTTTAGACCTTGTTTAGTGTCAAACATGTTTTTAGACCTTGTTTAGTGCCATAAACATGTTTTTAGACCTTGTTTAGCTCCACAAACATCATTTTAGACCTTGTTTAGTGCCACAAACATGATTTTAGACCTTGTTTAGTGCCACAAACATGATTTTAGACCTTTTTTAGTGCCACAAACATGATTTTAGACCTTGTTTAGCTCCACAAACATCATTTTAGACCTTGTTTAGTGTCACAAACATGTTTTTAGACCTTGTTTAGTGCCATAAACATGTTTTTAGACCTTGTTTAGTGTCACAAACATGTTTTTAGACCTTGTTTAGTGTCACAAACATGTTTTTAGACCTTGTTTAGCTCCACAAACATGATTTTAGACCTTGTTTAGTGCCACAAACATGATTTTAGACCTTGTTTAGTGTCACAAACATGTTTTTAGACCTTGTTTAGCTCCACAAACATCATTTTAGACCTTGTTTAGTGCCATAAACATGTTTTTAGACCTTGTTTAGTGTCACAAACATGTTTTTAGACCTTGTTTAGTGCCACAAACATGATTTTAGACCTTGTTTAGTGCCACAAACATGTTTTTAGACCTTGTTTAGCTCCACAAACATCATTTTAGACCTTGTTTAGTGCCATAAACATGTTTTTAGACCTTGTTTAGTGTCACAAACATGTTTTTAGACCTTGTTTAGTAACACAAACATGTTTTTAGACCTTGTTTAGCTCCACAAACATCATTTTAGACCTTGTTTAGTGTCACAAACATGTTTTTAGACCTTGTTTAGTGTCACAAACATGTTTTTAGACCTTGTTTAGTGCCGCAAACATCATTTTAGAGCTTGTTTAGTGCCACAAACATGATTTTAGACCTTTTTTAGTGCCACAAACATGATTTTAGACCTTGTTTAGCTCCACAAACATCATTTTAGACCTTGTTTAGTGCCACAAACATGATTTTAGACCTTGTTTAGTGTCACAAACATGTTTTTAGACCTTGTTTAGTGTCACAAACATGTTTTTAGACCTTGTTTAGCTCCACAAACATGATTTTAGACCTTGTTTAGTGCCACAAACATGATTTTAGACCTTGCTTAGTGTCACAAACATGTTTTTAGACCTTGTTTAGCTCCACAAACATCATTTTAGACCTTGTTTAGTGCCATAAACATGTTTTTAGACCTTGTTTAGTGCCATACACATGTTTTTAGACCTTGTTTAGTGTCACAAACATGTTTTTAGACCTTGTTTAGTGTCACAAACATGTTTTTAGACCTTGTTTAGCTCCACAAACATGATTTTAGACCTTGTTTAGTGCCACAAACATGATTTTAGACCTTGCTTAGTGTCACAAACATGTTTTTAGACCTTGCTTAGCTCCACAAACATCATTTTAGACCTTGTTTAGTGCCATAAACATGTTTTTAGACCTTGTTTAGTGCCATAAACATGTTTTTAGACCTTGTTTAGTGTCACAAACATGTTTTTAGACCTTGTTTAGTGCCATAAACATGTTTTTAGACCTTGTTTAGTGTCACAAACATGATTTTAGACCTTGTTTAGCTCCACAAACATCATTGTAGACCTTGTTTAGTGCCACAAACATCATTTTTAGACCTTGTTTAGTGTCACAAACATGTTTTTAGACCTTGTTTAGCTCCACAAACATCATTTTAGACCTTGTTTAGTGCCATAAACATGTTTTTAGACCTTGTTTAGTGTCACAAACATGTTTTTAGACCTTGTTTAGTGTCACAAACATGTTTTTAGACCTTGTTTAGCTCCACAAACATCATTTTAGACCTTGTTTAGTGTCACAAACATGTTTTTAGACCTTGTTTAGTGTCACAAACATGTTTTTAGACCTTGTTTAGTGTCACAAACATGTTTTTAGACCTTGTTTAGCTCCACAAACATGATTTTAGACCTTGTTTAGTGCCACAAACATGATTTTAGACCTTGTTTAGTGTCACAAACATGTTTTTAGACCTTGTTTAGCTCCACAAACATCATTTTAGACCTTGTTTAGTGCCATAAACATGTTTTTAGACCTTGTTTAGTGTCACAAACATGTTTTTAGACCTTGTTTAGTGCCACAAACATGATTTTAGACCTTGTTTAGTGCCACAAACATGTTTTTAGACCTTGTTTAGCTCCACAAACATCATTTTAGACCTTGTTTAGTGCCATAAACATGTTTTTAGACCTTGTTTAGTGTCACAAACATGTTTTTAGACCTTGTTTAGTAACACAAACATGTTTTTAGACCTTGTTTAGCTCCACAAACATCATTTTAGACCTTGTTTAGTGTCACAAACATGTTTTTAGACCTTGTTTAGTGTCACAAACATGTTTTTAGACCTTGTTTAGTGCCGCAAACATCATTTTAGAGCTTGTTTAGTGCCACAAACATGATTTTAGACCTTTTTTAGTGCCACAAACATGATTTTAGACCTTGTTTAGCTCCACAAACATCATTTTAGACCTTGTTTAGTGCCACAAACATGATTTTAGACCTTGTTTAGTGTCACAAACATGTTTTTAGACCTTGTTTAGTGTCACAAACATGTTTTTAGACCTTGTTTAGCTCCACAAACATGATTTTAGACCTTGTTTAGTGCCACAAACATGATTTTAGACCTTGCTTAGTGTCACAAACATGTTTTTAGACCTTGCTTAGCTCCACAAACATCATTTTAGACCTTGTTTAGTGCCATAAACATGTTTTTAGACCTTGTTTAGTGCCATAAACATGTTTTTAGACCTTGTTTAGTGTCACAAACATGTTTTTAGACCTTGTTTAGTGCCATAAACATGTTTTTAGACCTTGTTTAGTGTCACAAACATGATTTTAGACCTTGTTTAGCTCCACAAACATCATTGTAGACCTTGTTTAGTGCCATAAACATGTTTTTAGACCTTGTTTAGTGTCACAAACATGTTTTTAGACCTTGTTTAGTGTCACAAACATGTTTTTAGACCTTGTTTAGCTCCACAAACATCATTTTAGACCTTGTTTAGTGTCACAAACATGTTTTTAGACCTTGTTTAGTGTCACAAACATGTTTTTAGACCTTGTTTAGTGCCACAAACATGATTTTAGACCTTGTTTAGCTCCACAAACATCATTTTAGACCTTGTTTAGTGCCATAAACATGTTTTTAGACCTTGTTTAGCTCCACAAACATCATTTTAGACCTTGTTTAGTGTCACAAACATGTTTTTAGACCTTGTTTAGTGCCATAAACATGTTTTTAGACCTTGTTTAGTGTCACAAACATGTTTTTAGACCTTGTTTAGCTCCACAAACATGTTTTTAGACCTTGTTTAGTGTCACAAACATGTTTTTAGACCTTGTTTAGTGTCACAAACATGTTTTTGGACCTTGTTTAGCTCCACAAACATCATTTTAGAGCTTGTTTAGTGCCACAAACATGATTTTAGACCTTGTTTAGTGCCATAAACATGTTTTTAGACCTTGTTTAGTGTCACAAACATGTTTTTAGACCTTGTTTAGTGTCACAAACATGTTTTTAGACCTTGTTTAGTGCCGCAAACATCATTTTAGAGCTTGTTTAGTGTCACAAACATGTTTTTAGACCTTGTTTAGCTCCACGAACATGATTTTAGACCTTGTTTAGCTCCATGAACATGATTTTAGACCTTGTTTAGTGCCACAAACATGATTTTAGACCTTGTTTAGTGTCACAAACATGTTTTTAGACCTTGTTTAGTGCCATAAACATGTTTTTAGACCTTGTTTAGCTCCACAAACATCATTTTAGACCTTGTTTAGTGCCACAAACATGATTTTAGACCTTGTTTAGTGCCACAAACATGATTTTAGACCTTGTTTAGTGCCATAAACATGTTTTTAGACCTTGTTTAGCTCCACAAACATCATTTTAGACCTTGTTTAGTGCCACAAACATGATTTTAGACCTTGTTTAGTGCCACAAAAATGATTTTAGACCTTTTTTAGTGCCACAAACATGATTTTAGACCTTGTTTAGCTCCACAAACATCATTTTAGACCTTGTTTAGTGTCACAAACATGTTTTTAGACCTTGTTTAGTGCCATAAACATGTTTTTAGACCTTGTTTAGTGTCACAAACATGTTTTTAGACCTTGTTTAGTGTCACAAACATGTTTTTAGACCTTGTTTAGCTCCACAAACATGATTTTAGACCTTGTTTAGTGCCACAAACATGATTTTAGACCTTGTTTAGTGTCACAAACATGTTTTTAGACCTTGTTTAGCTCCACAAACATCATTTTAGACCTTGTTTAGTGCCATAAACATGTTTTTAGACCTTGTTTAGTGCCACAAACATGATTTTAGACCTTGTTTAGCTCCACAAACATCATTTTAGACCTTGTTTAGTGCCATAAACATGTTTTTAGACCTTGTTTAGTGTCACAAACATGTTTTTAGACCTTGTTTAGTAACACAAACATGTTTTTAGACCTTGTTTAGCTCCACAAACATCATTTTAGACCTTGTTTAGTGTCACAAACATGTTTTTAGACCTTGTTTAGTGTCACAAACATGTTTTTAGACCTTGTTTAGTGCCGCAAACATCATTTTAGAGCTTGTTTAGTGCCACAAACATAATTTTAGACCTTGTTTAGTGTCACAAACATGTTTTTAGACCTTGTTTAGCTCCACAAACATCATTTTAGACCTTGTTTAGTGCCACAAACATCATTTTAGACCTTGTTTAGTGTCACACACATGTTTTTAGACCTTGTTTAGCTCCACAAACATGATTTTAGACCTTGTTTAGCTCCACAAACATCATTTTAGACCTTGTTTAGTGCCATAAACATGTTTTTAGACCTTGTTTAGTGTCACAAACATGTTTTTAGACCTTGTTTAGCTCAACAAACATCATTTTAGACCTTGTTTAGTGTCACAAACATGTTTTTAGACCTTGTTTAGTGTCACAAACATGTTTTTAGACCTTGTTTAGTGCCGCAAACATCATTTTAGAGCTTGTTTAGTGCCACAAACATGATTTTAGACCTTGTTTAGTGTCACAAACATGTTTTTAGACCTTGTTTAGCTCCACAAACATCATTTTAGACCTTGTTTAGTGCCATAAACATGTTTTTAGACATTGTTTAGTGCCATAAACATGTTTTTAGACCTTGTTTAGTGTCACAAACATGATTTTAGACCTTGTTTAGCTCCACAAACATCATTTTAGACCTTGTTTAGTGCCACAAACATCATTTTAGACCTTGCTTAGTGCCACAAACATGATTTTAGACCTTGTTTAGTGTCACAAACATGTTTTTAGACCTTGTTTAGCTCCACAAACATCATTTTAGACCTTGTTTAGTGCCATAAACATGTTTTAGACCTTGTTTAGTGTCACAAACATGTTTTTAGACCTTGTTTAGTGTCACAAACATGTTTTTAGACCTTGTTTAGTGCCGCAAACATCATTTTAGACCTTGTTTAGTGCCATAAACATGTTTTTAGACCTTGTTTAGTGTCACAAACATGTTTTTAGACCTTGTTTAGTGTCACAAACATGTTTTTAGACCTTGTTTAGCTCCACAAACATCATTTTAGACCTTGTTTCGTGCCATAAACATGTTTTTAGACATTGTTTAGTGTCACAAACATGTTTTTAGACCTTGTTTAGCTCCACAAACATGATTTTAGACCTTGTTTAGTGCCACAAACATGATTTTAGACCTTGTTTAGTGTCACAAACATGTTTTTAGACCTTGTTTAGTGCCATAAACATGTTTTTAGACCTTGTTTAGCTCCACAAACATCATTTTAGACCTTGTTTAGTGCCACAAACATGATTTTAGACCTTGTTTAGTGCCACAAACATGATTTTAGACCTTGTTTAGTGCCATAAACATGTTTTTAGACCTTGTTTAGCTCCACAAACATCATTTTAGACCTTGTTTAGTGCCACAAACATGATTTTAGACCTTGTTTAGTGCCACAAAAATGATTTTAGACCTTTTTTAGTGCCACAAACATGATTTTAGACCTTGTTTAGCTCCACAAACATCATTTTAGACCTTGTTTAGTGTCACAAACATGTTTTTAGACCTTGTTTAGTGCCATAAACATGTTTTTAGACCTTGTTTAGTGTCACAAACATGTTTTTAGACCTTGTTTAGTGTCACAAACATGTTTTTAGACCTTGTTTAGCTCCACAAACATGATTTTAGACCTTGTTTAGTGCCACAAACATGATTTTAGACCTTGTTTAGTGTCACAAACATGTTTTTAGACCTTGTTTAGCTCCACAAACATCATTTTAGACCTTGTTTAGTGCCATAAACATGTTTTTAGACCTTGTTTAGTGCCACAAACATGATTTTAGACCTTGTTTAGCTCCACAAACATCATTTTAGACCTTGTTTAGTGCCATAAACATGTTTTTAGACCTTGTTTAGTGTCACAAACATGTTTTTAGACCTTGTTTAGTAACACAAACATGTTTTTAGACCTTGTTTAGCTCCACAAACATCATTTTAGACCTTGTTTAGTGTCACAAACATGTTTTTAGACCTTGTTTAGTGTCACAAACATGTTTTTAGACCTTGTTTAGTGCCGCAAACATCATTTTAGAGCTTGTTTAGCTCCACAAACATGATTTTAGACCTTGTTTAGCTCCATGAACATGATTTTAGACCTTGTTTAGTGCCACAAACATGATTTTAGACCTTGTTTAGTGTCACAAACATGTTTTTAGACCTTGTTTCGTGCCATAAACATGTTTTTAGACATTGTTTAGTGTCACAAACATGTTTTTAGACCTTGTTTAGCTCCACAAACATGATTTTAGACCTTGTTTAGCTCCATGAACATGATTTTAGACCTTGTTTAGTGCCACAAACATGATTTTAGACCTTGTTTAGTGTCACAAACATGTTTTTAGACCTTGTTTAGTGCCATAAACATGTTTTTAGACCTTGTTTAGCTCCACAAACATCATTTTAGACCTTGTTTAGTGCCACAAACATGATTTTAGACCTTGTTTAGTGCCACAAACATGATTTTAGACCTTGTTTAGTGCCATAAACATGTTTTTAGACCTTGTTTAGCTCCACAAACATCATTTTAAACCTTGTTTAGTGCCACAAACATGATTTTAGACCTTGTTTAGTGCCACAAAAATGATTTTAGACCTTTTTTAGTGCCACAAACATGATTTTAGACCTTGTTTAGCTCCACAAACATCATTTTAGACCTTGTTTAGTGTCACAAACATGTTTTTAGACCTTGTTTAGTGCCATAAACATGTTTTTAGACCTTGTTTAGTGTCACAAACATGTTTTTAGACCTTGTTTAGTGTCACAAACATGTTTTTAGACCTTGTTTAGCTCCACAAACATGATTTTAGACCTTGTTTAGTGCCACAAACATGATTTTAGACCTTGTTTAGTGTCACAAACATGTTTTTAGACCTTGTTTAGCTCCACAAACATCATTTTAGACCTTGTTTAGTGCCATAAACATGTTTTTAGACCTTGTTTAGTGCCACAAACATGATTTTAGACCTTGTTTAGCTCCACAAACATCATTTTAGACCTTGTTTAGTGCCATAAACATGTTTTTAGACCTTGTTTAGTGTCACAAACATGTTTTTAGACCTTGTTTAGTAACACAAACATGTTTTTAGACCTTGTTTAGCTCCACAAACATCATTTTAGACCTTGTTTAGTGCCATAAACATGTTTTTAGACCTTGTTTAGTGTCACACACATGTTTTTAGACCTTGTTTAGCTCCACAAACATGATTTTAGACCTTGTTTAGCTCCACAAACATCATTTTAGACCTTGTTTAGTGCCATAAACATGTTTTTAGACCTTGTTTAGTGTCACAAACATGTTTTTAGACCTTGTTTAGCTCAACAAACATCATTTTAGACCTTGTTTAGTGTCACAAACATGTTTTTAGACCTTGTTTAGTGTCACAAACATGTTTTTAGACCTTGTTTAGTGCCGCAAACATCATTTTAGAGCTTGTTTAGTGCCACAAACATGATTTTAGACCTTGTTTAGTGTCACAAACATGTTTTTAGACCTTGTTTAGCTCCACAAACATCATTTTAGACCTTGTTTAGTGCCATAAACATGTTTTTAGACATTGTTTAGTGCCATAAACATGTTTTTAGACCTTGTTTAGTGTCACAAACATGATTTTAGACCTTGTTTAGCTCCACAAACATCATTTTAGACCTTGTTTAGTGCCACAAACATCATTTTAGACCTTGCTTAGTGCCACAAACATGATTTTAGACCTTGTTTAGTGTCACAAACATGTTTTTAGACCTTGTTTAGCTCCACAAACATCATTTTAGACCTTGTTTAGTGCCATAAACATGTTTTAGACCTTGTTTAGTGTCACAAACATGTTTTTAGACCTTGTTTAGTGTCACAAACATGTTTTTAGACCTTGTTTAGTGTCACAAACATGTTTTTAGACCTTGTTTAGCTCCACAAACATCATTTTAGACCTTGTTTCGTGCCATAAACATGTTTTTAGACATTGTTTAGTGTCACAAACATGTTTTTAGACCTTGTTTAGCTCCACAAACATGATTTTAGACCTTGTTTAGTGCCACAAACATGATTTTAGACCTTGTTTAGTGTCACAAACATGTTTTTAGACCTTGTTTAGTGCCATAAACATGTTTTTAGACCTTGTTTAGCTCCACAAACATCATTTTAGACCTTGTTTAGTGCCACAAACATGATTTTAGACCTTGTTTAGTGCCACAAACATGATTTTAGACCTTGTTTAGTGCCATAAACATGTTTTTAGACCTTGTTTAGCTCCACAAACATCATTTTAGACCTTGTTTAGTGCCACAAACATGATTTTAGACCTTGTTTAGTGCCACAAAAATGATTTTAGACCTTTTTTAGTGCCACAAACATGATTTTAGACCTTGTTTAGCTCCACAAACATCATTTTAGACCTTGTTTAGTGTCACAAACATGTTTTTAGACCTTGTTTAGTGCCATAAACATGTTTTTAGACCTTGTTTAGTGTCACAAACATGTTTTTAGACCTTGTTTAGTGTCACAAACATGTTTTTAGACCTTGTTTAGCTCCACAAACATGATTTTAGACCTTGTTTAGTGCCACAAACATGATTTTAGACCTTGTTTAGTGTCACAAACATGTTTTTAGACCTTGTTTAGCTCCACAAACATCATTTTAGACCTTGTTTAGTGCCATAAACATGTTTTTAGACCTTGTTTAGTGCCACAAACATGATTTTAGACCTTGTTTAGCTCCACAAACATCATTTTAGACCTTGTTTAGTGCCATAAACATGTTTTTAGACCTTGTTTAGTGTCACAAACATGTTTTTAGACCTTGTTTAGTAACACAAACATGTTTTTAGACCTTGTTTAGCTCCACAAACATCATTTTAGACCTTGTTTAGTGTCACAAACATGTTTTTAGACCTTGTTTAGTGTCACAAACATGTTTTTAGACCTTGTTTAGTGCCGCAAACATCATTTTAGAGCTTGTTTAGCTCCACAAACATGATTTTAGACCTTGTTTAGCTCCATGAACATGATTTTAGACCTTGTTTAGTGCCACAAACATGATTTTAGACCTTGTTTAGTGTCACAAACATGTTTTTAGACCTTGTTTCGTGCCATAAACATGTTTTTAGACATTGTTTAGTGTCACAAACATGTTTTTAGACCTTGTTTAGCTCCACAAACATGATTTTAGACCTTGTTTAGCTCCATGAACATGATTTTAGACCTTGTTTAGTGCCACAAACATGATTTTAGACCTTGTTTAGTGTCACAAACATGTTTTTAGACCTTGTTTAGTGCCATAAACATGTTTTTAGACCTTGTTTAGCTCCACAAACATCATTTTAGACCTTGTTTAGTGCCACAAACATGATTTTAGACCTTGTTTAGTGCCACAAACATGATTTTAGACCTTGTTTAGTGCCATAAACATGTTTTTAGACCTTGTTTAGCTCCACAAACATCATTTTAAACCTTGTTTAGTGCCACAAACATGATTTTAGACCTTGTTTAGTGCCACAAAAATGATTTTAGACCTTTTTTAGTGCCACAAACATGATTTTAGACCTTGTTTAGCTCCACAAACATCATTTTAGACCTTGTTTAGTGTCACAAACATGTTTTTAGACCTTGTTTAGTGCCATAAACATGTTTTTAGACCTTGTTTAGTGTCACAAACATGTTTTTAGACCTTGTTTAGTGTCACAAACATGTTTTTAGACCTTGTTTAGCTCCACAAACATGATTTTAGACCTTGTTTAGTGCCACAAACATGATTTTAGACCTTGTTTAGTGTCACAAACATGTTTTTAGACCTTGTTTAGCTCCACAAACATCATTTTAGACCTTGTTTAGTGCCATAAACATGTTTTTAGACCTTGTTTAGTGCCACAAACATGATTTTAGACCTTGTTTAGCTCCACAAACATCATTTTAGACCTTGTTTAGTGCCATAAACATGTTTTTAGACCTTGTTTAGTGTCACAAACATGTTTTTAGACCTTGTTTAGTAACACAAACATGTTTTTAGACCTTGTTTAGCTCCACAAACATCATTTTAGACCTTGTTTAGTGCCATAAACATGTTTTTAGACCTTGTTTAGTGTCACAAACATGTTTTTAGACCTTGTTTAGCTCAACAAACATCATTTTAGACCTTGTTTAGTGTCACAAACATGTTTTTAGACCTTGTTTAGTGTCACAAACATGTTTTTAGACCTTGTTTAGTGCCGCAAACATCATTTTAGAGCTTGTTTAGTGCCACAAACATGATTTTAGACCTTGTTTAGTGTCACAAACATGTTTTTAGACCTTGTTTAGCTCCACAAACATCATTTTAGACCTTGTTTAGTGCCATAAACATGTTTTTAGACATTGTTTAGTGCCATAAACATGTTTTTAGACCTTGTTTAGTGTCACAAACATGATTTTAGACCTTGTTTAGCTCCACAAACATCATTTTAGACCTTGTTTAGTGCCACAAACATCATTTTAGACCTTGTTTAGTGCCACAAACATGATTTTAGACCTTGTTTAGTGCCATAAACATGTTTTTAGACCTTGTTTAGTGTCACAAACATGTTTTTAGACCTTGATTAGTGTCACAAACATGTTTTTAGACCTTGATTAGTGCCGCAAACATCATTTTAGACCTTGTTTAGTGCCATAAACATGTTTTTAGACCTTGTTTAGTGTCACAAACATGTTTTTAGACCTTGTTTAGTGTCACAAACATGTTTTTAGACCTTGTTTAGCTCCACAAACATCATTTTAGACCTTGTTTCGTGCCATAAACATGTTTTTAGACATTGTTTAGTGCCATAAACATGTTTTTAGACCTTGTTTAGTGTCACAAACATGATTTTAGACCTTGTTTAGCTCCACAAACATCATTTTAGACCTTGTTTAGTGCCACAAACATCATTTTAGACCTTGTTTAGTGCCACAAACATGATTTTAGACCTTGTTTAGTGTCACAAACATGTTTTTAGACCTTGTTTAGCTCCACAAACATCATTTTAGACCTTGTTTAGTGCCATAAACATGTTTTTAGACCTTGTTTATTGTCACAAACATGTTTTTAGACCTTGTTTAGTGTCACAAACATGTTTTTAGACCTTGTTTAGTGCCGCAAACATCATTTTAGACCTTGTTTAGTGCCATAAACATGTTTTTAGACCTTGTTTAGTGTCACAAACATGTTTTTAGACCTTGTTTAGTGTCACAAACATGTTTTTAGACCTTGTTTAGTGTCACAAACATGATTTTAGACCTTGTTTAGCTCCACAAACATCATTTTAGACCTTGTTTAGTGCCACAAACATGATTTTAGACCTTGTTTAGTGTCACAAACATGTTTTTAGACCTTGTTTAGCTCCACAAACATGATTTTAGACCTTGTTTAGCTCCACAAACATCATTTTAGACCTTGTTTAGTGCCATAAACATGTTTTTAGACCTTGTTTAGTGTCACAAACATGTTTTTAGACCTTGTTTAGCTCCACAAACATCATTTTAGAGCTTGTTTAGTGCCACAAACATGATTTTAGACCTTGTTTAGTGTCACAAACATGTTTTTAGACCTTGTTTAGCTCCACAAACATCATTTTAGACCTTGTTTAGTGCCATAAACATGTTTTTAGACCTTGTTTAGTGCCACAAACATCATTTTAGACCTTGTTTAGTGCCACAAACATGATTTTAGACCTTGTTTAGTGTCACAAACATGTTTTTAGACCTTGTTTAGCTCCACAAACATGATTTTAGACCTTGTTTAGCTCCACAAACATCATTTTAGACCTTGTTTAGTGCCATAAACATGTTTTTAGACCTTGTTTAGTGTCACAAACATGTTTTTAGACCTTGTTTAGCTCCACAAACATCATTTTAGACCTTGTTTAGTGTCACAAACATGTTTTTAGACCTTGTTTAGTGTCACAAACATGTTTTTAGACCTTGTTTAGTGCCGCAAACATCATTTTAGAGCTTGTTTAGTGCCACAAACATGTTTTTAGACCTTGTTTAGTGTCACAAACATGATTTTAGACCTTGTTTAGCTCCACAAACATCATTTTAGACCTTGTTTAGTGCCACAAACATCATTTTAGACCTTGTTTAGTGCCACAAACATGATTTTAGACCTTGTTTAGTGTCACAAACATGTTTTTAGACCTTGTTTAGCTCCACAAACATTATTTTAGACCTTGTTTAGTGCCATAAACATGTTTTTAGACCTTGTTTAGTGTCACAAACATGTTTTTAGACCTTGTTTAGCTCCACAAACATCATTTTAGAGCTTGTTTAGTGCCATAAACATGTTTTTAGACCTTGTTTAGTGTCACAAACATGTTTTTAGACCTTGTTTAGTAACACAAACATGTTTTTAGACCTTGTTTAGCTCCACAAACATCATTTTAGACCTTGTTTAGTGCCATAAACATGTTTTTAGACCTTGTTTAGTGTCACAAACATGTTTTTAGACCTTGTTTAGCTCAACAAACATCATTTTAGACCTTGTTTAGTGTCACAAACATGTTTTTAGACCTTGTTTAGTGTCACAAACATGTTTTTAGACCTTGTTTAGTGCCGCAAACATCATTTTAGAGCTTGTTTAGTGCCACAAACATGATTTTAGACCTTGTTTAGTGTCACAAACATGTTTTTAGACCTTGTTTAGCTCCACAAACATCATTTTAGACCTTGTTTAGTGCCATAAACATGTTTTTAGACATTGTTTAGTGCCATAAACATGTTTTTAGACCTTGTTTAGTGTCACAAACATGATTTTAGACCTTGTTTAGCTCCACAAACATCATTTTAGACCTTGTTTAGTGCCACAAACATCATTTTAGACCTTGTTTAGTGCCACAAACATGATTTTAGACCTTGTTTAGTGCCATAAACATGTTTTTAGACCTTGTTTAGTGTCACAAACATGTTTTTAGACCTTGATTAGTGTCACAAACATGTTTTTAGACCTTGTTTAGTGCCGCAAACATCATTTTAGACCTTGTTTAGTGCCATAAACATGTTTTTAGACCTTGTTTAGTGTCACAAACATGTTTTTAGACCTTGTTTAGTGTCACAAACATGTTTTTAGACCTTGTTTAGCTCCACAAACATCATTTTAGACCTTGTTTCGTGCCATAAACATGTTTTTAGACATTGTTTAGTGCCATAAACATGTTTTTAGACCTTGTTTAGTGTCACAAACATGATTTTAGACCTTGTTTAGCTCCACAAACATCATTTTAGACCTTGTTTAGTGCCACAAACATCATTTTAGACCTTGTTTAGTGCCACAAACATGATTTTAGACCTTGTTTAGTGTCACAAACATGTTTTTAGACCTTGTTTAGCTCCACAAACATCATTTTAGACCTTGTTTAGTGCCATAAACATGTTTTTAGACCTTGTTTATTGTCACAAACATGTTTTTAGACCTTGTTTAGTGTCACAAACATGTTTTTAGACCTTGTTTAGTGCCGCAAACATCATTTTAGACCTTGTTTAGTGCCATAAACATGTTTTTAGACCTTGTTTAGTGTCACAAACATGTTTTTAGACCTTGTTTAGTGTCACAAACATGTTTTTAGACCTTGTTTAGTGTCACAAACATGATTTTAGACCTTGTTTAGCTCCACAAACATCATTTTAGACCTTGTTTAGTGCCACAAACATGATTTTAGACCTTGTTTAGTGTCACAAACATGTTTTTAGACCTTGTTTAGCTCCACAAACATGATTTTAGACCTTGTTTAGCTCCACAAACATCATTTTAGACCTTGTTTAGTGCCATAAACATGTTTTTAGACCTTGTTTAGTGTCACAAACATGTTTTTAGACCTTGTTTAGCTCCACAAACATCATTTTAGAGCTTGTTTAGTGCCACAAACATGATTTTAGACCTTGTTTAGTGTCACAAACATGTTTTTAGACCTTGTTTAGCTCCACAAACATCATTTTAGACCTTGTTTAGTGCCATAAACATGTTTTTAGACCTTGTTTAGTGCCACAAACATCATTTTAGACCTTGTTTAGTGCCACAAACATGATTTTAGACCTTGTTTAGTGTCACAAACATGTTTTTAGACCTTGTTTAGCTCCACAAACATGATTTTAGACCTTGTTTAGCTCCACAAACATCATTTTAGACCTTGTTTAGTGCCATAAACATGTTTTTAGACCTTGTTTAGTGTCACAAACATGTTTTTAGACCTTGTTTAGCTCCACAAACATCATTTTAGACCTTGTTTAGTGTCACAAACATGTTTTTAGACCTTGTTTAGTGTCACAAACATGTTTTTAGACCTTGTTTAGTGCCGCAAACATCATTTTAGAGCTTGTTTAGTGCCACAAACATGTTTTTAGACCTTGTTTAGTGTCACAAACATGATTTTAGACCTTGTTTAGCTCCACAAACATCATTTTAGACCTTGTTTAGTGCCACAAACATCATTTTAGACCTTGTTTAGTGCCACAAACATGATTTTAGACCTTGTTTAGTGTCACAAACATGTTTTTAGACCTTGTTTAGCTCCACAAACATTATTTTAGACCTTGTTTAGTGCCATAAACATGTTTTTAGACCTTGTTTAGTGTCACAAACATGTTTTTAGACCTTGTTTAGCTCCACAAACATCATTTTAGAGCTTGTTTAGTGCCACAAACATGATTTTAGACCTTGTTTAGTGCCATAAACATGTTTTTAGACCTTGTTTAGTGTCACAAACATGTTTTTAGACCTTGTTTAGTGCCGCAAACATCATTTTAGAGCTTGTTTAGTGCCACAAACATGATTTTAGACCTTGTTTAGTGCCATAAACATGTTTTTAGACCTTGTTTAGTGTCACAAACATGTTTTTAGACCTTGTTTAGCTCCACAAACATGATTTTAGACCTTGTTTAGCTCCATAAACATGATTTTAGACCTTGTTTAGTGCCACAAACATGATTTTAGACCTTGTTTAGTGTCACAAACATGTTTTTAGACCTTGTTTAGTGCCATAAACATATTTTTAGACCTTGTTTAGCTCCACAAACATCATTTTAGACCTTGTTTAGTGCCACAAACATGATTTTAGACCTTGTTTAGTGCCACAAACATGATTTTAGACCTTGTTTAGTGTCACAAACATGTTTTTAGACCTTGTTTAGCTCCACAAACATCATTTTAGACCTTGTTTAGTGCCATAAACATGTTTTTAGACCTTGTTTAGCTCCACAAACATCATTTTAGACGTTGTTTAGTGCCACAAACATGATTTTAGACCTTGTTTAGTGCCACAAACATGATTTTAGACCTTTTTTAGTGCCACAAACATGATTTTAGACCTTGTTTAGCTCCACAAACATCATTTTAGACCTTGTTTAGTGTCACAAACATGTTTTTAGACCTTGTTTAGTGCCATAAACATGTTTTTAGACCTTGTTTAGTGTCACAAACATGTTTTTAGACCTTGTTTAGCTCCACAAACATGATTTTAGACCTTGTTTAGTGCCACAAACATGATTTTAGACCTTGTTTAGTGTCACAAACATGTTTTTAGACCTTGTTTAGCTCCACAAACATCATTTTAGACCTTGTTTAGTGCCATAAACATGTTTTTAGACATTGTTTAGTGCCATAAACATGTTTTTAGACCTTGTTTAGTGTCACAAACATGATTTTAGACCTTGTTTAGCTCCACAAACATCATTTTAGACCTTGTTTAGTGCCACAAACATCATTTTAGACCTTGTTTAGCTCCACAAACATCATTTTAGACCTTGTTTAGTGCCATAAACATGTTTTTAGACCTTGTTTAGCTCCACAAACATCATTTTAGACCTTGTTTAGTGTCACAAACATGTTTTTAGACCTTGTTTAGTGTTACAAACATGTTTTTAGACCTTGTTTAGTGCCGCAAACATCATTTTAGAGCTTGTTTAGTGCCACAAACATGATTTTAGACCTTGTTTAGTGCCACAAACATGATTTTAGACCTTGTTTAGTGCCATAAACATGTTTTTAGACCTTGTTTAGCTCCACAAACATCATTTTAGACCTTGTTTAGTGCCACAAACATGATTTTAGACCTTGTTTAGTGCCACAAACATGATTTTAGACCTTTTTTAGTGCCACAAACATGTTTTTAGACCTTGTTTAGCTCCACAAACATGATTTTAGACCTTGTTTAGTGCCACAAACATGATTTTAGACCTTGTTTAGTGTCACAAACATGTTTTTAGACCATGTTTAGCTCCACAAACATCATTTTAGACCTTGTTTAGTGCCATAAACATGTTTTTAGACATTGTTTAGTGTCACAAACATGATTTTAGACCTTGTTTAGCTCCACAAACATCATTTTAGACCTTGTTTAGTGCCACAAACATCATTTTAGACCTTGTTTAGTGCCACAAACATGATTTTAGACCTTGTTTAGTGTCACAAACATGTTTTTAGACCTTGTTTAGCTCCACAAACATCATTTTAGACCTTGTTTAGTGCCATAAACATGTTTTTAGACCTTGTTTAGTGTCACAAACATGTTTTTAGACCTTGTTTAGTGTCACAAACATGTTTTTAGACCTTGTTTAGCTCCACAAACATCATTTTAGAGCTTGTTTAGTGCCACAAACATGATTTTAGACCTTGTTTAGTGCCATAAACATGTTTTTAGACCTTGTTTAGTGTCACAAACATGTTTTTAGACCTTGTTTAGTGTCACAAACATGTTTTTAGACCTTGTTTAGCTCCACAAACATCATTTTAGAGCTTGTTTAGTGCCACAAACATGATTTTAGACCTTGTTTAGTGCCATAAACATGTTTTTAGACCTTGTTTAGTGTCACAAACATGTTTTTAGACCTTGTTTAGTGTCACAAACATGTTTTTAGACCTTGTTTAGTGTCACAAACATGTTTTTAGACCTTGTTTAGTGCCATAAACATGTTTTTAGACCTTGTTTAGTGTCACAAACATGATTTTAGACCTTGTTTAGCTCCACAAACATCATTTTAGACCTTGTTTAGTGTCACAAACATGTTTTTAGACCTTGTTTAGCTCCACAAACATCATTTTAGACCTTGTTTAGTGCCATAAACATGTTTTTAGACCTTGTTTAGTGTCACAAACATGTTTTTAGACCTTGTTTAGTGTCACAAACATGTTTTTAGACCTTGTTTAGTGCCATAAACATGATTTTAGACCTTGTTTAGCTCCACAAACATCATTTTAGACCTTGTTTAGTGCCACAAACATGATTTTAGACCTTGTTTAGTGTCACAAACATGTTTTTAGACCTTGTTTAGTGTCACAAACATGTTTTTAGACCTTGTTTAGTGCCGCAAACATCATTTTAGAGCTTGTTTAGTGCCACAAACATGATTTTAGACCTTGTTTAGTGCCATAAACATGTTTTTAGACCTTGTTTAGTGTCACAAACATGTTTTTAGACCTTGTTTAGCTCCACAAACATGATTTTAGACCTTGTTTAGCTCCATAAACATGATTTTAGACCTTGTTTAGTGCCACAAACATGATTTTAGACCTTGTTTAGTGTCACAAACATGTTTTTAGACCTTGTTTAGTGCCATAAACATATTTTTAGACCTTGTTTAGCTCCACAAACATCATTTTAGACCTTGTATAGTGCCACAAACATGATTTTAGACCTTGTTTAGTGCCACAAACATGATTTTAGACCTTGTTTAGTGTCACAAACATGTTTTTAGACCTTGTTTAGCTCCACAAACATCATTTTAGACCTTGTTTAGTGCCATAAACATGTTTTTAGACCTTGTTTAGCTCCACAAACATCATTTTAGACGTTGTTTAGTGCCACAAACATGATTTTAGACCTTGTTTAGTGCCACAAACATGATTTTAGACCTTTTTTAGTGCCACAAACATGATTTTAGACCTTGTTTAGCTCCACAAACATCATTTTAGACCTTGTTTAGTGTCACAAACATGTTTTTAGACCTTGTTTAGTGCCATAAACATGTTTTTAGACCTTGTTTAGTGTCACAAACATGTTTTTAGACCTTGTTTAGCTCCACAAACATGATTTTAGACCTTGTTTAGTGCCACAAACATGATTTTAGACCTTGTTTAGTGTCACAAACATGTTTTTAGACCTTGTTTAGCTCCACAAACATCATTTTAGACCTTGTTTAGTGCCATAAACATGTTTTTAGACATTGTTTAGTGCCATAAACATGTTTTTAGACCTTGTTTAGTGTCACAAACATGATTTTAGACCTTGTTTAGCTCCACAAACATCATTTTAGACCTTGTTTAGTGCCACAAACATCATTTTAGACCTTGTTTAGCTCCACAAACATCATTTTAGACCTTGTTTAGTGCCATAAACATGTTTTTAGACCTTGTTTAGCTCCACAAACATCATTTTAGACCTTGTTTAGTGTCACAAACATGTTTTTAGACCTTGTTTAGTGTTACAAACATGTTTTTAGACCTTGTTTAGTGCCGCAAACATCATTTTAGAGCTTGTTTAGTGCCACAAACATGATTTTAGACCTTGTTTAGTGCCACAAACATGATTTTAGACCTTGTTTAGTGCCATAAACATGTTTTTAGACCTTGTTTAGCTCCACAAACATCATTTTAGACCTTGTTTAGTGCCACAAACATGATTTTAGACCTTGTTTAGTGCCACAAACATGATTTTAGACCTTTTTTAGTGCCACAAACATGTTTTTAGACCTTGTTTAGCTCCACAAACATGATTTTAGACCTTGTTTAGTGCCACAAACATGATTTTAGACCTTGTTTAGTGTCACAAACATGTTTTTAGACCATGTTTAGCTCCACAAACATCATTTTAGACCTTGTTTAGTGCCATAAACATGTTTTTAGACATTGTTTAGTGCCATAAACATGTTTTTAGACCTTGTTTAGTGTCACAAACATGTTTTTAGACCTTGTTTAGCTCCACAAACATCATTTTAGACCTTGTTTAGTGCCATAAACATGTTTTTAGACCTTGTTTAGTGTCACAAACATGTTTTTAGACCTTGTTTAGTGTCACAAACATGTTTTTAGACCTTGTTTAGCTCCACAAACATCATTTTAGACCTTGTTTAGTGTCACAAACATGTTTTTAGACCTTGTTTAGCTCCACAAACATCATTTTAGAGCTTGTTTAGTGCCACAAACATGATTTTAGACCTTGTTTAGTGCCATAAACATGTTTTTAGACCTTGTTTAGTGTCACAAACATGTTTTTAGACCTTGTTTAGTGTCACAAACATGTTTTTAGACCTTGTTTAGTGTCACAAACATGTTTTTAGACCTTGTTTAGTGCCATAAACATGTTTTTAGACCTTGTTTAGTGTCACAAACATGATTTTAGACCTTGTTTAGTGTCACAAACATGTTTTTAGACCTTGTTTAGTGCCGCAAACATCATTTTAGAGCTTGTTTAGTGTCACAAACATGTTTTTAGACCTTGTTTAGCTCCACAAACATCATTTTAGACCTTGTTTAGTGCCACAAACATGATTTTAGACCTTGTTTAGTGTCACAAACATGTTTTTAGACCTTGTTTAGCTCCACAAACATCATTTTAGACCTTGTTTAGTGCCATAAACATGTTTTTAGACCTTGTTTAGCTCCACAAACATCATTTTAGACCTTGTTTAGTGTCACAAACATGTTTTTAGACCTTGTTTAGTGCCATAAACATGTTTTTAGACTTTGTTTAGTGTCACAAACACGTTTTTAGACCTTGTTTAGCTCCACAAACATCATTTTAGAGCTTGTTTAGTGCCACAAACATGATTTTAGACCTTGTTTAGTGCCATAAACATGTTTTTAGACCTTGTTTAGTGCCACAAACATGATTTTAGACCTTGTTTAGTGCCATAAACATGTTTTTAGACCTTGTTTAGCTCCACAAACATGATTTTAGACCTTGTTTAGCTCCATGAACATGATTTTAGACCTTGTTTAGTGCCACAAACATGATTTTAGACCTTGTTTAGTGTCACAAACATGTTTTTAGACCTTGTTTAGTGCCATAAACATGTTTTTAGACCTTGTTTAGCTCCACAAACATCATTTTAGACCTTGTTTAGTGCCACAAACATGATTTTAGACCTTGTTTAGTGCCACAAACATGATTTTAGACCTTTTTTAGTGCCACAAACATGATTTTAGACCTTGTTTAGCTCCACAAACATCATTTTAGACCTTGTTTAGTGTCACAAACATGTTTTTAGACCTTGTTTAGTGCCATAAACATGTTTTTAGACCCTGTTTAGTGTCACAAACATGTTTTTAGACCTTGTTTAGTGTCACAAACATGTTTTTAGACCTTGTTTAGCTCCACAAACATGTTTTTAGACCTTGTTTAGCTCCACAAACATGATTTTAGACCTTGTTTAGTGCCACAAACATGATTTTAGACCTTGTTTAGTGTCACAAACATGTTTTTAGACCTTGTTTAGCTCCACAAACATCATTTTAGACCTTGTTTAGTGCCATAAACATGTTTTTAGACCTTGTTTAGTGTCACAAACATGTTTTTAGACCTTGTTTAGTGCCACAAACATGATTTTAGACCTTGTTTAGTGCCACAAACATGTTTTTAGACCTTGTTTAGCTCCACAAACATCATTTTAGACCTTGTTTAGTGCCATAAACATGTTTTTAGACCTTGTTTAGTGTCACAAACATGTTTTTAGACCTTGTTTAGCTCCACAAACATCATTTTAGACCTTGTTTAGTGTCACAAACATGTTTTTAGACCTTGTTTAGTGTCACAAACATGTTTTTAGACCTTGTTTAGTGCCGCAAACATCATTTTAGAGCTTGTTTAGTGCCACAAACATGATTTTAGACCTTTTTTAGTGCCACAAACATGATTTTAGACCTTGTTTAGCTCCACAAACATGATTTTAGACCTTGTTTAGTGCCATAAACATGTTTTTAGACCTTGTTTAGTGTCACAAACATGTTTTTAGACCTTGTTTAGCTCCACAAACATCATTTTAGACCTTGTTTAGTGTCACAAACATGTTTTTAGACCTTGTTTAGTGTCAAAAACATGTTTTTAGACCTTGTTTAGTGCCGCAAACATCATTTTAGAGCTTGTTTAGTGCCACAAACATGATTTTAGACCTTGTTTAGTGTCACAAACATGTTTTTAGACCTTGTTTAGCTCCACAAACATCATTTTAGACCTTGTTTAGTGCCATAAACATGTTTTTAGACATTGTTTAGTGCCATAAACATGTTTTTAGACCTTGTTTAGCTCCACAAACATCATTTTAGACCTTGTTTAGTGCCATAAACATGTTTTTTGACCTTGTTTAGTGTCACAAACATGTTTTTAGACCTTGTTTAGTGTCACAAACATGTTTTTAGACCTTGTTTAGCTCCACAAACATCATTTTAGACCTTGTTTAGTGTCACAAACATGTTTTTAGACCTTGTTTAGTGTCACAAACATGTGTTTAGACCTTGTTTAGTGCCGCAAACATCATTTTAGAGCTTGTTTAGTGTCACAAACATGTTTTTAGACCTTGTTTAGCTCCACAAACATCATTTTAGACCTTGTTTAGTGCCACAAACATGATTTTAGACCTTGTTTAGCTCCACAAACATCATTTTAGACCTTGTTTAGTGCCATAAACATGTTTTTAGACCTTGTTTAGCTCCACAAACATCATTTTAGACCTTGTTTAGTGTCACAAACATGTTTTTAGACCTTGTTTAGTGCCATAAACATGTTTTTAGACCTTGTTTAGTGTCACAAACATGTTTTTAGACCTTGTTTAGCTCCACAAACATGTTTTTAGACCTTGTTTAGTGTCACAAACATGTTTTTAGACCTTGTTTAGCTCCACAAACATCATTTTAGAGCTTGTTTAGTGCCACAAACATGATTTTAGACCTTGTTTAGTGCCATAAACATGTTTTTAGACCTTGTTTAGCTCCACAAACATGATTTTAGACCTTGTTTAGCTCCATGAACATGATTTTAGACCTTGTTTAGTGCCACAAACATGATTTTAGACCTTGTTTAGTGTCACAAACATGTTTTTAGACCTTGTTTAGTGCCATAAACATGTTTTTAGACCTTGTTTAGCTCCACAAACATCATTTTAGACCTTGTTTAGTGCCACAAACATGATTTTAGACCTTGTTTAGTGCCACAAACATGATTTTAGACCTTTTTTAGTGCCACAAACATGATTTTAGACCTTGTTTAGCTCCACAAACATCATTTTAGACCTTGTTTAGTGTCACAAACATGTTTTTAGACCTTGTTTAGTGCCATAAACATGTTTTTAGACCTTGTTTAGTGTCACAAACATGTTTTTAGACCTTGTTTAGTGTCACAAACATGTTTTTAGACCTTGTTTAGCTCCACAAACATGATTTTAGACCTTGTTTAGTGCCACAAACATGATTTTAGACCTTGTTTAGTGTCACAAACATGTTTTTAGACCTTGTTTAGCTCCACAAACATCATTTTAGACCTTGTTTAGTGCCATAAACATGTTTTTAGACCTTGTTTAGTGTCACAAACATGTTTTTAGACCTTGTTTAGTGCCACAAACATGATTTTAGACCTTGTTTAGTGCCACAAACATGTTTTTAGACCTTGTTTAGCTCCACAAACATCATTTTAGACCTTGTTTAGTGCCATAAACATGTTTTTAGACCTTGTTTAGTGTCACAAACATGTTTTTAGACCTTGTTTAGTGACACAAACATGTTTTTAGACCTTGTTTAGCTCCACAAACATCATTTTAGACCTTGTTTAGTGTCACAAACATGTTTTTAGACCTTGTTTAGTGTCACAAACATGTTTTTAGACCTTGTTTAGTGCCGCAAACATCATTTTAGAGCTTGTTTAGTGCCACAAACATGATTTTAGACCTTTTTTAGTGCCACAAACATGATTTTAGACCTTGTTTAGCTCCACAAACATCATTTTAGACCTTGTTTAGTGCCACAAACATGATTTTAGACCTTGTTTAGTGTCACAAACATGTTTTTAGACCTTGTTTAGTGTCACAAACATGTTTTTAGACCTTGTTTAGCTCCACAAACATGATTTTAGACCTTGTTTAGTGCCACAAACATGATTTTAGACCTTGCTTAGTGTCACAAACATGTTTTTAGACCTTGTTTAGCTCCACAAACATCATTTTAGACCTTGTTTAGTGCCACAAACATGATTTTAGACCTTGTTTAGTGCCACAAACATGATTTTAGACCTTTTTTAGTGCCACAAACATGATTTTAGACCTTGTTTAGCTCCACAAACATCATTTTAGACCTTGTTTAGTGTCACAAACATGTTTTTAGACCTTGTTTAGTGCCATAAACATGTTTTTAGACCTTGTTTAGTGTCACAAACATGTTTTTAGACCTTGTTTAGTGTCACAAACATGTTTTTAGACCTTGTTTAGCTCCACAAACATGATTTTAGACCTTGTTTAGTGCCACAAACATGATTTTAGACCTTGTTTAGTGTCACAAACATGTTTTTAGACCTTGTTTAGCTCCACAAACATCATTTTAGACCTTGTTTAGTGCCATAAACATGTTTTTAGACCTTGTTTAGTGTCACAAACATGTTTTTAGACCTTGTTTAGTGCCACAAACATGATTTTAGACCTTGTTTAGTGCCACAAACATGTTTTTAGACCTTGTTTAGCTCCACAAACATCATTTTAGACCTTGTTTAGTGCCATAAACATGTTTTTAGACCTTGTTTAGTGTCACAAACATGTTTTTAGACCTTGTTTAGTAACACAAACATGTTTTTAGACCTTGTTTAGCTCCACAAACATCATTTTAGACCTTGTTTAGTGTCACAAACATGTTTTTAGACCTTGTTTAGTGTCACAAACATGTTTTTAGACCTTGTTTAGTGCCGCAAACATCATTTTAGAGCTTGTTTAGTGCCACAAACATGATTTTAGACCTTTTTTAGTGCCACAAACATGATTTTAGACCTTGTTTAGCTCCACAAACATCATTTTAGACCTTGTTTAGTGCCACAAACATGATTTTAGACCTTGTTTAGTGTCACAAACATGTTTTTAGACCTTGTTTAGTGTCACAAACATGTTTTTAGACCTTGTTTAGCTCCACAAACATGATTTTAGACCTTGTTTAGTGCCACAAACATGATTTTAGACCTTGCTTAGTGTCACAAACATGTTTTTAGACCTTGTTTAGCTCCACAAACATCATTTTAGACCTTGTTTAGTGCCATAAACATGTTTTTAGACCTTGTTTAGTGCCATACACATGTTTTTAGACCTTGTTTAGTGTCACAAACATGTTTTTAGACCTTGTTTAGTGTCACAAACATGTTTTTAGACCTTGTTTAGCTCCACAAACATGATTTTAGACCTTGTTTAGTGCCACAAACATGATTTTAGACCTTGCTTAGTGTCACAAACATGTTTTTAGACCTTGCTTAGCTCCACAAACATCATTTTAGACCTTGTTTAGTGCCATAAACATGTTTTTAGACCTTGTTTAGTGCCATAAACATGTTTTTAGACCTTGTTTAGTGTCACAAACATGTTTTTAGACCTTGTTTAGTGCCATAAACATGTTTTTAGACCTTGTTTAGTGTCACAAACATGATTTTAGACCTTGTTTAGCTCCACAAACATCATTGTAGACCTTGTTTAGTGCCACAAACATCATTTTAGACCTTGTTTAGTGTCACAAACATGTTTTTAGACCTTGTTTAGCTCCACAAACATCATTTTAGACCTTGTTTAGTGCCATAAACATGTTTTTAGACCTTGTTTAGTGTCACAAACATGTTTTTAGACCTTGTTTAGTGTCACAAACATGTTTTTAGACCTTGTTTAGTGCCATAAACATGTTTTTAGACCTTGTTTAGTGTCACAAACATGATTTTAGACCTTGTTTAGCTCCACAAACATCATTGTAGACCTTGTTTAGTGCCACAAACATCATTTTAGACCTTGTTTAGTGTCACAAACATGTTTTTAGACCTTGTTTAGCTCCACAAACATCATTTTAGACCTTGTTTAGTGCCATAAACATGTTTTTAGACCTTGTTTAGTGTCACAAACATGTTTTTAGACCTTGTTTAGTGTCACAAACATGTTTTTAGACCTTGTTTAGCTCCACAAACATCATTTTAGACCTTGTTTAGTGTCACAAACATGTTTTTAGACCTTGTTTAGTGTCACAAACATGTTTTTAGACCTTGTTTAGTGCCACAAACATGATTTTAGACCTTGTTTAGCTCCACAAACATCATTTTAGACCTTGTTTAGTGCCATAAACATGTTTTTAGACCTTGTTTAGCTCCACAAACATCATTTTAGACCTTGTTTAGTGTCACAAACATGTTTTTAGACCTTGTTTAGCTCCACAAACATGTTTTTAGACCTTGTTTAGTGTCACAAACATGTTTTTAGACCTTGTTTAGTGTCACAAACATGTTTTTGGACCTTGTTTAGCTCCACAAACATCATTTTAGAGCTTGTTTAGTGCCACAAACATGATTTTAGACCTTGTTTAGTGCCATAAACATGTTTTTAGACCTTGTTTAGTGTCACAAACATGTTTTTAGACCTTGTTTAGTGTCACAAACATGTTTTTAGACCTTGTTTAGTGCCGCAAACATCATTTTAGAGCTTGTTTAGTGTCACAAACATGTTTTTAGACCTTGTTTAGCTCCACGAACATGATTTTAGACCTTGTTTAGCTCCATGAACATGATTTTAGACCTTGTTTAGTGCCACAAACATGATTTTAGACCTTGTTTAGTGTCACAAACATGTTTTTAGACCTTGTTTAGTGCCATAAACATGTTTTTAGACCTTGTTTAGCTCCACAAACATCATTTTAGACCTTGTTTAGTGCCACAAACATGATTTTAGACCTTGTTTAGTGCCACAAACATGATTTTAGACCTTGTTTAGTGCCATAAACATGTTTTTAGACCTTGTTTAGCTCCACAAACATCATTTTAGACCTTGTTTAGTGCCACAAACATGATTTTAGACCTTGTTTAGTGTCACAAACATGTTTTTAGACCTTGTTTAGTAACACAAACATGTTTTTAGACCTTGTTTAGCTCCACAAACATCATTTTAGACCTTGTTTAGTGTCACAAACATGTTTTTAGACCTTGTTTAGTGTCACAAACATGTTTTTAGACCTTGTTTAGTGCCGCAAACATCATTTTAGAGCTTGTTTAGTGCCACAAACATGATTTTAGACCTTTTTTAGTGCCACAAACATGATTTTAGACCTTGTTTAGCTCCACAAACATCATTTTAGACCTTGTTTAGTGCCACAAACATGATTTTAGACCTTGTTTAGTGTCACAAACATGTTTTTAGACCTTGTTTAGTGTCACAAACATGTTTTTAGACCTTGTTTAGCTCCACAAACATGATTTTAGACCTTGTTTAGTGCCACAAACATGATTTTAGACCTTGCTTAGTGTCACAAACATGTTTTTAGACCTTGTTTAGCTCCACAAACATCATTTTAGACCTTGTTTAGTGCCATAAACATGTTTTTAGACCTTGTTTAGTGCCATACACATGTTTTTAGACCTTGTTTAGTGTCACAAACATGTTTTTAGACCTTGTTTAGTGTCACAAACATGTTTTTAGACCTTGTTTAGCTCCACAAACATGATTTTAGACCTTGTTTAGTGCCACAAACATGATTTTAGACCTTGCTTAGTGTCACAAACATGTTTTTAGACCTTGCTTAGCTCCACAAACATCATTTTAGACCTTGTTTAGTGCCATAAACATGTTTTTAGACCTTGTTTAGTGCCATAAACATGTTTTTAGACCTTGTTTAGTGTCACAAACATGTTTTTAGACCTTGTTTAGTGCCATAAACATGTTTTTAGACCTTGTTTAGTGTCACAAACATGATTTTAGACCTTGTTTAGCTCCACAAACATCATTGTAGACCTTGTTTAGTGCCACAAACATCATTTTAGACCTTGTTTAGTGTCACAAACATGTTTTTAGACCTTGTTTAGCTCCACAAACATCATTTTAGACCTTGTTTAGTGCCATAAACATGTTTTTAGACCTTGTTTAGTGTCACAAACATGTTTTTAGACCTTGTTTAGTGTCACAAACATGTTTTTAGACCTTGTTTAGCTCCACAAACATCATTTTAGACCTTGTTTAGTGTCACAAACATGTTTTTAGACCTTGTTTAGTGTCACAAACATGTTTTTAGACCTTGTTTAGTGCCACAAACATGATTTTAGACCTTGTTTAGCTCCACAAACATCATTTTAGACCTTGTTTAGTGCCATAAACATGTTTTTAGACCTTGTTTAGCTCCACAAACATCATTTTAGACCTTGTTTAGTGTCACAAACATGTTTTTAGACCTTGTTTAGTGTCACAAACATGTTTTTAGACCTTGTTTAGTGTCACAAACATGTTTTTGGACCTTGTTTAGCTCCACAAACATCATTTTAGAGCTTGTTTAGTGCCACAAACATGATTTTAGACCTTGTTTAGTGCCATAAACATGTTTTTAGACCTTGTTTAGTGTCACAAACATGTTTTTAGACCTTGTTTAGTGTCACAAACATGTTTTTAGACCTTGTTTAGTGTCACAAACATGTTTTTGGACCTTGTTTAGCTCCACAAACATCATTTTAGAGCTTGTTTAGTGCCACAAACATGATTTTAGACCTTGTTTAGTGCCATAAACATGTTTTTAGACCTTGTTTAGTGTCACAAACATGTTTTTAGACCTTGTTTAGTGTCACAAACATGTTTTTAGACCTTGTTTAGTGCCGCAAACATCATTTTAGAGCTTGTTTAGTGTCACAAACATGTTTTTAGACCTTGTTTAGCTCCACGAACATGATTTTAGACCTTGTTTAGCTCCATGAACATGATTTTAGACCTTGTTTAGTGCCACAAACATGATTTTAGACCTTGTTTAGTGTCACAAACATGTTTTTAGACCTTGTTTAGTGCCATAAACATGTTTTTAGACCTTGTTTAGCTCCACAAACATCATTTTAGACCTTGTTTAGTGCCACAAACATGATTTTAGACCTTGTTTAGTGCCACAAACATGATTTTAGACCTTGTTTAGTGCCATAAACATGTTTTTAGACCTTGTTTAGCTCCACAAACATCATTTTAGACCTTGTTTAGTGCCACAAACATGATTTTAGACCTTGTTTAGTGCCACAAAAATGATTTTAGACCTTTTTTAGTGCCACAAACATGATTTTAGACCTTGTTTAGCTCCACAAACATCATTTTAGACCTTGTTTAGTGTCACAAACATGTTTTTAGACCTTGTTTAGTGCCATAAACATGTTTTTAGACCTTGTTTAGTGTCACAAACATGTTTTTAGACCTTGTTTAGTGTCACAAACATGTTTTTAGACCTTGTTTAGCTCCACAAACATGATTTTAGACCTTGTTTAGTGCCACAAACATGATTTTAGACCTTGTTTAGTGTCACAAACATGTTTTTAGACCTTGTTTAGCTCCACAAACATCATTTTAGACCTTGTTTAGTGCCATAAACATGTTTTTAGACCTTGTTTAGTGCCACAAACATGATTTTAGACCTTGTTTAGCTCCACAAACATCATTTTAGACCTTGTTTAGTGCCATAAACATGTTTTTAGACCTTGTTTAGTGTCACAAACATGTTTTTAGACCTTGTTTAGTAACACAAACATGTTTTTAGACCTTGTTTAGCTCCACAAACATCATTTTAGACCTTGTTTAGTGTCACAAACATGTTTTTAGACCTTGTTTAGTGTCACAAACATGTTTTTAGACCTTGTTTAGTGCCGCAAACATCATTTTAGAGCTTGTTTAGTGCCACAAACATAATTTTAGACCTTGTTTAGTGTCACAAACATGTTTTTAGACCTTGTTTAGCTCCACAAACATCATTTTAGACCTTGTTTAGTGCCACAAACATCATTTTAGACCTTGTTTAGTGTCACAAACATGTTTTTAGACCTTGTTTAGCTCCACAAACATGTTTTTAGACCTTGTTTAGCTCCACAAACATGATTTTAGACCTTGTTTAGTGCCACAAACATGATTTTAGACCTTGTTTAGTGTCACAAACATGTTTTTAGACCTTGTTTAGCTCCACAAACATCATTTTAGACCTTGTTTAGTGCCATAAACATGTTTTTAGACCTTGTTTAGTGCCACAAACATGATTTTAGACCTTGTTTAGCTCCACAAACATCATTTTAGACCTTGTTTAGTGCCATAAACATGTTTTTAGACCTTGTTTAGTGTCACAAACATGTTTTTAGACCTTGTTTAGTAACACAAACATGTTTTTAGACCTTGTTTAGCTCCACAAACATCATTTTAGACCTTGTTTAGTGTCACAAACATGTTTTTAGACCTTGTTTAGTGTCACAAACATGTTTTTAGACCTTGTTTAGTGCCGCAAACATCATTTTAGAGCTTGTTTAGTGCCACAAACATAATTTTAGACCTTGTTTAGTGTCACAAACATGTTTTTAGACCTTGTTTAGCTCCACAAACATCATTTTAGACCTTGTTTAGTGCCACAAACATCATTTTAGACCTTGTTTAGTGTCACAAACATGTTTTTAGACCTTGTTTAGCTCCACAAACATGATTTTAGACCTTGTTTAGCTCCACAAACATCATTTTAGACCTTGTTTAGTGCCATAAACATGTTTTTAGACCTTGTTTAGTGTCACAAACATGTTTTTAGACCTTGTTTAGCTCAACAAACATCATTTTAGACCTTGTTTAGTGTCACAAACATGTTTTTAGACCTTGTTTAGTGTCACAAACATGTTTTTAGACCTTGTTTAGTGCCGCAAACATCATTTTAGAGCTTGTTTAGTGCCACAAACATGATTTTAGACCTTGTTTAGTGTCACAAACATGTTTTTAGACCTTGTTTAGCTCCACAAACATCATTTTAGACCTTGTTTAGTGCCATAAACATGTTTTTAGACATTGTTTAGTGCCATAAACATGTTTTTAGACCTTGTTTAGTGTCACAAACATGATTTTAGACCTTGTTTAGCTCCACAAACATCATTTTAGACCTTGTTTAGTGCCACAAACATCATTTTAGACCTTGTTTAGTGCCACAAACATGATTTTAGACCTTGTTTAGTGTCACAAACATGTTTTTAGACCTTGTTTAGCTCCACAAACATCATTTTAGACCTTGTTTAGTGCCATAAACATGTTTTAGACCTTGTTTAGTGTCACAAACATGTTTTTAGACCTTGTTTAGTGTCACAAACATGTTTTTAGACCTTGTTTAGTGCCGCAAACATCATTTTAGACCTTGTTTAGTGCCATAAACATGTTTTTAGACCTTGTTTAGTGTCACAAACATGTTTTTAGACCTTGTTTAGTGTCACAAACATGTTTTTAGACCTTGTTTAGCTCCACAAACATCATTTTAGACCTTGTTTCGTGCCATAAACATGTTTTTAGACATTGTTTAGCTCCACAAACATGATTTTAGACCTTGTTTAGCTCCATGAACATGATTTTAGACCTTGTTTAGTGCCACAAACATGATTTTAGACCTTGTTTAGTGTCACAAACATGTTTTTAGACCTTGTTTAGTGCCACAAACATGTTTTTAGACCTTGTTTAGCTCCACAAACATCATTTTAGACCTTGTTTAGTGCCACAAACATGATTTTAGACCTTGTTTAGTGCCACAAACATGATTTTAGACCTTGTTTAGTGCCATAAACATGTTTTTAGACCTTGTTTAGCTCCACAAACATCATTTTAGACCTTGTTTAGTGCCACAAACATGATTTTAGACCTTGTTTAGTGCCACAAAAATGATTTTAGACCTTGTTTAGTGCCATAAACATGTTTTTAGACCTTGTTTAGCTCCACAAACATCATTTTAGACCTTGTTTAGTGCCACAAACATGATTTTAGACCTTGTTTAGTGCCACAAAAATGATTTTAGACCTTTTTTAGTGCCACAAACATGATTTTAGACCTTGTTTAGCTCCACAAACATCATTTTAGACCTTGTTTAGTGTCACAAACATGTTTTTAGACCTTGTTTAGTGCCATAAACATGTTTTTAGACCTTGTTTAGTGTCACAAACATGTTTTTAGACCTTGTTTAGTGTCACAAACATGTTTTTAGACCTTGTTTAGCTCCACAAACATGATTTTAGACCTTGTTTAGTGCCACAAACATGATTTTAGACCTTGTTTAGTGTCACAAACATGTTTTTAGACCTTGTTTAGCTCCACAAACATCATTTTAGACCTTGTTTAGTGCCATAAACATGTTTTTAGACCTTGTTTAGTGCCACAAACATGATTTTAGACCTTGTTTAGCTCCACAAACATCATTTTAGACCTTGTTTAGTGCCATAAACATGTTTTTAGACCTTGTTTAGTGTCACAAACATGTTTTTAGACCTTGTTTAGTAACACAAACATGTTTTTAGACCTTGTTTAGCTCCACAAACATCATTTTAGACCTTGTTTAGTGTCACAAACATGTTTTTAGACCTTGTTTAGTGTCACAAACATGTTTTTAGACCTTGTTTAGTGCCGCAAACATCATTTTAGAGCTTGTTTAGTGCCACAAACATAATTTTAGACCTTGTTTAGTGTCACAAACATGTTTTTAGACCTTGTTTAGCTCCACAAACATCATTTTAGACCTTGTTTAGTGCCACAAACATCATTTTAGACCTTGTTTAGTGTCACAAACATGTTTTTAGACCTTGTTTAGCTCCACAAACATGATTTTAGACCTTGTTTAGCTCCACAAACATCATTTTAGACCTTGTTTAGTGCCATAAACATGTTTTTAGACCTTGTTTAGTGTCACAAACATGTTTTTAGACCTTGTTTAGCTCAACAAACATCATTTTAGACCTTGTTTAGTGTCACAAACATGTTTTTAGACCTTGTTTAGTGTCACAAACATGTTTTTAGACCTTGTTTAGTGCCGCAAACATCATTTTAGAGCTTGTTTAGTGCCACAAACATGATTTTAGACCTTGTTTAGTGTCACAAACATGTTTTTAGACCTTGTTTAGTGTCACAAACATGTTTTTAGACCTTGTTTAGCTCCACAAACATCATTTTAGACCTTGTTTAGTGCCATAAACATGTTTTTAGACATTGTTTAGTGCCATAAACATGTTTTTAGACCTTGTTTAGTGTCACAAACATGATTTTAGACCTTGTTTAGCTCCACAAACATCATTTTAGACCTTGTTTAGTGCCACAAACATCATTTTAGACCTTGTTTAGTGCCACAAACATGATTTTAGACCTTGTTTAGTGTCACAAACATGTTTTTAGACCTTGTTTAGCTCCACAAACATCATTTTAGACCTTGTTTAGTGCCATAAACATGTTTTAGACCTTGTTTAGTGTCACAAACATGTTTTTAGACCTTGTTTAGTGTCACAAACATGTTTTTAGACCTTGTTTAGTGCCGCAAACATCATTTTAGACCTTGTTTAGTGCCATAAACATGTTTTTAGACCTTGTTTAGTGTCACAAACATGTTTTTAGACCTTGTTTAGTGTCACAAACATGTTTTTAGACCTTGTTTAGCTCCACAAACATCATTTTAGACCTTGTTTCGTGCCATAAACATGTTTTTAGACATTGTTTAGCTCCACAAACATGATTTTAGACCTTGTTTAGCTCCATGAACATGATTTTAGACCTTGTTTAGTGCCACAAACATGATTTTAGACCTTGTTTAGTGTCACAAACATGTTTTTAGACCTTGTTTAGTGCCACAAACATGTTTTTAGACCTTGTTTAGCTCCACAAACATCATTTTAGACCTTGTTTAGTGCCACAAACATGATTTTAGACCTTGTTTAGTGCCACAAACATGATTTTAGACCTTGTTTAGTGCCATAAACATGTTTTTAGACCTTGTTTAGCTCCACAAACATCATTTTAGACCTTGTTTAGTGCCACAAACATGATTTTAGACCTTGTTTAGTGCCACAAAAATGATTTTAGACCTTGTTTAGTGCCATAAACATGTTTTTAGACCTTGTTTAGCTCCACAAACATCATTTTAGACCTTGTTTAGTGCCACAAACATGATTTTAGACCTTGTTTAGTGCCACAAAAATGATTTTAGACCTTTTTTAGTGCCACAAACATGATTTTAGACCTTGTTTAGCTCCACAAACATCATTTTAGACCTTGTTTAGTGTCACAAACATGTTTTTAGACCTTGTTTAGTGCCATAAACATGTTTTTAGACCTTGTTTAGTGTCACAAACATGTTTTTAGACCTTGTTTAGTGTCACAAACATGTTTTTAGACCTTGTTTAGCTCCACAAACATGATTTTAGACCTTGTTTAGTGCCACAAACATGATTTTAGACCTTGTTTAGTGTCACAAACATGTTTTTAGACCTTGTTTAGCTCCACAAACATCATTTTAGACCTTGTTTAGTGCCATAAACATGTTTTTAGACCTTGTTTAGTGCCACAAACATGATTTTAGACCTTGTTTAGCTCCACAAACATCATTTTAGACCTTGTTTAGTGCCATAAACATGTTTTTAGACCTTGTTTAGTGTCACAAACATGTTTTTAGACCTTGTTTAGTAACACAAACATGTTTTTAGACCTTGTTTAGCTCCACAAACATCATTTTAGACCTTGTTTAGTGTCACAAACATGTTTTTAGACCTTGTTTAGTGTCACAAACATGTTTTTAGACCTTGTTTAGTGCCGCAAACATCATTTTAGAGCTTGTTTAGTGCCACAAACATAATTTTAGACCTTGTTTAGTGTCACAAACATGTTTTTAGACCTTGTTTAGCTCCACAAACATCATTTTAGACCTTGTTTAGTGCCACAAACATCATTTTAGACCTTGTTTAGTGTCACAAACATGTTTTTAGACCTTGTTTAGCTCCACAAACATGATTTTAGACCTTGTTTAGCTCCACAAACATCATTTTAGACCTTGTTTAGTGCCATAAACATGTTTTTAGACCTTGTTTAGTGTCACAAACATGTTTTTAGACCTTGTTTAGCTCAACAAACATCATTTTAGACCTTGTTTAGTGTCACAAACATGTTTTTAGACCTTGTTTAGTGTCACAAACATGTTTTTAGACCTTGTTTAGTGCCGCAAACATCATTTTAGAGCTTGTTTAGTGCCACAAACATGATTTTAGACCTTGTTTAGTGTCACAAACATGTTTTTAGACCTTGTTTAGTGTCACAAACATGTTTTTAGACCTTGTTTAGCTCCACAAACATCATTTTAGACCTTGTTTAGTGCCATAAACATGTTTTTAGACATTGTTTAGTGCCATAAACATGTTTTTAGACCTTGTTTAGTGTCACAAACATGTTTTTAGACCTTGTTTAGCTCCACAAACATCATTTTAGACCTTGTTTAGTGCCATAAACATGTTTTTAGACATTGTTTAGTGCCATAAACATGTTTTTAGACCTTGTTTAGTGTCACAAACATGATTTTAGACCTTGTTTAGCTCCACAAACATCATTTTAGACCTTGTTTAGTGCCATAAACATGATTTTAGACCTTGTTTAGTGCCACAAACATGATTTTAGACCTTGTTTAGTGTCACAAACATGTTTTTAGACCTTGTTTAGTGCCATAAACATATTTTTAGACCTTGTTTAGCTCCACAAACATCATTTTAGACCTTGTTTAGTGCCACAAACATGATTTTAGACCTTGTTTAGTGCCACAAACATGATTTTAGACCTTGTTTAGTGCCGCAAACATCATTTTAGAGCTTGTTTAGTGCCACAAACATGTTTTTAGACCTTGTTTAGTGTCACAAACATGATTTTAGACCTTGTTTAGCTCCACAAACATCATTTTAGACCTTGTTTAGTGCCACAAACATCATTTTAGACCTTGTTTAGTGCCACAAACATGATTTTAGACCTTGTTTAGTGTCACAAACATGTTTTTAGACCTTGTTTAGCTCCACAAACATTATTTTAGACCTTGTTTAGTGCCATAAACATGTTTTTAGACCTTGTTTAGTGTCACAAACATGTTTTTAGACCTTGTTTAGCTCCACAAACATCATTTTAGAGCTTGTTTAGTGCCACAAACATGATTTTAGACCTTGTTTAGTGCCATAAACATGTTTTTAGACCTTGTTTAGTGTCACAAACATGTTTTTAGACCTTGTTTAGTGCCGCAAACATCATTTTAGAGCTTGTTTAGTGCCACAAACATGATTTTAGACCTTGTTTAGTGCCATAAACATGTTTTTAGACCTTGTTTAGTGTCACAAACATGTTTTTAGACCTTGTTTAGCTCCACAAACATGATTTTAGACCTTGTTTAGCTCCATAAACATGATTTTAGACCTTGTTTAGTGCCACAAACATGATTTTAGACCTTGTTTAGTGTCACAAACATGTTTTTAGACCTTGTTTAGTGCCATAAACATATTTTTAGACCTTGTTTAGCTCCACAAACATCATTTTAGACCTTGTTTAGTGCCACAAACATGATTTTAGACCTTGTTTAGTGCCACAAACATGATTTTAGACCTTGTTTAGTGTCACAAACATGTTTTTAGACCTTGTTTAGCTCCACAAACATCATTTTAGACCTTGTTTAGTGCCATAAACATGTTTTTAGACCTTGTTTAGCTCCACAAACATCATTTTAGACGTTGTTTAGTGCCACAAACATGATTTTAGACCTTGTTTAGCTCCACAAACATCATTTTAGACCTTGTTTAGTGTCACAAACATGTTTTTAGACCTTGTTTAGTGCCATAAACATGTTTTTAGACCTTGTTTAGTGTCACAAACATGTTTTTAGACCTTGTTTAGCTCCACAAACATGATTTTAGACCTTGTTTAGTGCCACAAACATGATTTTAGACCTTGTTTAGTGTCACAAACATGTTTTTAGACCTTGTTTAGCTCCACAAACATCATTTTAGACCTTGTTTAGTGCCATAAACATGTTTTTAGACATTGTTTAGTGCCATAAACATGTTTTTAGACCTTGTTTAGTGTCACAAACATGATTTTAGACCTTGTTTAGCTCCACAAACATCATTTTAGACCTTGTTTAGTGCCACAAACATCATTTTAGACCTTGTTTAGCTCCACAAACATCATTTTAGACCTTGTTTAGTGCCATAAACATGTTTTTAGACCTTGTTTAGCTCCACAAACATCATTTTAGACCTTGTTTAGTGTCACAAACATGTTTTTAGACCTTGTTTAGTGTTACAAACATGTTTTTAGACCTTGTTTAGTGCCGCAAACATCATTTTAGAGCTTGTTTAGTGCCACAAACATGATTTTAGACCTTGTTTAGTGCCACAAACATGATTTTAGACCTTGTTTAGTGCCATAAACATGTTTTTAGACCTTGTTTAGCTCCACAAACATCATTTTAGACCTTGTTTAGTGCCACAAACATGATTTTAGACCTTGTTTAGTGCCACAAACATGATTTTAGACCTTTTTTAGTGCCACAAACATGTTTTTAGACCTTGTTTAGCTCCACAAACATGATTTTAGACCTTGTTTAGTGCCACAAACATGATTTTAGACCTTGTTTAGTGTCACAAACATGTTTTTAGACCATGTTTAGCTCCACAAACATCATTTTAGACCTTGTTTAGTGCCATAAACATGTTTTTAGACATTGTTTAGTGCCATAAACATGTTTTTAGACCTTGTTTAGTGTCACAAACATGATTTTAGACCTTGTTTAGCTCCACAAACATCATTTTAGACCTTGTTTAGTGCCACAAACATCATTTTAGACCTTGTTTAGTGCCACAAACATGATTTTAGACCTTGTTTAGTGTCACAAACATGTTTTTAGACCTTGTTTAGCTCCACAAACATCATTTTAGACCTTGTTTAGTGCCATAAACATGTTTTTAGACCTTGTTTAGTGTCACAAACATGTTTTTAGACCTTGTTTAGTGTCACAAACATGTTTTTAGACCTTGTTTAGCTCCACAAACATCATTTTAGAGCTTGTTTAGTGCCACAAACATGATTTTAGACCTTGTTTAGTGCCATAAACATGTTTTTAGACCTTGTTTAGTGTCACAAACATGTTTTTAGACCTTGTTTAGTGTCACAAACATGTTTTTAGACCTTGTTTAGCTCCACAAACATCATTTTAGAGCTTGTTTAGTGCCACAAACATGATTTTAGACCTTGTTTAGTGCCATAAACATGTTTTTAGACCTTGTTTAGTGTCACAAACATGTTTTTAGACCTTGTTTAGTGTCACAAACATGTTTTTAGACCTTGTTTAGTGTCACAAACATGTTTTTAGACCTTGTTTAGTGCCATAAACATGTTTTTAGACCTTGTTTAGTGTCACAAACATGATTTTAGACCTTGTTTAGCTCCACAAACATCATTTTAGACCTTGTTTAGTGTCACAAACATGTTTTTAGACCTTGTTTAGCTCCACAAACATCATTTTAGACCTTGTTTAGTGCCATAAACATGTTTTTAGACCTTGTTTAGTGTCACAAACATGTTTTTAGACCTTGTTTAGTGTCACAAACATGTTTTTAGACCTTGTTTAGTGCCATAAACATGATTTTAGACCTTGTTTAGCTCCACAAACATCATTTTAGACCTTGTTTAGTGCCACAAACATGATTTTAGACCTTGTTTAGTGTCACAAACATGTTTTTAGACCTTGTTTAGTGTCACAAACATGTTTTTAGACCTTGTTTAGTGCCGCAAACATCATTTTAGAGCTTGTTTAGTGCCACAAACATGATTTTAGACCTTGTTTAGTGCCATAAACATGTTTTTAGACCTTGTTTAGTGTCACAAACATGTTTTTAGACCTTGTTTAGCTCCACAAACATGATTTTAGACCTTGTTTAGCTCCATAAACATGATTTTAGACCTTGTTTAGTGCCACAAACATGATTTTAGACCTTGTTTAGTGTCACAAACATGTTTTTAGACCTTGTTTAGTGCCATAAACATATTTTTAGACCTTGTTTAGCTCCACAAACATCATTTTAGACCTTGTTTAGTGCCACAAACATGATTTTAGACCTTGTTTAGTGCCACAAACATGATTTTAGACCTTGTTTAGTGTCACAAACATGTTTTTAGACCTTGTTTAGCTCCACAAACATCATTTTAGACCTTGTTTAGTGCCATAAACATGTTTTTAGACCTTGTTTAGCTCCACAAACATCATTTTAGACGTTGTTTAGTGCCACAAACATGATTTTAGACCTTGTTTAGTGCCACAAACATGATTTTAGACCTTTTTTAGTGCCACAAACATGATTTTAGACCTTGTTTAGCTCCACAAACATCATTTTAGACCTTGTTTAGTGTCACAAACATGTTTTTAGACCTTGTTTAGTGCCATAAACATGTTTTTAGACCTTGTTTAGTGTCACAAACATGTTTTTAGACCTTGTTTAGCTCCACAAACATGATTTTAGACCTTGTTTAGTGCCATAAACATGTTTTTAGACCTTGTTTAGCTCCACAAACATCATTTTAGACCTTGTTTAGTGTCACAAACATGTTTTTAGACCTTGTTTAGTGTTACAAACATGTTTTTAGACCTTGTTTAGTGCCGCAAACATCATTTTAGAGCTTGTTTAGTGCCACAAACATGATTTTAGACCTTGTTTAGTGCCACAAACATGATTTTAGACCTTGTTTAGTGCCATAAACATGTTTTTAGACCTTGTTTAGCTCCACAAACATCATTTTAGACCTTGTTTAGTGCCACAAACATGATTTTAGACCTTGTTTAGTGCCACAAACATGATTTTAGACCTTTTTTAGTGCCACAAACATGTTTTTAGACCTTGTTTAGCTCCACAAACATGATTTTAGACCTTGTTTAGTGCCACAAACATGATTTTAGACCTTGTTTAGTGTCACAAACATGTTTTTAGACCATGTTTAGCTCCACAAACATCATTTTAGACCTTGTTTAGTGCCATAAACATGTTTTTAGACATTGTTTAGTGCCATAAACATGTTTTTAGACCTTGTTTAGTGTCACAAACATGATTTTAGACCTTGTTTAGCTCCACAAACATCATTTTAGACCTTGTTTAGTGCCACAAACATCATTTTAGACCTTGTTTAGTGCCACAAACATGATTTTAGACCTTGTTTAGTGTCACAAACATGTTTTTAGACCTTGTTTAGCTCCACAAACATCATTTTAGACCTTGTTTAGTGCCATAAACATGTTTTTAGACCTTGTTTAGTGTCACAAACATGTTTTTAGACCTTGTTTAGTGTCACAAACATGTTTTTAGACCTTGTTTAGCTCCACAAACATCATTTTAGAGCTTGTTTAGTGCCACAAACATGATTTTAGACCTTGTTTAGTGCCATAAACATGTTTTTAGACCTTGTTTAGTGTCACAAACATGTTTTTAGACCTTGTTTAGTGTCACAAACATGTTTTTAGACCTTGTTTAGCTCCACAAACATCATTTTAGAGCTTGTTTAGTGCCACAAACATGATTTTAGACCTTGTTTAGTGCCATAAACATGTTTTTAGACCTTGTTTAGTGTCACAAACATGTTTTTAGACCTTGTTTAGTGTCACAAACATGTTTTTAGACCTTGTTTAGTGTCACAAACATGTTTTTAGACCTTGTTTAGTGCCATAAACATGTTTTTAGACCTTGTTTAGTGTCACAAACATGATTTTAGACCTTGTTTAGCTCCACAAACATCATTTTAGACCTTGTTTAGTGTCACAAACATGTTTTTAGACCTTGTTTAGCTCCACAAACATCATTTTAGACCTTGTTTAGTGCCATAAACATGTTTTTAGACCTTGTTTAGTGTCACAAACATGTTTTTAGACCTTGTTTAGTGTCACAAACATGTTTTTAGACCTTGTTTAGTGCCATAAACATGATTTTAGACCTTGTTTAGCTCCACAAACATCATTTTAGACCTTGTTTAGTGCCACAAACATGATTTTAGACCTTGTTTAGTGTCACAAACATGTTTTTAGACCTTGTTTAGTGTCACAAACATGTTTTTAGACCTTGTTTAGTGCCGCAAACATCATTTTAGAGCTTGTTTAGTGCCACAAACATGATTTTAGACCTTGTTTAGTGCCATAAACATGTTTTTAGACCTTGTTTAGTGTCACAAACATGTTTTTAGACCTTGTTTAGCTCCACAAACATGATTTTAGACCTTGTTTAGCTCCATAAACATGATTTTAGACCTTGTTTAGTGCCACAAACATGATTTTAGACCTTGTTTAGTGTCACAAACATGTTTTTAGACCTTGTTTAGTGCCATAAACATATTTTTAGACCTTGTTTAGCTCCACAAACATCATTTTAGACCTTGTTTAGTGCCACAAACATGATTTTAGACCTTGTTTAGTGCCACAAACATGATTTTAGACCTTGTTTAGTGTCACAAACATGTTTTTAGACCTTGTTTAGCTCCACAAACATCATTTTAGACCTTGTTTAGTGCCATAAACATGTTTTTAGACCTTGTTTAGCTCCACAAACATCATTTTAGACGTTGTTTAGTGCCACAAACATGATTTTAGACCTTGTTTAGTGCCACAAACATGATTTTAGACCTTTTTTAGTGCCACAAACATGATTTTAGACCTTGTTTAGCTCCACAAACATCATTTTAGACCTTGTTTAGTGTCACAAACATGTTTTTAGACCTTGTTTAGTGCCATAAACATGTTTTTAGACCTTGTTTAGTGTCACAAACATGTTTTTAGACCTTGTTTAGCTCCACAAACATGATTTTAGACCTTGTTTAGTGCCACAAACATGATTTTAGACCTTGTTTAGTGTCACAAACATGTTTTTAGACCTTGTTTAGCTCCACAAACATAATTTTAGACCTTGTTTAGTGCCATAAACATGTTTTTAGACATTGTTTAGTGCCATAAACATGTTTTTAGACCTTGTTTAGTGTCACAAACATGATTTTAGACCTTGTTTAGCTCCACAAACATCATTTTAGACCTTGTTTAGTGCCACAAACATCATTTTAGACCTTGTTTAGCTCCACAAACATCATTTTAGACCTTGTTTAGTGCCATAAACATGTTTTTAGACCTTGTTTAGCTCCACAAACATCATTTTAGACCTTGTTTAGTGTCACAAACATGTTTTTAGACCTTGTTTAGTGTTACAAACATGTTTTTAGACCTTGTTTAGTGCCGCAAACATCATTTTAGAGCTTGTTTAGTGCCACAAACATGATTTTAGACCTTGTTTAGTGCCACAAACATGATTTTAGACCTTGTTTAGTGCCATAAACATGTTTTTAGACCTTGTTTAGCTCCACAAACATCATTTTAGACCTTGTTTAGTGCCACAAACATGATTTTAGACCTTGTTTAGTGCCACAAACATGATTTTAGACCTTTTTTAGTGCCACAAACATGTTTTTAGACCTTGTTTAGCTCCACAAACATGATTTTAGACCTTGTTTAGTGCCACAAACATGATTTTAGACCTTGTTTAGTGTCACAAACATGTTTTTAGACCATGTTTAGCTCCACAAACATCATTTTAGACCTTGTTTAGTGCCATAAACATGTTTTTAGACATTGTTTAGTGCCATAAACATGTTTTTAGACCTTGTTTAGTGTCACAAACATGATTTTAGACCTTGTTTAGCTCCACAAACATCATTTTAGACCTTGTTTAGTGCCACAAACATCATTTTAGACCTTGTTTAGTGCCACAAACATGATTTTAGACCTTGTTTAGTGTCACAAACATGTTTTTAGACCTTGTTTAGCTCCACAAACATCATTTTAGACCTTGTTTAGTGCCATAAACATGTTTTTAGACCTTGTTTAGTGTCACAAACATGTTTTTAGACCTTGTTTAGTGTCACAAACATGTTTTTAGACCTTGTTTAGCTCCACAAACATCATTTTAGAGCTTGTTTAGTGCCACAAACATGATTTTAGACCTTGTTTAGTGCCATAAACATGTTTTTAGACCTTGTTTAGTGTCACAAACATGTTTTTAGACCTTGTTTAGTGTCACAAACATGTTTTTAGACCTTGTTTAGCTCCACAAACATCATTTTAGAGCTTGTTTAGTGCCACAAACATGATTTTAGACCTTGTTTAGTGCCATAAACATGTTTTTAGACCTTGTTTAGTGTCACAAACATGTTTTTAGACCTTGTTTAGTGTCACAAACATGTTTTTAGACCTTGTTTAGTGTCACAAACATGTTTTTAGACCTTGTTTAGTGCCATAAACATGTTTTTAGACCTTGTTTAGTGTCACAAACATGTTTTTAGACCTTGTTTAGTGTCACAAACATGTTTTTAGACCTTGTTTAGCTCCACAAACATCATTTTAGACCTTGTTTAGTGTCACAAACATGTTTTTAGACCTTGTTTAGTGTCACAAACATGTTTTTAGACCTTGTTTAGCTCCACAAACATCATTTTAGACCTTGTTTAGTGCCACAAACATGATTTTAGACCTTGTTTAGTGTCACAAACATGTTTTTAGACCTTGTTTAGTGCCACAAACATGATTTTAGACCTTGTTTAGCTCCACAAACATCATTTTAGACCTTGTTTAGTGCCATAAACATGTTTTTAGACCTTGTTTAGCTCCACAAACATCATTTTAGACCTTGTTTAGTGTCACAAACATGTTTTTAGACCTTGTTTAGTGCCATAAACATGTTTTTAGACCTTGTTTAGTGTCACAAACATGTTTTTAGACCTTGTTTAGCTCCACAAACATCATTTTAGACCTTGTTTAGTGTCACAAACATGTTTTTAGACCTTGTTTAGTGTCACAAACATGTTTTTAGACCTTGTTTAGTGCCGCAAACATCATTTTAGAGCTTGTTTAGTGCCACAAACATGATTTTAGACCTTGTTTAGTGTCACAAACATGTTTTTAGACCTTGTTTAGCTCCACAAACATCATTTTAGAGCTTGTTTAGTGCCACAAACATGTTTTTAGACCTTGTTTAGCTCCACAAACATCATTTTAGACCTTGTTTAGTGCCATAAACATGTTTTTAGACCTTGTTTAGCTCCACAAACATCATTTTAGACCTTGTTTAGTGCCATAAACATGTTTTTAGACCTTGTTTAGTGTCACAAACATGTTTTTAGACCTTGTTTAGTGTCACAAACATGTTTTTAGACCTTGTTTAGCTCCACAAACATGATTTTAGACCTTGTTTAGTGCCACAAACATGATTTTAGACCTTGTTTAGTGCCACAAACATGATTTTAGACCTTGTTTAGTGTCACAAACATGTTTTTAGACCTTGTTTAGCTCCACAAACATCATTTTAGACCTTGTTTAGTGCCATAAACATGTTTTTAGACCTTGTTTAGTGCCATAAACATGTTTTTAGACCTTGTTTAGTGTCACAAACATGTTTTTAGACCTTGTTTAGTGCCATAAACATGTTTTTAGACCTTGTTTAGTGTCACAAAAATGATTTTAGACCTTGTTTAGCTCCACAAACATCATTTTAGACCTTGTTTAGTGCCACAAACATGATTTTAGACCTTGTTTAGTGCCACAAACATGATTTTAGACCTTGTTTAGCTCCACAAACATCATTTTAGACCTTGTTTAGTGCCATAAACATGTTTTTAGACCTTGTTTAGTGCCATAAACATGTTTTTAGACCTTGTTTAGTGTCACAAACATGTTTTTAGACCTTGTTTAGTGCCATAAACATGTTTTTAGACCTTGTTTAGTGTCACAAAAATGATTTTAGACCTTGTTTAGCTCCACAAACATCATTTTAGACCTTGTTTAGTGCCACAAACATGATTTTAGACCTTGTTTAGTGCCACAAACATGATTTTAGACCTTTTTTAGTGCCACAAACATGATTTTAGACCTTGTTTAGTGTCACAAACATGTTTTTAGACCTTGTTTAGCTCCACAAACATCATTTTAGACCTTGTTTAGTGCCATAAACATGTTTTTAGACCTTGTTTAGCTCCACAAACATCATTTTAGACCTTGTTTAGTGTCACAAACATGTTTTTAGACCTTGTTTAGTGTCACAAACATGTTTTTAGACCTTTTTTAGTGCCGCAAACATCATTTTAGAGCTTGTTTAGTGCCACAAACATGATTTTAGACCTTGTTTAGTGCCACAAACATGATTTTAGACCTTGTTTAGTGCCATAAACATGTTTTTAGACCTTGTTTAGCTCCACAAACATCATTTTAGACCTTGTTTAGTGCCACAAACATGATTTTAGACCTTGTTTAGTGCCACAAACATGATTTTAGACCTTTTTTAGTGCCACAAACATGATTTTAGACCTTGTTTAGCTCCACAAACATCATTTTAGACCTTGTTTAGTGTCACAAACATGTTTTTAGACCTTGTTTAGTGTCACAAACATGTTTTTAGACCTTGTTTAGTGTCACAAACATGTTTTTAGACCTTGTTTAGTGCCGCAAACATCATTTTAGAGCTTGTTTAGTGCCACAAACATGATTTTAGACCTTGTTTAGTGTCACAAACATGTTTTTAGACCTTGTTTAGCTCCACAAACATCATTTTAGAGCTTGTTTAGTGCCACAAACATGTTTTTAGACCTTGTTTAGCTCCACAAACATCATTTTAGACCTTGTTTAGTGCCATAAACATGTTTTTAGACCTTGTTTAGCTCCACAAACATCATTTTAGACCTTGTTTAGTGCCATAAACATGTTTTTAGACCTTGTTTAGTGTCACAAACATGTTTTTAGACCTTGTTTAGTGTCACAAACATGTTTTTAGACCTTGTTTAGCTCCACAAACATGATTTTAGACCTTGTTTAGTGCCACAAACATGATTTTAGACCTTGTTTAGTGCCACAAACATGATTTTAGACCTTGTTTAGTGTCACAAACATGTTTTTAGACCTTGTTTAGCTCCACAAACATCATTTTAGACCTTGTTTAGTGCCATAAACATGTTTTTAGACCTTGTTTAGTGCCATAAACATGTTTTTAGACCTTGTTTAGTGTCACAAACATGTTTTTAGACCTTGTTTAGTGCCATAAACATGTTTTTAGACCTTGTTTAGTGTCACAAAAATGATTTTAGACCTTGTTTAGCTCCACAAACATCATTTTAGACCTTGTTTAGTGCCACAAACATGATTTTAGACCTTGTTTAGTGCCACAAACATGATTTTAGACCTTGTTTAGTGTCACAAACATGTTTTTAGACCTTGTTTAGCTCCACAAACATCATTTTAGACCTTGTTTAGTGCCATAAACATGTTTTTAGACCTTGTTTAGCTCCACAAACATCATTTTAGAGCTTGTTTAGTGCCACAAACATGATTTTAGACCTTGTTTAGTGCCACAAACATGATTTTAGACCTTGTTTAGTGCCATAAACATGTTTTTAGACCTTGTTTAGCTCCACAAACATCATTTTAGACCTTGTTTAGTGCCACAAACATGATTTTAGACCTTGTTTAGTGCCACAAACATGATTTTAGACCTTTTTTAGTGCCACAAACATGATTTTAGACCTTGTTTAGTGTCACAAAAATGATTTTAGACCTTGTTTAGCTCCACAAACATCATTTTAGACCTTGTTTAGTGCCACAAACATGATTTTAGACCTTGTTTAGTGCCACAAACATGATTTTAGACCTTGTTTAGTGTCACAAAAATGATTTTAGACCTTGTTTAGCTCCACAAACATCATTTTAGACCTTGTTTAGTGCCACAAACATGATTTTAGACCTTGTTTAGTGCCACAAACATGATTTTAGACCTTGTTTAGTGTCACAAACATGTTTTTAGACCTTGTTTAGCTCCACAAACATCATTTTAGACCTTGTTTAGTGCCATAAACATGTTTTTAGACCTTGTTTAGCTCCACAAACATCATTTTAGAGCTTGTTTAGTGCCACAAACATGATTTTAGACCTTGTTTAGTGCCACAAACATGATTTTAGACCTTGTTTAGTGCCATAAACATGTTTTTAGACCTTGTTTAGCTCCACAAACATCATTTTAGACCTTGTTTAGTGCCACAAACATGATTTTAGACCTTGTTTAGTGCCACAAACATGATTTTAGACCTTTTTTAGTGCCACAAACATGATTTTAGACCTTGTTTAGCTCCACAAACATGATTTTAGACCTTGTTTAGTGCCACAAACATGATTTTAGACCTTGTTTAGTGTCACAAACATGTTTTTAGACCATGTTTAGCTCCACAAACATCATTTTAGACCTTGTTTAGTGCCATAAACATGTTTTTAGACATTGTTTAGTGCCATAAACATGTTTTTAGACCTTGTTTAGTGTCACAAACATGATTTTAGACCTTGTTTAGCTCCACAAACATCATTTTAGACCTTGTTTAGTGCCACAAACATCATTTTAGACCTTGTTTAGTGCCACAAACATGATTTTAGACCTTGTTTAGTGTCACAAACATGTTTTTAGACCTTGTTTAGCTCCACAAACATCATTTTAGACCTTGTTTAGTGCCATAAACATGTTTTTAGACCTTGTTTAGTGTCACAAACATGTTTTTAGACCTTGTTTAGTGTCACAAACATGTTTTTAGACCTTGTTTAGCTCCACAAACATCATTTTAGAGCTTGTTTAGTGCCACAAACATGATTTTAGACCTTGTTTAGTGCCATAAACATGTTTTTAGACCTTGTTTAGTGTCACAAACATGTTTTTAGACCTTGTTTAGTGTCACAAACATGTTTTTAGACCATGTTTAGCTCCACAAACATCATTTTAGACCTTGTTTAGTGTCACAAACATGTTTTTAGACCTTGTTTAGTGTCACAAACATGTTTTTAGACCTTGTTTAGTGTCACAAACATGTTTTTAGACCTTGTTTAGTGCCATAAACATGTTTTTAGACCTTGTTTAGTGTCACAAACATGATTTTAGACCTTGTTTAGCTCCACAAACATCATTTTAGACCTTGTTTAGTGTCACAAACATGTTTTTAGACCTTGTTTAGCTCCACAAACATCATTTTAGACCTTGTTTAGTGCCATAAACATGTTTTTAGACCTTGTTTAGTGTCACAAACATGTTTTTAGACCTTGTTTAGTGTCACAAACATGTTTTTAGACCTTGTTTAGCTCCACAAACATCATTTTAGACCTTGTTTAGTGTCACAAACATGTTTTTAGACCTTGTTTAGTGTCACAAACATGTTTTTAGACCTTGTTTAGTGCCGCAAACATCATTTTAGAGCTTGTTTAGTGTCACAAGCATGTTTTTAGACCTTGTTTAGCTCCACAAACATCATTTTAGACCTTGTTTAGTGCCACAAACATGATTTTAGACCTTGTTTAGTGTCACAAACATGTTTTTAGACCTTGTTTAGTGCCACAAACATGATTTTAGACCTTGTTTAGCTCCACAAACATCATTTTAGACCTTGTTTAGTGCCATAAACATGTTTTTAGACCTTGTTTAGCTCCACAAACATCATTTTAGACCTTGTTTAGTGTCACAAACATGTTTTTAGACCTTGTTTAGTGCCATAAACATGTTTTTAGACCTTGTTTAGTGTCACAAACATGTTTTTAGACCTTGTTTAGCTCCACAAACATCATTTTAGACCTTGTTTAGTGTCACAAACATGATTTTAGACCTTGTTTAGTGCCACAAACATGATTTTAGACCTTTTTTAGTGCCACAAACATGTTTTTAGACCTTGTTTAGCTCCACAAACATGATTTTAGACCTTGTTTAGTGCCACAAACATGATTTTAGACCTTGTTTAGTGTCACAAACATGTTTTTAGACCATGTTTAGCTCCACAAACATCATTTTAGACCTTGTTTAGTGCCATAAACATGTTTTTAGACATTGTTTAGTGCCATAAACATGTTTTTAGACCTTGTTTAGTGTCACAAACATGATTTTAGACCTTGTTTAGCTCCACAAACATCATTTTAGACCTTGTTTAGTGCCACAAACATCATTTTAGACCTTGTTTAGTGCCACAAACATGATTTTAGACCTTGTTTAGTGTCACAAACATGTTTTTAGACCTTGTTTAGCTCCACAAACATCATTTTAGACCTTGTTTAGTGCCATAAACATGTTTTTAGACCTTGTTTAGTGTCACAAACATGTTTTTAGACCTTGTTTAGTGTCACAAACATGTTTTTAGACCTTGTTTAGCTCCACAAACATCATTTTAGAGCTTGTTTAGTGCCACAAACATGATTTTAGACCTTGTTTCGTGCCATAAACATGTTTTTAGACCTTGTTTAGTGTCACAAACATGTTTTTAGACCTTGTTTAGTGTCACAAACATGTTTTTAGACCTTGTTTAGTGTCACAAACATGTTTTTAGACCTTGTTTAGTGCCATAAACATGTTTTTAGACCTTGTTTAGTGTCACAAACATGATTTTAGACCTTGTTTAGCTCCACAAACATCATTTTAGACCTTGTTTAGTGTCACAAACATGTTTTTAGACCTTGTTTAGCTCCACAAACATCATTTTAGACCTTGTTTAGTGCCATAAACATGTTTTTAGACCTTGTTTAGTGTCACAAACATGTTTTTAGACCTTGTTTAGTGTCACAAACATGTTTTTAGACCTTGTTTAGCTCCACAAACATCATTTTAGACCTTGTTTAGTGTCACAAACATGTTTTTAGACCTTGTTTAGTGTCACAAACATGTTTTTAGACCTTGTTTAGTGCCGCAAACATCATTTTAGAGCTTGTTTAGTGTCACAAGCATGTTTTTAGACCTTGTTTAGCTCCACAAACATCATTTTAGACCTTGTTTAGTGCCACAAACATGATTTTAGACCTTGTTTAGTGTCACAAACATGTTTTTAGACCTTGTTTAGTGCCACAAACATGATTTTAGACCTTGTTTAGCTCCACAAACATCATTTTAGACCTTGTTTAGTGCCATAAACATGTTTTTAGACCTTGTTTAGCTCCACAAACATCATTTTAGACCTTGTTTAGTGTCACAAACATGTTTTTAGACCTTGTTTAGTGCCATAAACATGTTTTTAGACCTTGTTTAGTGTCACAAACATGTTTTTAGACCTTGTTTAGCTCCACAAACATCATTTTAGACCTTGTTTAGTGTCACAAACATGATTTTAGACCTTGTTTAGTGCCACAAACATGATTTTAGACCTTTTTTAGTGCCACAAACATGTTTTTAGACCTTGTTTAGCTCCACAAACATGATTTTAGACCTTGTTTAGTGCCACAAACATGATTTTAGACCTTGTTTAGTGTCACAAACATGTTTTTAGACCATGTTTAGCTCCACAAACATCATTTTAGACCTTGTTTAGTGCCATAAACATGTTTTTAGACATTGTTTAGTGCCATAAACATGTTTTTAGACCTTGTTTAGTGTCACAAACATGATTTTAGACCTTGTTTAGCTCCACAAACATCATTTTAGACCTTGTTTAGTGCCACAAACATCATTTTAGACCTTGTTTAGTGCCACAAACATGATTTTAGACCTTGTTTAGTGTCACAAACATGTTTTTAGACCTTGTTTAGCTCCACAAACATCATTTTAGACCTTGTTTAGTGCCATAAACATGTTTTTAGACCTTGTTTAGTGTCACAAACATGTTTTTAGACCTTGTTTAGTGTCACAAACATGTTTTTAGACCTTGTTTAGCTCCACAAACATCATTTTAGAGCTTGTTTAGTGCCACAAACATGATTTTAGACCTTGTTTCGTGCCATAAACATGTTTTTAGACCTTGTTTAGTGTCACAAACATGTTTTTAGACCTTGTTTAGTGTCACAAACATGTTTTTAGACCTTGTTTAGTGTCACAAACATGTTTTTAGACCTTGTTTAGTGCCATAAACATGTTTTTAGACCTTGTTTAGTGTCACAAACATGATTTTAGACCTTGTTTAGCTCCACAAACATCATTTTAGACCTTGTTTAGTGTCACAAACATGTTTTTAGACCTTGTTTAGCTCCACAAACATCATTTTAGACCTTGTTTAGTGCCATAAACATGTTTTTAGACCTTGTTTAGTGTCACAAACATGTTTTTAGACCTTGTTTAGTGTCACAAACATGTTTTTAGACCTTGTTTAGCTCCACAAACATCATTTTAGACCTTGTTTAGTGTCACAAACATGTTTTTAGACCTTGTTTAGTGTCACAAACATGTTTTTAGACCTTGTTTAGCTCCACAAACATCATTTTAGACCTTGTTTAGTGCCACAAACATGATTTTAGACCTTGTTTAGTGTCACAAACATGTTTTTAGACCTTGTTTAGTGCCACAAACATGATTTTAGACCTTGTTTAGCTCCACAAACATCATTTTAGACCTTGTTTAGTGCCATAAACATGTTTTTAGACCTTGTTTAGCTCCACAAACATCATTTTAGACCTTGTTTAGTGTCACAAACATGTTTTTAGACCTTGTTTAGTGCCATAAACATGTTTTTAGACCTTGTTTAGTGTCACAAACATGTTTTTAGACCTTGTTTAGCTCCACAAACATCATTTTAGACCTTGTTTAGTGTCACAAACATGTTTTTAGACCTTGTTTAGTGTCACAAACATGTTTTTAGACCTTGTTTAGTGCCGCAAACATCATTTTAGAGCTTGTTTAGTGCCACAAACATGATTTTAGACCTTGTTTAGTGTCACAAACATGTTTTTAGACCTTGTTTAGCTCCACAAACATCATTTTAGAGCTTGTTTAGTGCCACAAACATGTTTTTAGACCTTGTTTAGCTCCACAAACATCATTTTAGACCTTGTTTAGTGCCATAAACATGTTTTTAGACCTTGTTTAGCTCCACAAACATCATTTTAGACCTTGTTTAGTGCCATAAACATGTTTTTAGACCTTGTTTAGTGTCACAAACATGTTTTTAGACCTTGTTTAGTGTCACAAACATGTTTTTAGACCTTGTTTAGCTCCACAAACATGATTTTAGACCTTGTTTAGTGCCACAAACATGATTTTAGACCTTGTTTAGTGCCACAAACATGATTTTAGACCTTGTTTAGTGTCACAAACATGTTTTTAGACCTTGTTTAGCTCCACAAACATCATTTTAGACCTTGTTTAGTGCCATAAACATGTTTTTAGACCTTGTTTAGTGCCATAAACATGTTTTTAGACCTTGTTTAGTGTCACAAACATGTTTTTAGACCTTGTTTAGTGCCATAAACATGTTTTTAGACCTTGTTTAGTGTCACAAAAATGATTTTAGACCTTGTTTAGCTCCACAAACATCATTTTAGACCTTGTTTAGTGCCACAAACATGATTTTAGACCTTGTTTAGTGCCACAAACATGATTTTAGACCTTGTTTAGCTCCACAAACATCATTTTAGACCTTGTTTAGTGCCATAAACATGTTTTTAGACCTTGTTTAGTGCCATAAACATGTTTTTAGACCTTGTTTAGTGTCACAAACATGTTTTTAGACCTTGTTTAGTGCCATAAACATGTTTTTAGACCTTGTTTAGTGTCACAAAAATGATTTTAGACCTTGTTTAGCTCCACAAACATCATTTTAGACCTTGTTTAGTGCCACAAACATGATTTTAGACCTTGTTTAGTGCCACAAACATGATTTTAGACCTTTTTTAGTGCCACAAACATGATTTTAGACCTTGTTTAGTGTCACAAACATGTTTTTAGACCTTGTTTAGCTCCACAAACATCATTTTAGACCTTGTTTAGTGCCATAAACATGTTTTTAGACCTTGTTTAGCTCCACAAACATCATTTTAGACCTTGTTTAGTGTCACAAACATGTTTTTAGACCTTGTTTAGTGTCACAAACATGTTTTTAGACCTTTTTTAGTGCCGCAAACATCATTTTAGAGCTTGTTTAGTGCCACAAACATGATTTTAGACCTTGTTTAGTGCCACAAACATGATTTTAGACCTTGTTTAGTGCCATAAACATGTTTTTAGACCTTGTTTAGCTCCACAAACATCATTTTAGACCTTGTTTAGTGCCACAAACATGATTTTAGACCTTGTTTAGTGCCACAAACATGATTTTAGACCTTTTTTAGTGCCACAAACATGATTTTAGACCTTGTTTAGCTCCACAAACATCATTTTAGACCTTGTTTAGTGTCACAAACATGTTTTTAGACCTTGTTTAGTGTCACAAACATGTTTTTAGACCTTGTTTAGTGTCACAAACATGTTTTTAGACCTTGTTTAGTGCCGCAAACATCATTTTAGAGCTTGTTTAGTGCCACAAACATGATTTTAGACCTTGTTTAGTGTCACAAACATGTTTTTAGACCTTGTTTAGCTCCACAAACATCATTTTAGAGCTTGTTTAGTGCCACAAACATGTTTTTAGACCTTGTTTAGCTCCACAAACATCATTTTAGACCTTGTTTAGTGCCATAAACATGTTTTTAGACCTTGTTTAGCTCCACAAACATCATTTTAGACCTTGTTTAGTGCCATAAACATGTTTTTAGACCTTGTTTAGTGTCACAAACATGTTTTTAGACCTTGTTTAGTGTCACAAACATGTTTTTAGACCTTGTTTAGCTCCACAAACATGATTTTAGACCTTGTTTAGTGCCACAAACATGATTTTAGACCTTGTTTAGTGCCACAAACATGATTTTAGACCTTGTTTAGTGTCACAAACATGTTTTTAGACCTTGTTTAGCTCCACAAACATCATTTTAGACCTTGTTTAGTGCCATAAACATGTTTTTAGACCTTGTTTAGTGCCATAAACATGTTTTTAGACCTTGTTTAGTGTCACAAACATGTTTTTAGACCTTGTTTAGTGCCATAAACATGTTTTTAGACCTTGTTTAGTGTCACAAAAATGATTTTAGACCTTGTTTAGCTCCACAAACATCATTTTAGACCTTGTTTAGTGCCACAAACATGATTTTAGACCTTGTTTAGTGCCACAAACATGATTTTAGACCTTGTTTAGTGTCACAAACATGTTTTTAGACCTTGTTTAGCTCCACAAACATCATTTTAGACCTTGTTTAGTGCCATAAACATGTTTTTAGACCTTGTTTAGCTCCACAAACATCATTTTAGAGCTTGTTTAGTGCCACAAACATGATTTTAGACCTTGTTTAGTGCCACAAACATGATTTTAGACCTTGTTTAGTGCCATAAACATGTTTTTAGACCTTGTTTAGCTCCACAAACATCATTTTAGACCTTGTTTAGTGCCACAAACATGATTTTAGACCTTGTTTAGTGCCACAAACATGATTTTAGACCTTTTTTAGTGCCACAAACATGATTTTAGACCTTGTTTAGTGTCACAAAAATGATTTTAGACCTTGTTTAGCTCCACAAACATCATTTTAGACCTTGTTTAGTGCCACAAACATGATTTTAGACCTTGTTTAGTGCCACAAACATGATTTTAGACCTTGTTTAGTGTCACAAAAATGATTTTAGACCTTGTTTAGCTCCACAAACATCATTTTAGACCTTGTTTAGTGCCACAAACATGATTTTAGACCTTGTTTAGTGCCACAAACATGATTTTAGACCTTGTTTAGTGTCACAAACATGTTTTTAGACCTTGTTTAGCTCCACAAACATCATTTTAGACCTTGTTTAGTGCCATAAACATGTTTTTAGACCTTGTTTAGCTCCACAAACATCATTTTAGAGCTTGTTTAGTGCCACAAACATGATTTTAGACCTTGTTTAGTGCCACAAACATGATTTTAGACCTTGTTTAGTGCCATAAACATGTTTTTAGACCTTGTTTAGCTCCACAAACATCATTTTAGACCTTGTTTAGTGCCACAAACATGATTTTAGACCTTGTTTAGTGCCACAAACATGATTTTAGACCTTTTTTAGTGCCACAAACATGATTTTAGACCTTGTTTAGCTCCACAAACATCATTTTAGACCTTGTTTAGTGTCACAAACATGTTTTTAGACCTTGTTTAGCTCCACAAACATCATTTTAGACCTTGTTTAGTGCCATAAACATGTTTTTAGACCTTGTTTAGTGTCACAAACATGTTTTTAGACCTTGTTTAGTGTCACAAACATGTTTTTAGACCTTGTTTAGCTCCACAAACATCATTTTAGACCTTGTTTAGTGTCACAAACATGTTTTTAGACCTTGTTTAGTGTCACAAACATGTTTTTAGACCTTGTTTAGCTCCACAAACATCATTTTAGACCTTGTTTAGTGCCACAAACATGATTTTAGACCTTGTTTAGTATCACAAACATGTTTTTAGACCTTGTTTAGTGCCACAAACATGATTTTAGACCTTGTTTAGCTCCACAAACATCATTTTAGACCTTGTTTAGTGCCATAAACATGTTTTTAGACCTTGTTTAGCTCCACAAACATCATTTTAGACCTTGTTTAGTGTCACAAACATGTTTTTAGACCTTGTTTAGTGCCATAAACATGTTTTTAGACCTTGTTTAGTGTCACAAACATGTTTTTAGACCTTGTTTAGCTCCACAAACATCATTTTAGACCTTGTTTAGTGTCACAAACATGTTTTTAGACCTTGTTTAGTGTCACAAACATGTTTTTAGACCTTGTTTAGTGCCGCAAACATCATTTTAGAGCTTGTTTAGTGCCACAAACATGATTTTAGACCTTGTTTAGTGTCACAAACATGTTTTTAGACCTTGTTTAGCTCCACAAACATCATTTTAGAGCTTGTTTAGTGCCACAAACATGTTTTTAGACCTTGTTTAGCTCCACAAACATCATTTTAGACCTTGTTTAGTGCCATAAACATGTTTTTAGACCTTGTTTAGCTCCACAAACATCATTTTAGACCTTGTTTAGTGCCATAAACATGTTTTTAGACCTTGTTTAGTGTCACAAACATGTTTTTAGACCTTGTTTAGTGTCACAAACATGTTTTTAGACCTTGTTTAGCTCCACAAACATGATTTTAGACCTTGTTTATTGCCACAAACATGATTTTAGACCTTGTTTAGTGCCACAAACATGATTTTAGACCTTGTTTAGTGTCACAAACATGTTTTTAGACCTTGTTTAGCTCCACAAACATCATTTTAGACCTTGTTTAGTGCCATAAACATGTTTTTAGACCTTGTTTAGCTCCACAAACATCATTTTAGACCTTGTTTAGTGTCACAAACATGTTTTTAGACCTTGTTTAGTGTCACAAACATGTTTTTAGACCTTTTTTAGTGCCGCAAACATCATTTTAGAGCTTGTTTAGTGCCACAAACATGATTTTAGACCTTGTTTAGTGCCACAAACATGATTTTAGACCTTGTTTAGTGCCATAAACATGTTTTTAGACCTTGTTTAGCTCCACAAACATCATTTTAGACCTTGTTTAGTGCCACAAACATGATTTTAGACCTTGTTTAGTGCCACAAACATGATTTTAGACCTTTTTTAGTGCCACAAACATGATTTTAGACCTTGTTTAGCTCCACAAACATCATTTTAGACCTTGTTTAGTGTCACAAACATGTTTTTAGACCTTGTTTAGTGTCACAAACATGTTTTTAGACCTTGTTTAGTGTCACAAACATGTTTTTAGACCTTGTTTAGTGCCGCAAACATCATTTTAGAGCTTGTTTAGTGCCACAAACATGATTTTAGACCTTGTTTAGTGTCACAAACATGTTTTTAGACCTTGTTTAGCTCCACAAACATCATTTTAGAGCTTGTTTAGTGCCACAAACATGTTTTTAGACCTTGTTTAGCTCCACAAACATCATTTTAGACCTTGTTTAGTGCCATAAACATGTTTTTAGACCTTGTTTAGCTCCACAAACATCATTTTAGACCTTGTTTAGTGCCATAAACATGTTTTTAGACCTTGTTTAGTGTCACAAACATGTTTTTAGACCTTGTTTAGTGTCACAAACATGTTTTTAGACCTTGTTTAGCTCCACAAACATGATTTTAGACCTTGTTTAGTGCCACAAACATGATTTTAGACCTTGTTTAGTGCCACAAACATGATTTTAGACCTTGTTTAGTGTCACAAACATGTTTTTAGACCTTGTTTAGCTCCACAAACATCATTTTAGACCTTGTTTAGTGCCATAAACATGTTTTTAGACCTTGTTTAGTGCCATAAACATGTTTTTAGACCTTGTTTAGTGTCACAAACATGTTTTTAGACCTTGTTTAGTGCCATAAACATGTTTTTAGACCTTGTTTAGTGTCACAAAAATGATTTTAGACCTTGTTTAGCTCCACAAACATCATTTTAGACCTTGTTTAGTGCCACAAACATGATTTTAGACCTTGTTTAGTGCCACAAACATGATTTTAGACCTTGTTTAGTGTCACAAACATGTTTTTAGACCTTGTTTAGCTCCACAAACATCATTTTAGACCTTGTTTAGTGCCATAAACATGTTTTTAGACCTTGTTTAGCTCCACAAACATCATTTTAGAGCTTGTTTAGTGCCACAAACATGATTTTAGACCTTGTTTAGTGCCACAAACATGATTTTAGACCTTGTTTAGTGCCATAAACATGTTTTTAGACCTTGTTTAGCTCCACAAACATCATTTTAGACCTTGTTTAGTGCCACAAACATGATTTTAGACCTTGTTTAGTGCCACAAACATGATTTTAGACCTTTTTTAGTGCCACAAACATGATTTTAGACCTTGTTTAGTGTCACAAAAATGATTTTAGACCTTGTTTAGCTCCACAAACATCATTTTAGACCTTGTTTAGTGCCACAAACATGATTTTAGACCTTGTTTAGTGCCACAAACATGATTTTAGACCTTGTTTAGTGTCACAAAAATGATTTTAGACCTTGTTTAGCTCCACAAACATCATTTTAGACCTTGTTTAGTGCCACAAACATGATTTTAGACCTTGTTTAGTGCCACAAACATGATTTTAGACCTTGTTTAGTGTCACAAACATGTTTTTAGACCTTGTTTAGCTCCACAAACATCATTTTAGACCTTGTTTAGTGCCATAAACATGTTTTTAGACCTTGTTTAGCTCCACAAACATCATTTTAGAGCTTGTTTAGTGCCACAAACATGATTTTAGACCTTGTTTAGTGCCACAAACATGATTTTAGACCTTGTTTAGTGCCATAAACATGTTTTTAGACCTTGTTTAGCTCCACAAACATCATTTTAGACCTTGTTTAGTGCCACAAACATGATTTTAGACCTTGTTTAGTGCCACAAACATGATTTTAGACCTTTTTTAGTGCCACAAACATGATTTTAGACCTTGTTTAGCTCCACAAACATCATTTTAGACCTTGTTTAGTGTCACAAACATGTTTTTAGACCTTGTTTAGCTCCACAAACATCATTTTAGACCTTGTTTAGTGCCATAAACATGTTTTTAGACCTTGTTTAGTGTCACAAACATGTTTTTAGACCTTGTTTAGTGTCACAAACATGTTTTTAGACCTTGTTTAGCTCCACAAACATCATTTTAGACCTTGTTTAGTGTCACAAACATGTTTTTAGACCTTGTTTAGTGTCACAAACATGTTTTTAGACCTTGTTTAGCTCCACAAACATCATTTTAGACCTTGTTTAGTGCCACAAACATGATTTTAGACCTTGTTTAGTATCACAAACATGTTTTTAGACCTTGTTTAGTGCCACAAACATGATTTTAGACCTTGTTTAGCTCCACAAACATCATTTTAGACCTTGTTTAGTGCCATAAACATGTTTTTAGACCTTGTTTAGCTCCACAAACATCATTTTAGACCTTGTTTAGTGTCACAAACATGTTTTTAGACCTTGTTTAGTGCCATAAACATGTTTTTAGACCTTGTTTAGTGTCACAAACATGTTTTTAGACCTTGTTTAGCTCCACAAACATCATTTTAGACCTTGTTTAGTGTCACAAACATGTTTTTAGACCTTGTTTAGTGTCACAAACATGTTTTTAGACCTTGTTTAGTGCCGCAAACATCATTTTAGAGCTTGTTTAGTGCCACAAACATGATTTTAGACCTTGTTTAGTGCCACAAACATGTTTTTAGACCTTGTTTAGCTCCACAAACATCATTTTAGAGCTTGTTTAGTGCCACAAACATGTTTTTAGACCTTGTTTAGCTCCACAAACATCATTTTAGACCTTGTTTAGTGCCATAAACATGTTTTTAGACCTTGTTTAGCTCCACAAACATCATTTTAGACCTTGTTTAGTGTCACAAACATGTTTTTAGACCTTGTTTAGTGCCATAAACATGTTTTTAGACCTTGTTTAGTGTCACAAAAATGATTTTAGACCTTGTTTAGCTCCACAAACATCATTTTAGACCTTGTTTAGTGCCACAAACATGATTTTAGACCTTGTTTAGTGCCACAAACATGATTTTAGACCTTGTTTAGTGCCACAAACATGATTTTAGACCTTGTTTAGTGTCACAAACATGTTTTTAGACCTTGTTTAGCTCCACAAACATCATTTTAGACCTTGTTTAGTGCCATAAACATGTTTTTAGACCTTGTTTAGTGCCATAAACATGTTTTTAGACCTTGTTTAGTGTCACAAACATGTTTTTAGACCTTGTTTAGTGCCATAAACATGTTTTTAGACCTTGTTTAGTGTCACAAAAATGATTTTAGACCTTGTTTAGCTCCACAAACATCATTTTAGACCTTGTTTAGTGCCACAAACATGATTTTAGACCTTGTTTAGTGCCACAAACATGATTTTAGACCTCTTTTAGTGCCACAAACATGATTTTAGACCTTGTTTAGTGTCACAAACATGTTTTTAGACCTTGTTTAGCTCCACAAACATCATTTTAGACCTTGTTTAGTGCCATAAACATGTTTTTAGACCTTGTTTAGCTCCACAAACATCATTTTAGACCTTGTTTAGTGTCACAAACATGTTTTTAGACCTTGTTTAGTGTCACAAACATGTTTTTAGACCTTTTTTAGTGCCGCAAACATCATTTTAGAGCTTGTTTAGTGCCACAAACATGATTTTAGACCTTGTTTAGTGCCACAAACATGATTTTAGACCTTGTTTAGTGTCACAAACATGTTTTTAGACCTTGTTTAGTGTCACAAACATGTTTTTAGACCTTTTTTAGTGCCGCAAACATCATTTTAGAGCTTGTTTAGTGCCACAAACATGATTTTAGACCTTGTTTAGTGCCACAAACATGATTTTAGACCTTGTTTAGTGCCATAAACATGTTTTTAGACCTTGTTTAGCTCCACAAACATCATTTTAGACCTTGTTTAGTGCCACAAACATGATTTTAGACCTTGTTTAGTGCCACAAACATGATTTTAGACCTTTTTTAGTGCCACAAACATGATTTTAGACCTTGTTTAGCTCCACAAACATCATTTTAGACCTTGTTTAGTGTCACAAACATGTTTTTAGACCTTGTTTAGTGTCACAAACATGTTTTTAGACCTTGTTTAGTGTCACAAACATGTTTTTAGACCTTGTTTAGTGCCGCAAACATCATTTTAGAGCTTGTTTAGTGCCACAAACATGATTTTAGACCTTGTTTAGTGTCACAAACATGTTTTTAGACCTTGTTTAGCTCCACAAACATCATTTTAGAGCTTGTTTAGTGCCACAAACATGTTTTTAGACCTTGTTTAGCTCCACAAACATCATTTTAGACCTTGTTTAGTGCCATAAACATGTTTTTAGACCTTGTTTAGCTCCACAAACATCATTTTAGACCTTGTTTAGTGCCATAAACATGTTTTTAGACCTTGTTTAGTGTCACAAACATGTTTTTAGACCTTGTTTAGCTCCACAAACATCATTTTAGACCTTGTTTAGTGTCACAAACATGTTTTTAGACCTTGTTTAGTGTCACAAACATGTTTTTAGACCTTGTTTAGTGCCGCAAACATCATTTTAGAGCTTGTTTAGTGCCACAAACATGATTTTAGACCTTGTTTAGTGTCACAAACATGTTTTTAGACCTTGTTTAGCTCCACAAACATCATTTTAGAGCTTGTTTAGTGCCACAAACATGTTTTTAGACCTTGTTTAGCTCCACAAACATCATTTTAGACCTTGTTTAGTGCCATAAACATGTTTTTAGACCTTGTTTAGCTCCACAAACATCATTTTAGACCTTGTTTAGTGCCATAAACATGTTTTTAGACCTTGTTTAGTGTCACAAACATGTTTTTAGACCTTGTTTAGTGTCACAAACATGTTTTTAGACCTTGTTTAGCTCCACAAACATGATTTTAGACCTTGTTTAGTGCCACAAACATGATTTTAGACCTTGTTTAGTGCCACAAACATGATTTTAGACCTTGTTTAGTGTCACAAACATGTTTTTAGACCTTGTTTAGCTCCACAAACATCATTTTAGACCTTGTTTAGTGCCATAAACATGTTTTTAGACCTTGTTTAGCTCCACAAACATCATTTTAGACCTTGTTTAGTGTCACAAACATGTTTTTAGACCTTGTTTAGTGTCACAAACATGTTTTTAGACCTTTTTTAGTGCCGCAAACATCATTTTAGAGCTTGTTTAGTGCCACAAACATGATTTTAGACCTTGTTTAGTGCCACAAACATGATTTTAGACCTTGTTTAGTGCCATAAACATGTTTTTAGACCTTGTTTAGCTCCACAAACATCATTTTAGACCTTGTTTAGTGCCACAAACATGATTTTAGACCTTGTTTAGTGCCACAAACATGATTTTAGACCTTTTTTAGTGCCACAAACATGATTTTAGACCTTGTTTAGCTCCACAAACATCATTTTAGACCTTGTTTAGTGTCACAAACATGTTTTTAGACCTTGTTTAGTGTCACAAACATGTTTTTAGACCTTGTTTAGTGTCACAAACATGTTTTTAGACCTTGTTTAGTGCCGCAAACATCATTTTAGAGCTTGTTTAGTGCCACAAACATGATTTTAGACCTTGTTTAGTGTCACAAACATGTTTTTAGACCTTGTTTAGCTCCACAAACATCATTTTAGAGCTTGTTTAGTGCCACAAACATGTTTTTAGACCTTGTTTAGCTCCACAAACATCATTTTAGACCTTGTTTAGTGCCATAAACATGTTTTTAGACCTTGTTTAGCTCCACAAACATCATTTTAGACCTTGTTTAGTGCCATAAACATGTTTTTAGACCTTGTTTAGTGTCACAAACATGTTTTTAGACCTTGTTTAGTGTCACAAACATGTTTTTAGACCTTGTTTAGCTCCACAAACATGATTTTAGACCTTGTTTAGTGCCACAAACATGATTTTAGACCTTGTTTAGTGCCACAAACATGATTTTAGACCTTGTTTAGTGTCACAAACATGTTTTTAGACCTTGTTTAGCTCCACAAACATCATTTTAGACCTTGTTTAGTGCCATAAACATGTTTTTAGACCTTGTTTAGTGCCATAAACATGTTTTTAGACCTTGTTTAGTGTCACAAACATGTTTTTAGACCTTGTTTAGTGCCATAAACATGTTTTTAGACCTTGTTTAGTGTCACAAAAATGATTTTAGACCTTGTTTAGCTCCACAAACATCATTTTAGACCTTGTTTAGTGCCACAAACATGATTTTAGACCTTGTTTAGTGCCACAAACATGATTTTAGACCTTGTTTAGTGTCACAAACATGTTTTTAGACCTTGTTTAGCTCCACAAACATCATTTTAGACCTTGTTTAGTGCCATAAACATGTTTTTAGACCTTGTTTAGCTCCACAAACATCATTTTAGAGCTTGTTTAGTGCCACAAACATGATTTTAGACCTTGTTTAGTGCCACAAACATGATTTTAGACCTTGTTTAGTGCCATAAACATGTTTTTAGACCTTGTTTAGCTCCACAAACATCATTTTAGACCTTGTTTAGTGCCACAAACATGATTTTAGACCTTGTTTAGTGCCACAAACATGATTTTAGACCTTTTTTAGTGCCACAAACATGATTTTAGACCTTGTTTAGTGTCACAAAAATGATTTTAGACCTTGTTTAGCTCCACAAACATCATTTTAGACCTTGTTTAGTGCCACAAACATGATTTTAGACCTTGTTTAGTGCCACAAACATGATTTTAGACCTTGTTTAGTGTCACAAAAATGATTTTAGACCTTGTTTAGCTCCACAAACATCATTTTAGACCTTGTTTAGTGCCACAAACATGATTTTAGACCTTGTTTAGTGCCACAAACATGATTTTAGACCTTGTTTAGTGTCACAAACATGTTTTTAGACCTTGTTTAGCTCCACAAACATCATTTTAGACCTTGTTTAGTGCCATAAACATGTTTTTAGACCTTGTTTAGCTCCACAAACATCATTTTAGAGCTTGTTTAGTGCCACAAACATGATTTTAGACCTTGTTTAGTGCCACAAACATGATTTTAGACCTTGTTTAGTGCCATAAACATGTTTTTAGACCTTGTTTAGCTCCACAAACATCATTTTAGACCTTGTTTAGTGCCACAAACATGATTTTAGACCTTGTTTAGTGCCACAAACATGATTTTAGACCTTTTTTAGTGCCACAAACATGATTTTAGACCTTGTTTAGCTCCACAAACATCATTTTAGACCTTGTTTAGTGTCACAAACATGTTTTTAGACCTTGTTTAGCTCCACAAACATCATTTTAGACCTTGTTTAGTGCCATAAACATGTTTTTAGACCTTGTTTAGTGTCACAAACATGTTTTTAGACCTTGTTTAGTGTCACAAACATGTTTTTAGACCTTGTTTAGCTCCACAAACATCATTTTAGACCTTGTTTAGTGTCACAAACATGTTTTTAGACCTTGTTTAGTGTCACAAACATGTTTTTAGACCTTGTTTAGCTCCACAAACATCATTTTAGACCTTGTTTAGTGCCACAAACATGATTTTAGACCTTGTTTAGTATCACAAACATGTTTTTAGACCTTGTTTAGTGCCACAAACATGATTTTAGACCTTGTTTAGCTCCACAAACATCATTTTAGACCTTGTTTAGTGCCATAAACATGTTTTTAGACCTTGTTTAGCTCCACAAACATCATTTTAGACCTTGTTTAGTGTCACAAACATGTTTTTAGACCTTGTTTAGTGCCATAAACATGTTTTTAGACCTTGTTTAGTGTCACAAACATGTTTTTAGACCTTGTTTAGCTCCACAAACATCATTTTAGACCTTGTTTAGTGTCACAAACATGTTTTTAGACCTTGTTTAGTGTCACAAACATGTTTTTAGACCTTGTTTAGTGCCGCAAACATCATTTTAGAGCTTGTTTAGTGCCACAAACATGATTTTAGACCTTGTTTAGTGTCACAAACATGTTTTTAGACCTTGTTTAGCTCCACAAACATCATTTTAGAGCTTGTTTAGTGCCACAAACATGTTTTTAGACCTTGTTTAGCTCCACAAACATCATTTTAGACCTTGTTTAGTGCCATAAACATGTTTTTAGACCTTGTTTAGCTCCACAAACATCATTTTAGACCTTGTTTAGTGTCACAAACATGTTTTTAGACCTTGTTTAGTGCCATAAACATGTTTTTAGACCTTGTTTAGTGTCACAAAAATGATTTTAGACCTTGTTTAGCTCCACAAACATCATTTTAGACCTTGTTTAGTGCCACAAACATGATTTTAGACCTTGTTTAGTGCCACAAACATGATTTTAGACCTTGTTTAGTGCCACAAACATGATTTTAGACCTTGTTTAGTGTCACAAACATGTTTTTAGACCTTGTTTAGCTCCACAAACATCATTTTAGACCTTGTTTAGTGCCATAAACATGTTTTTAGACCTTGTTTAGTGCCATAAACATGTTTTTAGACCTTGTTTAGTGTCACAAACATGTTTTTAGACCTTGTTTAGTGCCATAAACATGTTTTTAGACCTTGTTTAGTGTCACAAAAATGATTTTAGACCTTGTTTAGCTCCACAAACATCATTTTAGACCTTGTTTAGTGCCACAAACATGATTTTAGACCTTGTTTAGTGCCACAAACATGATTTTAGACCTTTTTTAGTGCCACAAACATGATTTTAGACCTTGTTTAGTGTCACAAACATGTTTTTAGACCTTGTTTAGCTCCACAAACATCATTTTAGACCTTGTTTAGTGCCATAAACATGTTTTTAGACCTTGTTTAGCTCCACAAACATCATTTTAGACCTTGTTTAGTGTCACAAACATGTTTTTAGACCTTGTTTAGTGTCACAAACATGTTTTTAGACCTTTTTTAGTGCCGCAAACATCATTTTAGAGCTTGTTTAGTGCCACAAACATGATTTTAGACCTTGTTTAGTGCCACAAACATGATTTTAGACCTTGTTTAGTGTCACAAACATGTTTTTAGACCTTGTTTAGTGTCACAAACATGTTTTTAGACCTTTTTTAGTGCCGCAAACATCATTTTAGAGCTTGTTTAGTGCCACAAACATGATTTTAGACCTTGTTTAGTGCCACAAACATGATTTTAGACCTTGTTTAGTGCCATAAACATGTTTTTAGACCTTGTTTAGCTCCACAAACATCATTTTAGACCTTGTTTAGTGCCACAAACATGATTTTAGACCTTGTTTAGTGCCACAAACATGATTTTAGACCTTTTTTAGTGCCACAAACATGATTTTAGACCTTGTTTAGCTCCACAAACATCATTTTAGACCTTGTTTAGTGTCACAAACATGTTTTTAGACCTTGTTTAGTGTCACAAACATGTTTTTAGACCTTGTTTAGTGTCACAAACATGTTTTTAGACCTTGTTTAGTGCCGCAAACATCATTTTAGAGCTTGTTTAGTGCCACAAACATGATTTTAGACCTTGTTTAGTGTCACAAACATGTTTTTAGACCTTGTTTAGCTCCACAAACATCATTTTAGAGCTTGTTTAGTGCCACAAACATGTTTTTAGACCTTGTTTAGCTCCACAAACATCATTTTAGACCTTGTTTAGTGCCATAAACATGTTTTTAGACCTTGTTTAGCTCCACAAACATCATTTTAGACCTTGTTTAGTGCCATAAACATGTTTTTAGACCTTGTTTAGTGTCACAAACATGTTTTTAGACCTTGTTTAGTGTCACAAACATGTTTTTAGACCTTGTTTAGCTCCACAAACATGATTTTAGACCTTGTTTAGTGCCACAAACATGATTTTAGACCTTGTTTAGTGCCACAAACATGATTTTAGACCTTGTTTAGTGTCACAAACATGTTTTTAGACCTTGTTTAGCTCCACAAACATCATTTTAGACCTTGTTTAGTGCCATAAACATGTTTTTAGACCTTGTTTAGTGCCATAAACATGTTTTTAGACCTTGTTTAGTGTCACAAACATGTTTTTAGACCTTGTTTAGTGCCATAAACATGTTTTTAGACCTTGTTTAGTGTCACAAAAATGATTTTAGACCTTGTTTAGCTCCACAAACATCATTTTAGACCTTGTTTAGTGCCACAAACATGATTTTAGACCTTGTTTAGTGCCACAAACATGATTTTAGACCTTGTTTAGTGTCACAAACATGTTTTTAGACCTTGTTTAGCTCCACAAACATCATTTTAGACCTTGTTTAGTGCCATAAACATGTTTTTAGACCTTGTTTAGCTCCACAAACATCATTTTAGACCTTGTTTAGTGTCACAAACATGTTTTTAGACCTTGTTTAGTGTCACAAACATGTTTTTAGACCTTTTTTAGTGCCGCAAACATCATTTTAGAGCTTGTTTAGTGCCACAAACATGATTTTAGACCTTGTTTAGTGCCACAAACATGATTTTAGACCTTGTTTAGTGCCATAAACATGTTTTTAGACCTTGTTTAGCTCCACAAACATCATTTTAGACCTTGTTTAGTGCCACAAACATGATTTTAGACCTTGTTTAGTGCCACAAACATGATTTTAGACCTTTTTTAGTGCCACAAACATGATTTTTGACCTTGTTTAGCTCCACAAACATCATTTTAGACCTTGTTTAGTGCCATAAACATGTTTTTAGACCTTGTTTAGCTCCACAAACATCATTTTAGACCTTGTTTAGTGTCACAAACATGTTTTTAGACCTTGTTTAGTGCCATAAACATGTTTTTAGACCTTGTTTAGTGTCACAAACATGTTTTTAGACCTTGTTTAGCTCCACAAACATCATTTTAGACCTTGTTTAGTGTCACAAACATGTTTTTAGACCTTGTTTAGTGTCACAAACATGTTTTTAGACCTTGTTTAGTGCCGCAAACATCATTTTAGAGCTTGTTTAGTGCCACAAACATGATTTTAGACCTTGTTTAGTGTCACAAACATGTTTTTAGACCTTGTTTAGCTCCACAAACATCATTTTAGAGCTTGTTTAGTGCCACAAACATGTTTTTAGACCTTGTTTAGCTCCACAAACATCATTTTAGACCTTGTTTAGTGCCATAAACATGTTTTTAGACCTTGTTTAGCTCCACAAACATCATTTTAGACCTTGTTTAGTGCCATAAACATGTTTTTAGACCTTGTTTAGTGCCATAAACATGTTTTTAGACCTTGTTTAGCTCCACAAACATCATTTTAGACCTTGTTTAGTGCCACAAACATGATTTTAGACCTTGTTTAGTGCCACAAACATGATTTTAGACCTTTTTTAGTGCCACAAACATGATTTTAGACCTTGTTTAGTGTCACAAACATGTTTTTAGACCTTGTTTAGCTCCACAAACATCATTTTAGACCTTGTTTAGTGCCATAAACATGATTTTAGACCTTGTTTAGTGTCACAAACATGTTTTTAGACCTTGTTTAGCTCCACAAACATCATTTTAGAGCTTGTTTAGTGCCACAAACATGTTTTTAGACCTTGTTTAGCTCCACAAACATCATTTTAGACCTTGTTTAGTGCCATAAACATGTTTTTAGACCTTGTTTAGCTCCACAAACATCATTTTAGACCTTGTTTAGTGCCATAAACATGTTTTTAGACCTTGTTTAGTGTCACAAACATGTTTTTAGACCTTGTTTAGTGTCACAAACATGTTTTTAGACCTTGTTTAGCTCCACAAACATGATTTTAGACCTTGTTTAGTGCCACAAACATGATTTTAGACCTTGTTTAGTGCCACAAACATGATTTTAGACCTTGTTTAGTGTCACAAACATGTTTTTAGACCTTGTTTAGCTCCACAAACATCATTTTAGACCTTGTTTAGTGCCATAAACATGTTTTTAGACCTTGTTTAGTGCCATAAACATGTTTTTAGACCTTGTTTAGTGTCACAAACATGTTTTTAGACCTTGTTTAGTGCCATAAACATGTTTTTAGACCTTGTTTAGTGTCACAAAAATGATTTTAGACCTTGTTTAGCTCCACAAACATCATTTTAGACCTTGTTTAGTGCCACAAACATGATTTTAGACCTTGTTTAGTGCCACAAACATGATTTTAGACCTTTTTTAGTGCCACAAACATGATTTTAGACCTTGTTTAGTGTCACAAACATGTTTTTAGACCTTGTTTAGCTCCACAAACATCATTTTAGACCTTGTTTAGTGCCATAAACATGTTTTTAGACCTTGTTTAGCTCCACAAACATCATTTTAGACCTTGTTTAGTGTCACAAACATGTTTTTAGACCTTGTTTAGTGTCACAAACATGTTTTTAGACCTTTTTTAGTGCCGCAAACATCATTTTAGAGCTTGTTTAGTGCCACAAACATGATTTTAGACCTTGTTTAGTGCCACAAACATGATTTTAGACCTTGTTTAGTGCCATAAACATGTTTTTAGACCTTGTTTAGCTCCACAAACATCATTTTAGACCTTGTTTAGTGCCACAAACATGATTTTAGACCTTGTTTAGTGCCACAAACATGATTTTAGACCTTTTTTAGTGCCACAAACATGATTTTAGACCTTGTTTAGCTCCACAAACATCATTTTAGACCTTGTTTAGTGTCACAAACATGTTTTTAGACCTTTTTTAGTGTCACAAACATGTTTTTAGACCTTGTTTAGTGTCACAAACATGTTTTTAGACCTTGTTTAGTGCCGCAAACATCATTTTAGAGCTTGTTTAGTGCCACAAACATGATTTTAGACCTTGTTTAGTGTCACAAACATGTTTTTAGACCTTGTTTAGCTCCACAAACATCATTTTAGAGCTTGTTTAGTGCCACAAACATGTTTTTAGACCTTGTTTAGCTCCACAAACATCATTTTAGACCTTGTTTAGTGCCATAAACATGTTTTTAGACCTTGTTTAGCTCCACAAACATCATTTTAGACCTTGTTTAGTGCCATAAACATGTTTTTAGACCTTGTTTAGTGTCACAAACATGTTTTTAGACCTTGTTTAGTGTCACAAACATGTTTTTAGACCTTGTTTAGCTCCACAAACATCATTTTAGACCTTGTTTAGTGCCATAAACATGTTTTTAGACCTTGTTTAGCTCCACAAACATCATTTTAGACCTTGTTTAGTGCCATAAACATGTTTTTAGACCTTGTTTAGTGTCACAAACATGTTTTTAGACCTTGTTTAGTGTCACAAACATGTTTTTAGACCTTGTTTAGCTCCACAAACATGATTTTAGACCTTGTTTAGTGCCACAAACATGATTTTAGACCTTGTTTAGTGCCACAAACATGATTTTAGACCTTGTTTAGTGTCACAAACATGTTTTTAGACCTTGTTTAGCTCCACAAACATCATTTTAGACCTTGTTTAGTGCCATAAACATGTTTTTAGACCTTGTTTAGTGCCATAAACATGTTTTTAGACCTTGTTTAGTGTCACAAACATGTTTTTAGACCTTGTTTAGTGCCATAAACATGTTTTTAGACCTTGTTTAGTGTCACAAAAATGATTTTAGACCTTGTTTAGCTCCACAAACATCATTTTAGACCTTGTTTAGTGCCACAAACATGATTTTAGACCTTGTTTAGTGCCACAAACATGATTTTAGACCTTTTTTAGTGCCACAAACATGATTTTAGACCTTGTTTAGTGTCACAAACATGTTTTTAGACCTTGTTTAGCTCCACAAACATAATTTTAGACCTTGTTTAGTGCCATAAACATGTTTTTAGACCTTGTTTAGCTCCACAAACATCATTTTAGACCTTGTTTAGTGTCACAAACATGTTTTTAGACCTTGTTTAGTGTCACAAACATGTTTTTAGACCTTTTTTAGTGCCGCAAACATCATTTTAGAGCTTGTTTAGTGCCACAAACATGATTTTAGACCTTGTTTAGTGCCACAAACATGATTTTAGACCTTGTTTAGTGCCATAAACATGTTTTTAGACCTTGTTTAGCTCCACAAACATCATTTTAGACCTTGTTTAGTGCCACAAACATGATTTTAGACCTTGTTTAGTGCCACAAACATGATTTTAGACCTTTTTTAGTGCCACAAACATGATTTTAGACCTTGTTTAGCTCCACAAACATCATTTTAGACCTTGTTTAGTGTCACAAACATGTTTTTAGACCTTTTTTAGTGTCACAAACATGTTTTTAGACCTTGTTTAGTGTCACAAACATGTTTTTAGACCTTGTTTAGTGCCGCAAACATCATTTTAGAGCTTGTTTAGTGCCACAAACATGATTTTAGACCTTGTTTAGTGTCACAAACATGTTTTTAGACCTTGTTTAGCTCCACAAACATCATTTTAGAGCTTGTTTAGTGCCACAAACATGTTTTTAGACCTTGTTTAGCTCCACAAACATCATTTTAGACCTTGTTTAGTGCCATAAACATGTTTTTAGACCTTGTTTAGCTCCACAAACATCATTTTAGACCTTGTTTAGTGCCATAAACATGTTTTTAGACCTTGTTTAGTGTCACAAACATGTTTTTAGACCTTGTTTAGTGTCACAAACATGTTTTTAGACCTTGTTTAGCTCCACAAACATGATTTTAGACCTTGTTTAGTGCCACAAACATGATTTTAGACCTTGTTTAGTGCCACAAACATGATTTTAGACCTTGTTTAGTGTCACAAACATGTTTTTAGACCTTGTTTAGCTCCACAAACATCATTTTAGACCTTGTTTAGTGCCATAAACATGTTTTTAGACCTTGTTTAGTGCCATAAACATGTTTTTAGACCTTGTTTAGTGTCACAAACATGTTTTTAGACCTTGTTTAGTGCCATAAACATGTTTTTAGACCTTGTTTAGTGTCACAAAAATGATTTTAGACCTTGTTTAGCTCCACAAACATCATTTTAGACCTTGTTTAGTGCCACAAACATGATTTTAGACCTTGTTTAGTGCCACAAACATGATTTTAGACCTTTTTTAGTGCCACAAACATGATTTTAGACCTTGTTTAGTGTCACAAACATGTTTTTAGACCTTGTTTAGCTCCACAAACATCATTTTAGACCTTGTTTAGTGCCATAAACATGTTTTTAGACCTTGTTTAGCTCCACAAACATCATTTTAGACCTTGTTTAGTGTCACAAACATGTTTTTAGACCTTGTTTAGTGTCACAAACATGTTTTTAGACCTTTTTTAGTGCCGCAAACATCATTTTAGAGCTTGTTTAGTGTCACAAACATGTTTTTAGACCTTGTTTAGTGTCACAAACATGTTTTTAGACCTTGTTTAGCTCCACAAACATGATTTTAGACCTTGTTTAGTGCCACAAACATGATTTTAGACCTTGTTTAGTGCCACAAACATGATTTTAGACCTTGTTTAGTGTCACAAACATGTTTTTAGACCTTGTTTAGCTCCACAAACATCATTTTAGACCTTGTTTAGTGCCATAAACATGTTTTTAGACCTTGTTTAGCTCCACAAACATCATTTTAGACCTTGTTTAGTGCCATAAACATGTTTTTAGACCTTGTTTAGCTCCACAAACATCATTTTAGACCTTGTTTAGTGCCATAAACATGTTTTTAGACCTTGTTTAGTGTCACAAACATGTTTTTAGACCTTGTTTAGTGTCACAAACATGTTTTTAGACCTTGTTTAGCTCCACAAACATGATTTTAGACCTTGTTTAGTGCCACAAACATGATTTTAGACCTTGTTTAGTGCCACAAACATGATTTTAGACCTTGTTTAGTGTCACAAACATGTTTTTAGACCTTGTTTAGCTCCACAAACATCATTTTAGACCTTGTTTAGTGCCATAAACATGTTTTTAGACCTTGTTTAGTGCCATAAACATGTTTTTAGACCTTGTTTAGTGTCACAAACATGTTTTTAGACCTTGTTTAGTGCCATAAACATGTTTTTAGACCTTGTTTAGTGTCACAAAAATGATTTTAGACCTTGTTTAGCTCCACAAACATCATTTTAGACCTTGTTTAGTGCCACAAACATGATTTTAGACCTTGTTTAGTGCCACAAACATGATTTTAGACCTTGTTTAGTGTCACAAACATGTTTTTAGACCTTGTTTAGCTCCACAAACATCATTTTAGACCTTGTTTAGTGCCATAAACATGTTTTTAGACCTTGTTTAGCTCCACAAACATCATTTTAGACCTTGTTTAGTGTCACAAACATGTTTTTAGACCTTGTTTAGTGTCACAAACATGTTTTTAGACCTTTTTTAGTGCCGCAAACATCATTTTAGAGCTTGTTTAGTGCCACAAACATGATTTTAGACCTTGTTTAGTGCCACAAACATGATTTTAGACCTTGTTTAGTGCCATAAACATGTTTTTAGACCTTGTTTAGCTCCACAAACATCATTTTAGACCTTGTTTAGTGCCACAAACATGATTTTAGACCTTGTTTAGTGCCACAAACATGATTTTAGACCTTTTTTAGTGCCACAAACATGATTTTTGACCTTGTTTAGCTCCACAAACATCATTTTAGACCTTGTTTAGTGCCATAAACATGTTTTTAGACCTTGTTTAGCTCCACAAACATCATTTTAGACCTTGTTTAGTGTCACAAACATGTTTTTAGACCTTGTTTAGTGCCATAAACATGTTTTTAGACCTTGTTTAGTGTCACAAACATGTTTTTAGACCTTGTTTAGCTCCACAAACATCATTTTAGACCTTGTTTAGTGTCACAAACATGTTTTTAGACCTTGTTTAGTGTCACAAACATGTTTTTAGACCTTGTTTAGTGCCGCAAACATCATTTTAGAGCTTGTTTAGTGCCACAAACATGATTTTAGACCTTGTTTAGTGTCACAAACATGTTTTTAGACCTTGTTTAGCTCCACAAACATCATTTTAGAGCTTGTTTAGTGCCACAAACATGTTTTTAGACCTTGTTTAGCTCCACAAACATCATTTTAGACCTTGTTTAGTGCCATAAACATGTTTTTAGACCTTGTTTAGCTCCACAAACATCATTTTAGACCTTGTTTAGTGCCATAAACATGTTTTTAGACCTTGTTTAGTGCCATAAACATGTTTTTAGACCTTGTTTAGCTCCACAAACATCATTTTAGACCTTGTTTAGTGCCACAAACATGATTTTAGACCTTGTTTAGTGCCACAAACATGATTTTAGACCTTTTTTAGTGCCACAAACATGATTTTAGACCTTGTTTAGTGTCACAAACATGTTTTTAGACCTTGTTTAGCTCCACAAACATCATTTTAGACCTTGTTTAGTGCCATAAACATGATTTTAGACCTTGTTTAGTGTCACAAACATGTTTTTAGACCTTGTTTAGCTCCACAAACATCATTTTAGAGCTTGTTTAGTGCCACAAACATGTTTTTAGACCTTGTTTAGCTCCACAAACATCATTTTAGACCTTGTTTAGTGCCATAAACATGTTTTTAGACCTTGTTTAGCTCCACAAACATCATTTTAGACCTTGTTTAGTGCCATAAACATGTTTTTAGACCTTGTTTAGTGTCACAAACATGTTTTTAGACCTTGTTTAGTGTCACAAACATGTTTTTAGACCTTGTTTAGCTCCACAAACATGATTTTAGACCTTGTTTAGTGCCACAAACATGATTTTAGACCTTGTTTAGTGCCACAAACATGATTTTAGACCTTGTTTAGTGTCACAAACATGTTTTTAGACCTTGTTTAGCTCCACAAACATCATTTTAGACCTTGTTTAGTGCCATAAACATGTTTTTAGACCTTGTTTAGTGCCATAAACATGTTTTTAGACCTTGTTTAGTGTCACAAACATGTTTTTAGACCTTGTTTAGTGCCATAAACATGTTTTTAGACCTTGTTTAGTGTCACAAAAATGATTTTAGACCTTGTTTAGCTCCACAAACATCATTTTAGACCTTGTTTAGTGCCACAAACATGATTTTAGACCTTGTTTAGTGCCACAAACATGATTTTAGACCTTTTTTAGTGCCACAAACATGATTTTAGACCTTGTTTAGTGTCACAAACATGTTTTTAGACCTTGTTTAGCTCCACAAACATCATTTTAGACCTTGTTTAGTGCCATAAACATGTTTTTAGACCTTGTTTAGCTCCACAAACATCATTTTAGACCTTGTTTAGTGTCACAAACATGTTTTTAGACCTTGTTTAGTGTCACAAACATGTTTTTAGACCTTTTTTAGTGCCGCAAACATCATTTTAGAGCTTGTTTAGTGCCACAAACATGATTTTAGACCTTGTTTAGTGCCACAAACATGATTTTAGACCTTGTTTAGTGCCATAAACATGTTTTTAGACCTTGTTTAGCTCCACAAACATCATTTTAGACCTTGTTTAGTGCCACAAACATGATTTTAGACCTTGTTTAGTGCCACAAACATGATTTTAGACCTTTTTTAGTGCCACAAACATGATTTTAGACCTTGTTTAGCTCCACAAACATCATTTTAGACCTTGTTTAGTGTCACAAACATGTTTTTAGACCTTTTTTAGTGTCACAAACATGTTTTTAGACCTTGTTTAGTGTCACAAACATGTTTTTAGACCTTGTTTAGTGCCGCAAACATCATTTTAGAGCTTGTTTAGTGCCACAAACATGATTTTAGACCTTGTTTAGTGTCACAAACATGTTTTTAGACCTTGTTTAGCTCCACAAACATCATTTTAGAGCTTGTTTAGTGCCACAAACATGTTTTTAGACCTTGTTTAGCTCCACAAACATCATTTTAGACCTTGTTTAGTGCCATAAACATGTTTTTAGACCTTGTTTAGCTCCACAAACATCATTTTAGACCTTGTTTAGTGCCATAAACATGTTTTTAGACCTTGTTTAGTGTCACAAACATGTTTTTAGACCTTGTTTAGTGTCACAAACATGTTTTTAGACCTTGTTTAGCTCCACAAACATCATTTTAGACCTTGTTTAGTGCCATAAACATGTTTTTAGACCTTGTTTAGCTCCACAAACATCATTTTAGACCTTGTTTAGTGCCATAAACATGTTTTTAGACCTTGTTTAGTGTCACAAACATGTTTTTAGACCTTGTTTAGTGTCACAAACATGTTTTTAGACCTTGTTTAGCTCCACAAACATGATTTTAGACCTTGTTTAGTGCCACAAACATGATTTTAGACCTTGTTTAGTGCCACAAACATGATTTTAGACCTTGTTTAGTGTCACAAACATGTTTTTAGACCTTGTTTAGCTCCACAAACATCATTTTAGACCTTGTTTAGTGCCATAAACATGTTTTTAGACCTTGTTTAGTGCCATAAACATGTTTTTAGACCTTGTTTAGTGTCACAAACATGTTTTTAGACCTTGTTTAGTGCCATAAACATGTTTTTAGACCTTGTTTAGTGTCACAAAAATGATTTTAGACCTTGTTTAGCTCCACAAACATCATTTTAGACCTTGTTTAGTGCCACAAACATGATTTTAGACCTTGTTTAGTGCCACAAACATGATTTTAGACCTTTTTTAGTGCCACAAACATGATTTTAGACCTTGTTTAGTGTCACAAACATGTTTTTAGACCTTGTTTAGCTCCACAAACATCATTTTAGACCTTGTTTAGTGCCATAAACATGTTTTTAGACCTTGTTTAGCTCCACAAACATCATTTTAGACCTTGTTTAGTGTCACAAACATGTTTTTAGACCTTGTTTAGTGTCACAAACATGTTTTTAGACCTTTTTTAGTGCCGCAAACATCATTTTAGAGCTTGTTTAGTGCCACAAACATGATTTTAGACCTTGTTTAGTGCCACAAACATGATTTTAGACCTTGTTTAGTGCCATAAACATGTTTTTAGACCTTGTTTAGCTCCACAAACATCATTTTAGACCTTGTTTAGTGCCACAAACATGATTTTAGACCTTGTTTAGTGCCACAAACATGATTTTAGACCTTTTTTAGTGCCACAAACATGATTTTAGACCTTGTTTAGCTCCACAAACATCATTTTAGACCTTGTTTAGTGTCACAAACATGTTTTTAGACCTTTTTTAGTGTCACAAACATGTTTTTAGACCTTGTTTAGTGTCACAAACATGTTTTTAGACCTTGTTTAGTGCCGCAAACATCATTTTAGAGCTTGTTTAGTGCCACAAACATGATTTTAGACCTTGTTTAGTGTCACAAACATGTTTTTAGACCTTGTTTAGCTCCACAAACATCATTTTAGAGCTTGTTTAGTGCCACAAACATGTTTTTAGACCTTGTTTAGCTCCACAAACATCATTTTAGACCTTGTTTAGTGCCATAAACATGTTTTTAGACCTTGTTTAGCTCCACAAACATCATTTTAGACCTTGTTTAGTGCCATAAACATGTTTTTAGACCTTGTTTAGTGTCACAAACATGTTTTTAGACCTTGTTTAGTGTCACAAACATGTTTTTAGACCTTGTTTAGCTCCACAAACATGATTTTAGACCTTGTTTAGTGCCACAAACATGATTTTAGACCTTGTTTAGTGCCACAAACATGATTTTAGACCTTGTTTAGTGTCACAAACATGTTTTTAGACCTTGTTTAGCTCCACAAACATCATTTTAGACCTTGTTTAGTGCCATAAACATGTTTTTAGACCTTGTTTAGTGCCATAAACATGTTTTTAGACCTTGTTTAGTGTCACAAACATGTTTTTAGACCTTGTTTAGTGCCATAAACATGTTTTTAGACCTTGTTTAGTGTCACAAAAATGATTTTAGACCTTGTTTAGCTCCACAAACATCATTTTAGACCTTGTTTAGTGCCACAAACATGATTTTAGACCTTGTTTAGTGCCACAAACATGATTTTAGACCTTTTTTAGTGCCACAAACATGATTTTAGACCTTGTTTAGTGTCACAAACATGTTTTTAGACCTTGTTTAGCTCCACAAACATCATTTTAGACCTTGTTTAGTGCCATAAACATGTTTTTAGACCTTGTTTAGCTCCACAAACATCATTTTAGACCTTGTTTAGTGTCACAAACATGTTTTTAGACCTTGTTTAGTGTCACAAACATGTTTTTAGACCTTTTTTAGTGCCGCAAACATCATTTTAGAGCTTGTTTAGTGCCACAAACATGATTTTAGACCTTGTTTAGTGCCACAAACATGATTTTAGACCTTGTTTAGTGCCATAAACATGTTTTTAGACCTTGTTTAGCTCCACAAACATCATTTTAGACCTTGTTTAGTGCCACAAACATGATTTTAGACCTTGTTTAGTGCCACAAACATGATTTTAGACCTTTTTTAGTGCCACAAACATGATTTTAGACCTTGTTTAGCTCCACAAACATCATTTTAGACCTTGTTTAGTGTCACAAACATGTTTTTAGACCTTGTTTAGTGTCACAAACATGTTTTTAGACCTTGTTTAGTGTCACAAACATGTTTTTAGACCTTGTTTAGTGCCGCAAACATCATTTTAGAGCTTGTTTAGTGCCACAAACATGATTTTAGACCTTGTTTAGTGTCACAAACATGTTTTTAGACCTTGTTTAGCTCCACAAACATCATTTTAGAGCTTGTTTAGTGCCACAAACATGTTTTTAGACCTTGTTTAGCTCCACAAACATCATTTTAGACCTTGTTTAGTGCCATAAACATGTTTTTAGACCTTGTTTAGCTCCACAAACATCATTTTAGACCTTGTTTAGTGCCATAAACATGTTTTTAGACCTTGTTTAGTGTCACAAACATGTTTTTAGACCTTGTTTAGTGTCACAAACATGTTTTTAGACCTTGTTTAGCTCCACAAACATGATTTTAGACCTTGTTTAGTGCCACAAACATGATTTTAGACCTTGTTTAGTGCCACAAACATGATTTTAGACCTTGTTTAGTGTCACAAACATGTTTTTAGACCTTGTTTAGCTCCACAAACATCATTTTAGACCTTGTTTAGTGCCATAAACATGTTTTTAGACCTTGTTTAGTGCCATAAACATGTTTTTAGACCTTGTTTAGTGTCACAAACATGTTTTTAGACCTTGTTTAGTGCCATAAACATGTTTTTAGACCTTGTTTAGTGTCACAAAAATGATTTTAGACCTTGTTTAGCTCCACAAACATCATTTTAGACCTTGTTTAGTGCCACAAACATGATTTTAGACCTTGTTTAGTGCCACAAACATGATTTTAGACCTTTTTTAGTGCCACAAACATGATTTTAGACCTTGTTTAGTGTCACAAACATGTTTTTAGACCTTGTTTAGCTCCACAAACATCATTTTAGACCTTGTTTAGTGCCATAAACATGTTTTTAGACCTTGTTTAGCTCCACAAACATCATTTTAGACCTTGTTTAGTGTCACAAACATGTTTTTAGACCTTGTTTAGTGTCACAAACATGTTTTTAGACCTTTTTTAGTGCCGCAAACATCATTTTAGAGCTTGTTTAGTGCCACAAACATGATTTTAGACCTTGTTTAGTGCCACAAACATGATTTTAGACCTTGTTTAGTGCCATAAACATGTTTTTAGACCTTGTTTAGCTCCACAAACATCATTTTAGACCTTGTTTAGTGCCACAAACATGATTTTAGACCTTGTTTAGTGCCACAAACATGATTTTAGACCTTTTTTAGTGCCACAAACATGATTTTAGACCTTGTTTAGCTCCACAAACATCATTTTAGACCTTGTTTAGTGTCACAAACATGTTTTTAGACCTTGTTTAGTGCCATAAACATGTTTTTAGACCTTGTTTAGCTCCACAAACATGATTTTAGACCTTGTTTAGTGCCACAAACATGATTTTAGACCTTGTTTATTGTCACAAACATGTTTTTAGACCTTGTTTAGCTCCACAAACATCATTTTAGACCTTGTTTAGTGCCATAAACATGTTTTTAGACCTTGTTTAGTGCCACAAACATGATTTTAGACCTTGTTTAGCTCCACAAACATCATTTTAGACCTTGTTTAGTGCCATAAACATGTTTTTAGACCTTGTTTAGTGTCACAAAAATGATTTTAGACCTTGTTTAGCTCCACAAACATCATTTTAGACCTTGTTTAGTGCCACAAACATGATTTTAGACCTTGTTAAGTGCCACAAACATGATTTTAGACCTTGTTTAGTGTCACAAACATGTTTTTAGACCTTGTTTAGCTCCACAAACATCATTTTAGACCTTGTTTAGTGCCATAAACATGTTTTTAGACCTTGTTTAGCTCCACAAACATCATTTTAGACCTTGTTTAGTGTCACAAACATGTTTTTAGACCTTGTTTAGTGTCACAAACATGTTTTTAGACCTTGTTTAGTGCCACAAACATGATTTTAGACCTTGTTTAGTGCCATAAACATGTTTTTAGACCTTGTTTAGCTCCACAAACATCATTTTAGACCTTGTTTAGTGCCACAAACATGATTTTAGACCTTGTTTAGTGCCACAAACATGATTTTAGACCTTTTTTAGTGCCACAAACATGATTTTAGACCTTGTTTAGCTCCACAAACATCATTTTAGACCTTGTTTAGTGTCACAAACATGTTTTTAGACCTTGTTTAGTGCCATAAACATGTTTTTAGACCTTGTTTAGTGTCACAAACATGTTTTTAGACCTTGTTTAGTGTCACAAACATGTTTTTAGACCTTGTTTAGTGCCGCAAACATCATTTTAGAGCTTGTTTAGTGCCACAAACATGATTTTAGACCTTGTTTAGTGTCACAAACATGTTTTTAGACCTTGTTTAGCTCCACAAACATCATTTTAGAGCTTGTTTAGCTCCACAAACATCATTTTAGACCTTGTTTAGTGCCACAAACATGATTTTAGACCTTGTTTAGTGCCACAAACATGATTTTAGACCTTTTTTAGTGCCACAAACATGATTTTAGACCTTGTTTAGCTCCACAAACATCATTTTAGACCTTGTTTAGTGTCACAAACATGTTTTTAGACCTTGTTTAGTGCCATAAACATGTTTTTAGACCTTGTTTAGCTCCACAAACATGATTTTAGACCTTGTTTAGTGCCACAAACATGATTTTAGACCTTGTTTATTGTCACAAACATGTTTTTAGACCTTGTTTAGCTCCACAAACATCATTTTAGACCTTGTTTAGTGCCATAAACATGTTTTTAGACCTTGTTTAGTGCCACAAACATGATTTTAGACCTTGTTTAGCTCCACAAACATCATTTTAGACCTTGTTTAGTGCCATAAACATGTTTTTAGACCTTGTTTAGTGTCACAAAAATGATTTTAGACCTTGTTTAGCTCCACAAACATCATTTTAGACCTTGTTTAGTGCCACAAACATGATTTTAGACCTTGTTAAGTGCCACAAACATGATTTTAGACCTTGTTTAGTGTCACAAACATGTTTTTAGACCTTGTTTAGCTCCACAAACATCATTTTAGACCTTGTTTAGTGCCATAAACATGTTTTTAGACCTTGTTTAGCTCCACAAACATCATTTTAGACCTTGTTTAGTGTCACAAACATGTTTTTAGACCTTGTTTAGTGTCACAAACATGTTTTTAGACCTTGTTTAGTGCCACAAACATGATTTTAGACCTTGTTTAGTGCCATAAACATGTTTTTAGACCTTGTTTAGCTCCACAAACATCATTTTAGACCTTGTTTAGTGCCACAAACATGATTTTAGACCTTGTTTAGTGCCACAAACATGATTTTAGACCTTTTTTAGTGCCACAAACATGATTTTAGACCTTGTTTAGCTCCACAAACATCATTTTAGACCTTGTTTAGTGTCACAAACATGTTTTTAGACCTTGTTTAGTGCCATAAACATGTTTTTAGACCTTGTTTAGTGTCACAAACATGTTTTTAGACCTTGTTTAGTGTCACAAACATGTTTTTAGACCTTGTTTAGTGCCGCAAACATCATTTTAGAGCTTGTTTAGTGCCACAAACATGATTTTAGACCTTGTTTAGTGTCACAAACATGTTTTTAGACCTTGTTTAGCTCCACAAACATCATTTTAGAGCTTGTTTAGTGCCACAAACATGTTTTTAGACCTTGTTTAGCTCCACAAACATCATTTTAGACCTTGTTTAGTGCCATAAACATGTTTTTAGACCTTGTTTAGCTCCACAAACATCATTTTAGACCTTGTTTAGTGCCATAAACATGTTTTTAGACCTTGTTTAGTGTCACAAACATGTTTTTAGACCTTGTTTAGCTCCACAAACATGATTTTAGACCTTGTTTAGTGCCACAAACATGATTTTAGACCTTGTTTAGTGCCACAAACATGATTTTAGACCTTGTTTAGTGTCACAAACATGTTTTTAGACCTTGTTTAGCTCCACAAACATCATTTTAGACCTTGTTTAGTGCCATAAACATGTTTTTAGACCTTGTTTAGTGCCATAAACATGTTTTTAGACCTTGTTTAGTGTCACAAACATGTTTTTAGACCTTGTTTAGTGCCATAAACATGTTTTTAGACCTTGTTTAGTGTCACAAAAATGATTTTAGACCTTGTTTAGCTCCACAAACATCATTTTAGACCTTGTTTAGTGCCACAAACATGATTTTAGACCTTGTTTAGTGCCACAAACATGATTTTAGACCTTTTTTAGTGCCACAAACATGATTTTAGACCTTGTTTAGTGTCACAAACATGTTTTTAGACCTTGTTTAGCTCCACAAACATCATTTTAGACCTTGTTTAGTGCCATAAACATGTTTTTAGACCTTGTTTAGCTCCACAAACATCATTTTAGACCTTGTTTAGTGTCACAAACATGTTTTTAGACCTTGTTTAGTGTCACAAACATGTTTTTAGACCTTTTTTAGTGCCGTAAACATCATTTTAGAGCTTGTTTAGTGCCACAAACATGATTTTAGACCTTGTTTAGTGCCACAAACATGATTTTAGACCTTGTTTAGTGCCATAAACATGTTTTTAGACCTTGTTTAGCTCCACAAACATCATTTTAGACCTTGTTTAGTGCCACAAACATGATTTTAGACCTTGTTTAGTGCCACAAACATGATTTTAGACCTTTTTTAGTGCCACAAACATGATTTTAGACCTTGTTTAGCTCCACAAACATCATTTTAGACCTTGTTTAGTGTCACAAACATGTTTTTAGACCTTGTTTAGTGCCATAAACATGTTTTTAGACCTTGTTTAGTGTCACAAACATGTTTTTAGACCTTGTTTAGTGTCACAAACATGTTTTTAGACCTTGTTTAGCTCCACAAACATGATTTTAGACCTTGTTTAGTGCCACAAACATGATTTTAGACCTTGTTTATTGTCACAAACATGTTTTTAGACCTTGTTTAGCTCCACAAACATCATTTTAGACCTTGTTTAGTGTCACAAACATGTTTTTAGACCTTGTTTAGTGCCATAAACATGTTTTTAGACCTTGTTTAGTGTCACAAACATGTTTTTAGACCTTGTTTAGTGTCACAAAAATGATTTTAGACCTTGTTTAGCTCCACAAACATCATTTTAGACCTTGTTTAGTGCCACAAACATGATTTTAGACCTTGTTAAGTGCCACAAACATGATTTTAGACCTTGTTTAGTGTCACAAACATGTTTTTAGACCTTGTTTAGCTCCACAAACATCATTTTAGACCTTGTTTAGTGCCATAAACATGTTTTTAGACCTTGTTTAGCTCCACAAACATCATTTTAGACCTTGTTTAGTGTCACAAACATGTTTTTAGACCTTGTTTAGTGCCATAAACATGTTTTTAGACCTTGTTTAGTGTCACAAACATGTTTTTAGACCTTGTTTAGTGCCGCAAACATCATTTTAGAGCTTGTTTAGTGCCACAAACATGATTTTAGACCTTGTTTAGTGTCACAAACATGTTTTTAGACCTTGTTTAGCTCCACAAACATCATTTTAGAGCTTGTTTAGTGCCACAAACATGTTTTTAGACCTTGTTTAGCTCCACAAACATCATTTTAGACCTTGTTTAGTGCCATAAACATGTTTTTAGACCTTGTTTAGCTCCACAAACATCATTTTAGACCTTGTTTAGTGCCATAAACATGTTTTTAGACCTTGTTTAGTGTCACAAACATGTTTTTAGACCTTGTTTAGCTCCACAAACATGATTTTAGACCTTGTTTAGTGCCACAAACATGATTTTAGACCTTGTTTAGTGCCACAAACATGATTTTAGACCTTGTTTAGTGTCACAAACATGTTTTTAGACCTTGTTTAGCTCCACAAACATCATTTTAGACCTTGTTTAGTGCCATAAACATGTTTTTAGACCTTGTTTAGTGCCATAAACATGTTTTTAGACCTTGTTTAGTGTCACAAACATGTTTTTAGACCTTGTTTAGTGCCATAAACATGTTTTTAGACCTTGTTTAGTGTCACAAAAATGATTTTAGACCTTGTTTAGCTCCACAAACATCATTTTAGACCTTGTTTAGTGCCACAAACATGATTTTAGACCTTGTTTAGTGCCACAAACATGATTTTAGACCTTTTTTAGTGCCACAAACATGATTTTAGACCTTGTTTAGTGTCACAAACATGTTTTTAGACCTTGTTTAGCTCCACAAACATCATTATAGACCTTGTTTAGTGCCATAAACATGTTTTTAGACCTTGTTTAGCTCCACAAACATCATTTTAGACCTTGTTTAGTGTCACAAACATGTTTTTTTGACCTTGTTTAGTGTCACAAACATGTTTTTAGACCTTTTTTAGTGCCGTAAACATCATTTTAGAGCTTGTTTAGTGCCACAAACATGATTTTAGACCTTGTTTAGTGCCACAAACATGATTTTAGACCTTGTTTAGTGCCATAAACATGTTTTTAGACCTTGTTTAGCTCCACAAACATCATTTTAGACCTTGTTTAGTGCCACAAACATGATTTTAGACCTTGTTTAGTGCCACAAACATGATTTTAGACCTTTTTTAGTGCCACAAACATGATTTTAGACCTTGTTTAGCTCCACAAACATCATTTTAGACCTTGTTTAGTGTCACAAACATGTTTTTAGACCTTGTTTAGTGCCATAAACATGTTTTTAGACCTTGTTTAGTGTCACAAACATGTTTTTAGACCTTGTTTAGTGTCACAAACATGTTTTTAGACCTTGTTTAGCTCCACAAACATGATTTTAGACCTTGTTTAGTGCCACAAACATGATTTTAGACCTTGTTTATTGTCACAAACATGTTTTTAGACCTTGTTTAGCTCCACAAACATCATTTTAGACCTTGTTTAGTGTCACAAACATGTTTTTAGACCTTGTTTAGTGCCATAAACATGTTTTTAGACCTTGTTTAGTGTCACAAACATGTTTTTAGACCTTGTTTAGTGTCACAAAAATGATTTTAGACCTTGTTTAGCTCCACAAACATCATTTTAGACCTTGTTTAGTGCCACAAACATGATTTTAGACCTTGTTAAGTGCCACAAACATGATTTTAGACCTTGTTTAGTGTCACAAACATGTTTTTAGACCTTGTTTAGCTCCACAAACATCATTTTAGACCTTGTTTAGTGCCATAAACATGTTTTTAGACCTTGTTTAGCTCCACAAACATCATTTTAGACCTTGTTTAGTGTCACAAACATGTTTTTAGACCTTGTTTAGTGTCACAAACATGTTTTTAGACCTTGTTTAGTGCCACAAACATGATTTTAGACCTTGTTTAGTGCCATAAACATGTTTTTAGACCTTGTTTAGCTCCACAAACATCATTTTAGACCTTGTTTAGTGCCACAAACATGATTTTAGACCTTGTTTAGTGCCACAAACATGATTTTAGACCTTTTTTAGTGCCACAAACATGATTTTAGACCTTGTTTAGCTCCACAAACATCATTTTAGACCTTGTTTAGTGTCACAAACATGTTTTTAGACCTTGTTTAGTGCCATAAACATGTTTTTAGACCTTGTTTAGTGTCACAAACATGTTTTTAGACCTTGTTTAGTGTCACAAACATGTTTTTAGACCTTGTTTAGCTCCACAAACATGATTTTAGACCTTGTTTAGTGCCACAAACATGATTTTAGACCTTGTTTAGTGTCACAAACATGTTTTTAGACCTTGTTTAGCTCCACAAACATCATTTTAGACCTTGTTTAGTGCCATAAACATGTTTTTAGACCTTGTTTAGTGCCACAAACATGATTTTAGACCTTGATTAGCTCCACAAACATCATTTTAGACCTTGTTTAGTGCCATAAACATGTTTTTAGACCTTGTTTAGTGTCACAAACATGTTTTTAGACCTTGTTTAGTAACACAAACATGTTTTTAGACCTTGTTTAGCTCCACAAACATCATTTTAGACCTTGTTTAGTGTCACAAACATGTTTTTAGACCTTGTTTAGTGTCACAAACATGTTTTTAGACCTTGTTTAGTGCCGCAAACATCATTTTAGAGCTTGTTTAGTGCCACAAACATGATTTTAGACCTTTTTTAGTGCCACAAACATGATTTTAGACCTTGTTTAGCTCCACAAACATCATTTTAGACCTTGTTTAGTGTCACAAACATGTTTTTAGACCTTGTTTAGTGCCATAAACATGTTTTTAGACCTTGTTTAGTGTCACAAACATGTTTTTAGACCTTGTTTAGTGTCACAAACATGTTTTTAGACCTTGTTTAGCTCCACAAACATGATTTTAGACCTTGTTTAGTGCCACAAACATGATTTTAGACCTTGTTTAGTGTCACAAACATGTTTTTAGACCTTGTTTAGCTCCACAAACATCATTTTAGACCTTGTTTAGTGCCATAAACATGTTTTTAGACCTTGTTTAGTGCCACAAACATGATTTTAGACCTTGTTTAGCTCCACAAACATCATTTTAGACCTTGTTTAGTGCCATAAACATGTTTTTAGACCTTGTTTAGTGTCACAAACATGTTTTTAGACCTTGTTTAGTAACACAAACATGTTTTTAGACCTTGTTTAGTGCCGCAAACATCATTTTAGAGCTTGTTTAGTGCCACAAACATGATTTTAGACCTTTTTTAGTGCCACAAACATGATTTTAGACCTTGTTTAGCTCCACAAACATCATTTTAGACCTTGTTTAGTGTCACAAACATGTTTTTAGACCTTGTTTAGTGCCATAAACATGTTTTTAGACCTTGTTTAGTGTCACAAACATGTTTTTAGACCTTGTTTAGTGTCACAAACATGTTTTTAGACCTTGTTTAGCTCCACAAACATGTTTTTAGACCTTGTTTAGCTCCACAAACATCATTTTAGACCTTGTTTAGTGCCACAAACATGTTTTTAGACCTTGTTTAGTGCCATAAACATGTTTTTAGACCTTGTTTAGTGTCACAAACATGTTTTTAGACCTTGTTTAGCTCCACAAACATGTTTTTAGACCTTGTTTAGTGTCACAAACATGTTTTTAGACCTTGTTTAGTGTCACAAACATGTTTTTAGACCTTGTTTAGCTCCACAAACATCATTTTAGAGCTTGTTTAGTGCCACAAACATGATTTTAGACCTTGTTTAGTGCCATAAACATGTTTTTAGACCTTGTTTAGTGTCACAAACATGTTTTTAGACCTTGTTTAGTGTCACAAACATGTTTTTAGACCTTGTTTAGTGCCGCAAACATCATTTTAGAGCTTGTTTAGTGCCACAAACATGATTTTAGACCTTGTTTAGTGCCATAAACATGTTTTTAGACCTTGTTTAGCTCCACAAACATGATTTTAGACCTTGTTTAGCTCCACAAACATGATTTTAGACCTTGTTTAGCTCCATGAACATGATTTTAGACCTTGTTTAGTGCCACAAACATGATTTTAGACCTTGTTTAGTGTCACAAACATGTTTTTAGACCTTGTTTAGTGCCGCAAACATCATTTTAGACCTTGTTTAGTGCCGCAAACATCATTTTAGAGCTTGTTTAGTGCCGCAAACATGATTTTAGACCTTGTTTAGTGCCATAAACATGTTTTTAGACCTTGTTTAGCTCCACAAACATGATTTTAGACCTTGTTTAGCTCCATGAACATGATTTTAGACCTTGTTTAGTGCCACAAACATGATTTTAGACCTTGTTTAGTGTCACAAACATGTTTTTAGACATTGTTTAGTGCCATAAACATGTTTTTTGACCTTGTTTAGCTCCACAAACATCATTTTAGACCTTGTTTAGTGCCACAAACATGATTTTAGACCTTGTTTAGTGCCACAAACATGATTTTAGACCTTGTTTAGTGCCATAAACATGTTTTTAGACCTTGTTTAGCTCCACAAACATCATTTTAGACCTTGTTTAGTGCCATAAACATGTTTTTAGACCTTGTTTAGTGCCACAAACATGATTTTAGACCTTGTTTAGCTCCACAAACATCATTTTAGACCTTGTTTAGTGCCATAAACATGTTTTTAGACCTTGTTTAGTGTCACAAACATGTTTTTAGACCTTGTTTAGTAACACAAACATGTTTTTAGACCTTGTTTAGCTCCACAAACATCATTTTAGACCTTGTTTAGTGTCACAAACATGTTTTTAGACCTTGTTTAGTGTCACAAACATGTTTTTAGACCTTGTTTAGCTCCACAAACATCATTTTAGACCTTGTTTAGTGTCACAAACATCATTTTAGAGCTTGTTTAGTGCCACAAACATGATTTTAGACCTTTTTTAGTGCCACAAACATGATTTTAGACCTTGTTTAGTGTCACAAACATGTTTTTAGACCTTGTTTAGTGCCATAAACATGTTTTTAGACCTTGTTTAGTGTCACAAACATGTTTTTAGACCTTGTTTAGTGTCACAAACATGTTTTTAGACCTTGTTTAGCTCCACAAACATGATTTTAGACCTTGTTTAGTGCCACAAACATGATTTTAGACCTTGTTTAGTGTCACAAACATGTTTTTAGACCTTGTTTAGCTCCACAAACATCATTTTAGACCTTGTTTAGTGCCATAAACATGTTTTTAGACCTTGTTTAGTGCCATAAACATGTTTTTAGACCTTGTTTAGTGTCACAAACACGATTTTAGACCTTGTTTAGCTCCACAAACATCATTGTAGACCTTGTTTAGTGCCACAAACATCATTTTAGACCTTGTTTAGTGTCACAAACATGTTTTTAGACCTTGTTTAGCTCCACAAACATCATTTTAGACCTTGTTTAGTGCCATAAACATGTTTTTAGACCTTGTTCAGTGCCACAAACATGATTTTAGACCTTGTTTAGCTCCACAAACATCATTTTAGACCTTGTTTAGTGCCATAAACATGTTTTTAGACCTTGTTTAGTGTCACAAACATGTTTTTAGACCTTGTTTAGCTCCACAAACATCATTTTAGACCTTGTTTAGTGCCATAAACATGTTTTTAGACCTTGTTTAGCTCCACAAACATCATTTTAGACCTTGTTTAGTGTCACAAACATGTTTTTAGACCTTGTTTAGTGCCATAAACATGTTTTTAGACCTTGTTTAGTGCCGCAAACATCATTTTAGAGCTTGTTTAGTGCCACAAACATGATTTTAGACCTTGTTTAGTGCCATAAACATGTTTTTAGACCTTGTTTAGCTCCACAAACATGATTTTAGACCTTGTTTAGCTCCATGAACATGATTTTAGACCTTGTTTAGTGCCACAAACATGATTTTAGACCTTGTTTAGTGTCACAAACATGATTTTAGACCTTGTTTAGTGCCATAAACATGTTTTTTGACCTTGTTTAGCTCCACAAACATCATTTTAGACCTTGTTTAGTGCCACAAACATGATTTTAGACCTTGTTTAGTGCCACAAACATGATTTTAGACCTTGTTTAGTGCCATAAACATGTTTTTAGACCTTGTTTAGCTCCACAAACATCATTTTAGACCTTGTTTAGTGCCATAAACATGTTTTTAGACCTTGTTTAGTGCCACAAACATGATTTTAGACCTTGTTTAGCTCCACAAACATCATTTTAGACCTTGTTTAGTGCCATAAACATGTTTTTAGACCTTGTTTAGTGTCACAAACATGTTTTTAGACCTTGTTTAGTAACACAAACATGTTTTTAGACCTTGTTTAGCTCCACAAACATCATTTTAGACCTTGTTTAGTGCCACAAACATGATTTTAGACCTTGTTTAGTGCCACAAACATGATTTTAGACCTTGTTTAGTGCCATAAACATGTTTTTAGACCTTGTTTAGCTCCACAAACATCATTTTAGACCTTGTTTAGTGCCATAAACATGTTTTTAGACCTTGTTTAGTGCCACAAACATGATTTTAGACCTTGTTTAGCTCCACAAACATCATTTTAGACCTTGTTTAGTGCCATAAACATGTTTTTAGACCTTGTTTAGTGTCACAAACATGTTTTTAGACCTTGTTTAGTAACACAAACATGTTTTTAGACCTTGTTTAGCTCCACAAACATCATTTTAGACCTTGTTTAGTGTCACAAACATGTTTTTAGACCTTGTTTAGTGTCACAAACATGTTTTTAGACCTTGTTTAGCTCCACAAACATCATTTTAGACCTTGTTTAGTGTCACAAACATCATTTTAGAGCTTGTTTAGTGCCACAAACATGATTTTAGACCTTTTTTAGTGCCACAAACATGATTTTAGACCTTGTTTAGTGTCACAAACATGTTTTTAGACCTTGTTTAGTGCCATAAACATGTTTTTAGACCTTGTTTAGTGTCACAAACATGTTTTTAGACCTTGTTTAGTGTCACAAACATGTTTTTAGACCTTGTTTAGCTCCACAAACATGATTTTAGACCTTGTTTAGTGCCACAAACATGATTTTAGACCTTGTTTAGTGTCACAAACATGTTTTTAGACCTTGTTTAGCTCCACAAACATCATTTTAGACCTTGTTTAGTGCCATAAACATGTTTTTAGACCTTGTTTAGTGCCATAAACATGTTTTTAGACCTTGTTTAGTGTCACAAACACGATTTTAGACCTTGTTTAGCTCCACAAACATCATTGTAGACCTTGTTTAGTGCCACAAACATCATTTTAGACCTTGTTTAGTGTCACAAACATGTTTTTAGACCTTGTTTAGCTCCACAAACATCATTTTAGACCTTGTTTAGTGCCATAAACATGTTTTTAGACCTTGTTCAGTGCCACAAACATGATTTTAGACCTTGTTTAGCTCCACAAACATCATTTTAGACCTTGTTTAGTGCCATAAACATGTTTTTAGACCTTGTTTAGTGTCACAAACATGTTTTTAGACCTTGTTTAGCTCCACAAACATCATTTTAGACCTTGTTTAGTGCCATAAACATGTTTTTAGACCTTGTTTAGCTCCACAAACATCATTTTAGACCTTGTTTAGTGTCACAAACATGTTTTTAGACCTTGTTTAGTGCCATAAACATGTTTTTAGACCTTGTTTAGTGCCGCAAACATCATTTTAGAGCTTGTTTAGTGCCACAAACATGATTTTAGACCTTGTTTAGTGCCATAAACATGTTTTTAGACCTTGTTTAGCTCCACAAACATGATTTTAGACCTTGTTTAGCTCCATGAACATGATTTTAGACCTTGTTTAGTGCCACAAACATGATTTTAGACCTTGTTTAGTGTCACAAACATGATTTTAGACCTTGTTTAGTGCCATAAACATGTTTTTTGACCTTGTTTAGCTCCACAAACATCATTTTAGACCTTGTTTAGTGCCACAAACATGATTTTAGACCTTGTTTAGTGCCACAAACATGATTTTAGACCTTGTTTAGTGCCATAAACATGTTTTTAGACCTTGTTTAGCTCCACAAACATCATTTTAGACCTTGTTTAGTGCCATAAACATGTTTTTAGACCTTGTTTAGTGCCACAAACATGATTTTAGACCTTGTTTAGCTCCACAAACATCATTTTAGACCTTGTTTAGTGCCATAAACATGTTTTTAGACCTTGTTTAGTGTCACAAACATGTTTTTAGACCTTGTTTAGTAACACAAACATGTTTTTAGACCTTGTTTAGCTCCACAAACATCATTTTAGACCTTGTTTAGTGTCACAAACATGTTTTTAGACCTTGTTTAGTGTCACAAACATGTTTTTAGACCTTGTTTAGCTCCACAAACATCATTTTAGACCTTGTTTAGTGTCACAAACATCATTTTAGAGCTTGTTTAGTGCCACAAACATGATTTTAGACCTTTTTTAGTGCCACAAACATGATTTTAGACCTTGTTTAGTGTCACAAACATGTTTTTAGACCTTGTTTAGTGCCATAAACATGTTTTTAGACCTTGTTTAGTGTCACAAACATGTTTTTAGACCTTGTTTAGTGTCACAAACATGTTTTTAGACCTTGTTTAGCTCCACAAACATGATTTTAGACCTTGTTTAGCTCCACAAACATCATTTTAGACCTTGTTTAGTGCCATAAACATGTTTTTAGACCTTGTTTAGTGCCATAAACATGTTTTTAGACCTTGTTTAGTGTCACAAACATGTTTTTAGACCTTGTTTAGTGCCATAAACATGTTTTTAGACCTTGTTTAGTGTCACAAACACGATTTTAGACCTTGTTTAGCTCCACAAACATCATTGTAGACCTTGTTTAGTGCCACAAACATCATTTTAGACCTTGTTTAGTGTCACAAACATGTTTTTAGACCTTGTTTAGCTCCACAAACATCATTTTAGACCTTGTTTAGTGCCATAAACATGTTTTTAGACCTTGTTTAGTGCCACAAACATGATTTTAGACCTTGTTTAGCTCCACAAACATCATTTTAGACCTTGTTTAGTGCCATAAACATGTTTTTAGACCTTGTTTAGTGTCACAAACATGTTTTTAGACCTTGTTTAGTAACACAAACATGTTTTTAGACCTTGTTTAGCTCCACAAACATCATTTTAGACCTTGTTTAGTGTCATAAACATGTTTTTAGACCTTGTTTAGCTCCACAAACATCATTTTAGACCTTGTTTAGCGTCACAAACATGTTTTTAGACCTTGTTTAGTGCCATAAACATGTTTTTAGACTTTGTTTAGTGTCACAAACATGTTTTTAGACCTTGTTTAGCTCCACAAACATGTTTTTAGACCTTGTTTAGTGTCACAAACATGTTTTTAGACCTTGTTTAGTGTCACAAACATGTTTTTAGACCTTGTTTAGCTCCACAAACATCATTTTAGAGCTTGTTTAGTGCCACAAACATGATTTTAGACCTTGTTTAGTGCCATAAACATGTTTTTAGACCTTGTTTAGTGTCACAAACATGTTTTTAGACATTGTTTAGTGTCACAAACATGTTTTTAGACCTTGTTTAGTGCCGCAAACATCATTTTAGAGCTTGTTTAGTGCCACAAACATGATTTTAGACCTTGTTTAGTGCCATAAACATGTTTTTAGACCTTGTTTAGCTCCACAAACATGATTTTAGACCTTGTTTAGCTCCATGAACATGATTTTAGACCTTGTTTAGTGCCACAAACATGATTTTAGACCTTGTTTAGTGTCACAAACATGTTTTTAGACCTTGTTTAGTGCCATAAACATGTTTTTAGACCTTGTTTAGCTCCACAAACATCATTTTAGACCTTGTTTAGTGCCATAAACATGTTTTTAGACCTTGTTTAGCTCCACAAACATGTTTTTAGACCTTGTTTAGTAACACAAACATGTTTTTAGACCTTGTTTAGCTCCACAAACATCATTTTAGACCTTGTTTAGTGTCACAAACATGTTTTTAGACCTTGTTTAGTGTCACAAACATGTTTTTAGACCTTGTTTAGCTCCACAAACATCATTTTAGACCTTGTTTAGTGTCACAAACATCATTTTAGAGCTTGTTTAGTGCCACAAACATGATTTTAGACCTTTTTTAGTGCCACAAACATGATTTTAGACCTTGTTTAGTGTCACAAACATGTTTTTAGACCTTGTTTAGTGCCATAAACATGTTTTTAGACCTTGTTTAGTGTCACAAACATGTTTTTAGACCTTGTTTAGTGTCACAAACATGTTTTTAGACCTTGTTTAGCTCCACAAACATGATTTTAGACCTTGTTTAGCTCCACAAACATCATTTTAGACCTTGTTTAGTGCCATAAACATGTTTTTAGACCTTGTTTAGTGCCATAAACATGTTTTTAGACCTTGTTTAGTGTCACAAACATGTTTTTAGACCTTGTTTAGTGCCATAAACATGTTTTTAGACCTTGTTTAGTGTCACAAACACGATTTTAGACCTTGTTTAGCTCCACAAACATCATTGTAGACCTTGTTTAGTGCCACAAACATCATTTTAGACCTTGTTTAGTGTCACAAACATGTTTTTAGACCTTGTTTAGCTCCACAAACATCATTTTAGACCTTGTTTAGTGCCATAAACATGTTTTTAGACCTTGTTTAGTGCCACAAACATGATTTTAGACCTTGTTTAGCTCCACAAACATCATTTTAGACCTTGTTTAGTGCCATAAACATGTTTTTAGACCTTGTTTAGTGTCACAAACATGTTTTTAGACCTTGTTTAGTAACACAAACATGTTTTTAGACCTTGTTTAGCTCCACAAACATCATTTTAGACCTTGTTTAGTGCCATAAACATGTTTTTAGACCTTGTTTAGCTCCACAAACATCATTTTAGACCTTGTTTAGCGTCACAAACATGTTTTTAGACCTTGTTTAGTGCCATAAACATGTTTTTAGACCTTGTTTAGTGTCACAAACATGTTTTTAGACCTTGTTTAGCTCCACAAACATGTTTTTAGACCTTGTTTAGTGTCACAAACATGTTTTTAGACCTTGTTTAGTGTCACAAACATGTTTTTAGACCTTGTTTAGCTCCACAAACATCATTTTAGAGCTTGTTTAGTGCCACAAACATGATTTTAGACCTTGTTTAGTGCCATAAACATGTTTTTAGACCTTGTTTAGTGTCACAAACATGTTTTTAGACATTGTTTAGTGTCACAAACATGTTTTTAGACCTTGTTTAGTGCCGCAAACATCATTTTAGAGCTTGTTTAGTGCCACAAACATGATTTTAGACCTTGTTTAGTGCCATAAACATGTTTTTAGACCTTGTTTAGCTCCACAAACATGATTTTAGACCTTGTTTAGCTCCATGAACATGATTTTAGACCTTGTTTAGTGCCACAAACATGATTTTAGACCTTGTTTAGTGTCACAAACATGTTTTTAGACCTTGTTTAGTGCCATAAACATGTTTTTAGACCTTGTTTAGCTCCACAAACATCATTTTAGACCTTGTTTAGTGCCACAAACATGATTTTAGACCTTGTTTAGTGCCACAAACATGATTTTAGACCTTGTTTAGTGCCATAAACATGTTTTTAGACCTTGTTTAGCTCCACAAACATCATTTTAGACCTTGTTTAGTGCCACAAACATGATTTTTGACCTTGTTTAGTGCCACAAACATGATTTTAGACCTTTTTTAGTGCCACAAACATGATTTTAGACCTTGTTTAGCTCCACAAACATCATTTTAGACCTTGTTTAGTGTCACAAACATGTTTTTAGACCTTGTTTAGTGCCATAAACATGTTTTTAGACCTTGTTTAGTGTCACAAACATGTTTTTAGACCTTGTTTAGTGTCACAAACATGTTTTTAGACCTTGTTTAGCTCCACAAACATGATTTTAGACCTTGTTTAGTGCCACAAACATGATTTTAGACCTTGTTTAGTGTCACAAACATGTTTTTAGACCTTGTTTAGCTCCACAAACATCATTTTAGACCTTGTTTAGTGCCATAAACATGTTTTTAGACCTTGTTTAGTGCCACAAACATGATTTTAGACCTTGTTTAGCTCCACAAACATCATTTTAGACCTTGTTTAGTGCCATAAACATGTTTTTAGACCTTGTTTAGCTCCACAAACATCATTTTAGACCTTGTTTAGTGTCACAAACATGTTTTTAGACCTTGTTTAGTGCCGCAAACATCATTTTAGAGCTTGTTTAGTGTCACAAACATGTTTTTAGACCTTGTTTAGTGCCATAAACATGTTTTTAGACCTTGTTTAGTGTCACAAACATGTTTTTAGACCTTGTTTAGTGCCATAAACATGTTTTTAGACCTTGTTTAGTGTCACAAACACGATTTTAGACCTTGTTTAGCTCCACAAACATCATTGTAGACCTTGTTTAGTGCCACAAACATCATTTTAGACCTTGTTTAGTGTCACAAACATGTTTTTAGACCTTGTTTAGCTCCACAAACATCATTTTAGACCTTGTTTAGTGCCATAAACATGTTTTTAGACCTTGTTTAGTGCCACAAACATGATTTTAGACCTTGTTTAGCTCCACAAACATCATTTTAGACCTTGTTTAGTGCCATAAACATGTTTTTAGACCTTGTTTAGTGTCACAAACATGTTTTTAGACCTTGTTTAGTAACACAAACATGTTTTTAGACCTTGTTTAGCTCCACAAACATCATTTTAGACCTTGTTTAGTGCCATAAACATGTTTTTAGACCTTGTTTAGCTCCACAAACATCATTTTAGACCTTGTTTAGCGTCACAAACATGTTTTTAGACCTTGTTTAGTGCCATAAACATGTTTTTAGACCTTGTTTAGTGTCACAAACATGTTTTTAGAACTTGTTTAGCTCCACAAACATGTTTTTAGACCTTGTTTAGTGTCACAAACATGTTTTTAGACCTTGTTTAGTGTCACAAACATGTTTTTAGACCTTGTTTAGCTCCACAAACATCATTTTAGAGCTTGTTTAGTGCCACAAACATGATTTTAGACCTTGTTTAGTGCCATAAACATGTTTTTAGACCTTGTTTAGTGTCACAAACATGTTTTTAGACCTTGTTTAGTGTCACAAACATGTTTTTAGACCTTGTTTAGCTCCACAAACATCATTTTAGACCTTGTTTAGTGCCATAAACATGTTTTTAGACCTTGTTTAGTGCCACAAACATGATTTTAGACCTTGTTTAGCTCCACAAACATCATTTTAGACCTTGTTTAGTGCCATAAACATGTTTTTAGACCTTGTTTAGTGTCACAAACATGTTTTTAGACCTTGTTTAGTAACACAAACATGTTTTTAGACCTTGTTTAGCTCCACAAACATCATTTTAGACCTTGTTTAGTGTCACAAACATGTTTTTAGACCTTGTTTAGTGTCACAAACATGTTTTTAGACCTTGTTTAGCTCCACAAACATCATTTTAGACCTTGTTTAGTGTCACAAACATCATTTTAGAGCTTGTTTAGTGCCACAAACATGATTTTAGACCTTTTTTAGTGCCACAAACATGATTTTAGACCTTGTTTAGTGTCACAAACATGTTTTTAGACCTTGTTTAGTGCCATAAACATGTTTTTAGACCTTGTTTAGTGTCACAAACATGTTTTTAGACCTTGTTTAGTGTCACAAACATGTTTTTAGACCTTGTTTAGCTCCACAAACATGATTTTAGACCTTGTTTAGCTCCACAAACATCATTTTAGACCTTGTTTAGTGCCATAAACATGTTTTTAGACCTTGTTTAGTGTCACAAACATGTTTTTAGACCTTGTTTAGTGTCACAAACATGTTTTTAGACCTTGTTTAGCTCCACAAACATCATTTTAGACCTTGTTTAGTGCCATAAACATGTTTTTAGACCTTGTTTAGTGTCACAAACATGTTTTTAGACCTTGTTTAGTGTCACAAACATGTTTTTAGACCTTGTTTAGCTCCACAAACATCATTTTAGACCTTGTTTAGTGCCATAAACATGTTTTTAGACCTTGTTTAGTGCCACAAACATGATTTTAGACCTTGTTTAGCTCCACAAACATCATTTTAGACCTTGTTTAGTGCCATAAACATGTTTTTAGACCTTGTTTAGTGTCACAAACATGTTTTTAGACCTTGTTTAGTAACACAAACATGTTTTTAGACCTTGTTTAGCTCCACAAACATCATTTTAGACCTTGTTTAGTGTCACAAACATGTTTTTAGACCTTGTTTAGTGTCACAAACATGTTTTTAGACCTTGTTTAGCTCCACAAACATCATTTTAGACCTTGTTTAGTGTCACAAACATCATTTTAGAGCTTGTTTAGTGCCACAAACATGATTTTAGACCTTTTTTAGTGCCACAAACATGATTTTAGACCTTGTTTAGTGTCACAAACATGTTTTTAGACCTTGTTTAGTGCCATAAACATGTTTTTAGACCTTGTTTAGTGTCACAAACATGTTTTTAGACCTTGTTTAGTGTCACAAACATGTTTTTAGACCTTGTTTAGCTCCACAAACATGATTTTAGACCTTGTTTAGCTCCACAAACATCATTTTAGACCTTGTTTAGTGCCATAAACATGTTTTTAGACCTTGTTTAGTGCCATAAACATGTTTTTAGACCTTGTTTAGTGTCACAAACATGTTTTTAGACCTTGTTTAGTGCCATAAACATGTTTTTAGACCTTGTTTAGTGTCACAAACACGATTTTAGACCTTGTTTAGCTCCACAAACATCATTGTAGACCTTGTTTAGTGCCACAAACATCATTTTAGACCTTGTTTAGTGTCACAAACATGTTTTTAGACCTTGTTTAGCTCCACAAACATCATTTTAGACCTTGTTTAGTGCCATAAACATGTTTTTAGACCTTGTTTAGTGCCACAAACATGATTTTAGACCTTGTTTAGCTCCACAAACATCATTTTAGACCTTGTTTAGTGCCATAAACATGTTTTTAGACCTTGTTTAGTGTCACAAACATGTTTTTAGACCTTGTTTAGTAACACAAACATGTTTTTAGACCTTGTTTAGCTCCACAAACATCATTTTAGACCTTGTTTAGTGCCATAAACATGTTTTTAGACCTTGTTTAGCTCCACAAACATCATTTTAGACCTTGTTTAGCGTCACAAACATGTTTTTAGACCTTGTTTAGTGCCATAAACATGTTTTTAGACTTTGTTTAGTGTCACAAACATGTTTTTAGACCTTGTTTAGCTCCACAAACATGTTTTTAGACCTTGTTTAGTGTCACAAACATGTTTTTAGACCTTGTTTAGTGTCACAAACATGTTTTTAGACCTTGTTTAGCTCCACAAACATCATTTTAGAGCTTGTTTAGTGCCACAAACATGATTTTAGACCTTGTTTAGTGCCATAAACATGTTTTTAGACCTTGTTTAGTGTCACAAACATGTTTTTAGACATTGTTTAGTGTCACAAACATGTTTTTAGACCTTGTTTAGTGCCGCAAACATCATTTTAGAGCTTGTTTAGTGCCACAAACATGATTTTAGACCTTGTTTAGTGCCATAAACATGTTTTTAGACCTTGTTTAGCTCCACAAACATGATTTTAGACCTTGTTTAGCTCCATGAACATGATTTTAGACCTTGTTTAGTGCCACAAACATGATTTTAGACCTTGTTTAGTGTCACAAACATGTTTTTAGACCTTGTTTAGTGCCATAAACATGTTTTTAGACCTTGTTTAGCTCCACAAACATCATTTTAGACCTTGTTTAGTGCCATAAACATGTTTTTAGACCTTGTTTAGCTCCACAAACATGTTTTTAGACCTTGTTTAGTAACACAAACATGTTTTTAGACCTTGTTTAGCTCCACAAACATCATTTTAGACCTTGTTTAGTGTCACAAACATGTTTTTAGACCTTGTTTAGTGTCACAAACATGTTTTTAGACCTTGTTTAGCTCCACAAACATCATTTTAGACCTTGTTTAGTGTCACAAACATCATTTTAGAGCTTGTTTAGTGCCACAAACATGATTTTAGACCTTTTTTAGTGCCACAAACATGATTTTAGACCTTGTTTAGTGTCACAAACATGTTTTTAGACCTTGTTTAGTGCCATAAACATGTTTTTAGACCTTGTTTAGTGTCACAAACATGTTTTTAGACCTTGTTTAGTGTCACAAACATGTTTTTAGACCTTGTTTAGCTCCACAAACATGATTTTAGACCTTGTTTAGCTCCACAAACATCATTTTAGACCTTGTTTAGTGCCATAAACATGTTTTTAGACCTTGTTTAGTGCCATAAACATGTTTTTAGACCTTGTTTAGTGTCACAAACATGTTTTTAGACCTTGTTTAGTGCCATAAACATGTTTTTAGACCTTGTTTAGTGTCACAAACACGATTTTAGACCTTGTTTAGCTCCACAAACATCATTGTAGACCTTGTTTAGTGCCACAAACATCATTTTAGACCTTGTTTAGTGTCACAAACATGTTTTTAGACCTTGTTTAGCTCCACAAACATCATTTTAGACCTTGTTTAGTGCCATAAACATGTTTTTAGACCTTGTTTAGTGCCACAAACATGATTTTAGACCTTGTTTAGCTCCACAAACATCATTTTAGACCTTGTTTAGTGCCATAAACATGTTTTTAGACCTTGTTTAGTGTCACAAACATGTTTTTAGACCTTGTTTAGTAACACAAACATGTTTTTAGACCTTGTTTAGCTCCACAAACATCATTTTAGACCTTGTTTAGTGCCATAAACATGTTTTTAGACCTTGTTTAGCTCCACAAACATCATTTTAGACCTTGTTTAGCGTCACAAACATGTTTTTAGACCTTGTTTAGTGCCATAAACATGTTTTTAGACCTTGTTTAGTGTCACAAACATGTTTTTAGACCTTGTTTAGCTCCACAAACATGTTTTTAGACCTTGTTTAGTGTCACAAACATGTTTTTAGACCTTGTTTAGTGTCACAAACATGTTTTTAGACCTTGTTTAGCTCCACAAACATCATTTTAGAGCTTGTTTAGTGCCACAAACATGATTTTAGACCTTGTTTAGTGCCATAAACATGTTTTTAGACCTTGTTTAGTGTCACAAACATGTTTTTAGACATTGTTTAGTGTCACAAACATGTTTTTAGACCTTGTTTAGTGCCGCAAACATCATTTTAGAGCTTGTTTAGTGCCACAAACATGATTTTAGACCTTGTTTAGTGCCATAAACATGTTTTTAGACCTTGTTTAGCTCCACAAACATGATTTTAGACCTTGTTTAGCTCCATGAACATGATTTTAGACCTTGTTTAGTGCCACAAACATGATTTTAGACCTTGTTTAGTGTCACAAACATGTTTTTAGACCTTGTTTAGTGCCATAAACATGTTTTTAGACCTTGTTTAGCTCCACAAACATCATTTTAGACCTTGTTTAGTGCCACAAACATGATTTTAGACCTTGTTTAGTGCCACAAACATGATTTTAGACCTTGTTTAGTGCCATAAACATGTTTTTAGACCTTGTTTAGCTCCACAAACATCATTTTAGACCTTGTTTAGTGCCACAAACATGATTTTTGACCTTGTTTAGTGCCACAAACATGATTTTAGACCTTTTTTAGTGCCACAAACATGATTTTAGACCTTGTTTAGCTCCACAAACATCATTTTAGACCTTGTTTAGTGTCACAAACATGTTTTTAGACCTTGTTTAGTGCCATAAACATGTTTTTAGACCTTGTTTAGTGTCACAAACATGTTTTTAGACCTTGTTTAGTGTCACAAACATGTTTTTAGACCTTGTTTAGCTCCACAAACATGATTTTAGACCTTGTTTAGTGCCACAAACATGATTTTAGACCTTGTTTAGTGTCACAAACATGTTTTTAGACCTTGTTTAGCTCCACAAACATCATTTTAGACCTTGTTTAGTGCCATAAACATGTTTTTAGACCTTGTTTAGTGCCACAAACATGATTTTAGACCTTGTTTAGCTCCACAAACATCATTTTAGACCTTGTTTAGTGCCATAAACATGTTTTTAGACCTTGTTTAGCTCCACAAACATCATTTTAGACCTTGTTTAGTGTCACAAACATGTTTTTAGACCTTGTTTAGTGCCGCAAACATCATTTTAGAGCTTGTTTAGTGTCACAAACATGTTTTTAGACCTTGTTTAGTGCCATAAACATGTTTTTAGACCTTGTTTAGTGTCACAAACATGTTTTTAGACCTTGTTTAGTGCCATAAACATGTTTTTAGACCTTGTTTAGTGTCACAAACACGATTTTAGACCTTGTTTAGCTCCACAAACATCATTGTAGACCTTGTTTAGTGCCACAAACATCATTTTAGACCTTGTTTAGTGTCACAAACATGTTTTTAGACCTTGTTTAGCTCCACAAACATCATTTTAGACCTTGTTTAGTGCCATAAACATGTTTTTAGACCTTGTTTAGTGCCACAAACATGATTTTAGACCTTGTTTAGCTCCACAAACATCATTTTAGACCTTGTTTAGTGCCATAAACATGTTTTTAGACCTTGTTTAGTGTCACAAACATGTTTTTAGACCTTGTTTAGTAACACAAACATGTTTTTAGACCTTGTTTAGCTCCACAAACATCATTTTAGACCTTGTTTAGTGCCATAAACATGTTTTTAGACCTTGTTTAGCTCCACAAACATCATTTTAGACCTTGTTTAGCGTCACAAACATGTTTTTAGACCTTGTTTAGTGCCATAAACATGTTTTTAGACCTTGTTTAGTGTCACAAACATGTTTTTAGAACTTGTTTAGCTCCACAAACATGTTTTTAGACCTTGTTTAGTGTCACAAACATGTTTTTAGACCTTGTTTAGTGTCACAAACATGTTTTTAGACCTTGTTTAGTGTCACAAACATGTTTTTAGACCTTGTTTAGTGCCGCAAACATCATTTTAGAGCTTGTTTAGTGCCACAAACATGATTTTAGACCTTGTTTAGTGCCATAAACATGTTTTTAGACCTTGTTTAGCTCCACAAACATGATTTTAGACCTTGTTTAGCTCCATGAACATGATTTTAGACCTTGTTTAGTGCCACAAACATGATTTTAGACCTTGTTTAGTGTCACAAACATGTTTTTAGACCTTGTTTAGTGCCATAAACATGTTTTTAGACCTTGTTTAGCTCCACAAACATCATTTTAGACCTTGTTTAGTGCCACAAACATGATTTTAGACCTTGTTTAGTGCCACAAACATGATTTTAGACCTTGTTTAGTGCCATAAACATGTTTTTAGACCTTGTTTAGCTCCACAAACATCATTTTAGACCTTGTTTAGTGCCACAAACATGATTTTTGACCTTGTTTAGTGCCACAAACATGATTTTAGACCTTTTTTAGTGCCACAAACATGATTTTAGACCTTGTTTAGCTCCACAAACATCATTTTAGACCTTGTTTAGTGTCACAAACATGTTTTTAGACCTTGTTTAGTGCCATAAACATGTTTTTAGACCTTGTTTAGTGTCACAAACATGTTTTTAGACCTTGTTTAGTGTCACAAACATGTTTTTAGACCTTGTTTAGCTCCACAAACATGATTTTAGACCTTGTTTAGTGCCACAAACATGATTTTAGACCTTGTTTAGTGTCACAAACATGTTTTTAGACCTTGTTTAGCTCCACAAACATCATTTTAGACCTTGTTTAGTGCCATAAACATGTTTTTAGACCTTGTTTAGTGCCACAAACATGATTTTAGACCTTGTTTAGCTCCACAAACATCATTTTAGACCTTGTTTAGTGCCATAAACATGTTTTTAGACCTTGTTTAGCTCCACAAACATCATTTTAGACCTTGTTTAGTGTCACAAACATGTTTTTAGACCTTGTTTAGTGCCGCAAACATCATTTTAGAGCTTGTTTAGTGTCACAAACATGTTTTTAGACCTTGTTTAGCTCCACAAACATCATTTTAGACCTTGTTTAGTGCCACAAACATGATTTTAGACCTTGTTTAGTGTCACAAACATGTTTTTAGACCTTGTTTAGTGCCACAAACATGATTTTAGACCTTGTTTAGTGTCACAAACATGTTTTTAGAACTTGTTTAGCTCCACAAACATGTTTTTAGACCTTGTTTAGTGTCACAAACATGTTTTTAGACCTTGTTTAGTGTCACAAACATGTTTTTAGACCTTGTTTAGCTCCACAAACATCATTTTAGAGCTTGTTTAGTGCCACAAACATCATTTTAGACCTTGTTTAGTGCCATAAACATGTTTTTAGACCTTGTTTAGCTCCACAAACATCATTTTAGACCTTGTTTAGTGTCACAAACATGTTTTTAGACCTTGTTTAGTGCCATAAACATGTTTTTAGACCTTGTTTAGTGTCACAAACATGTTTTTAGAACTTGTTTAGCTCCACAAACATGTTTTTAGACCTTGTTTAGTGTCACAAACATGTTTTTAGACCTTGTTTAGTGTCACAAACATGTTTTTAGACCTTGTTTAGCTCCACAAACATCATTTTAGAGCTTGTTTAGTGCCACAAACATGATTTTAGACCTTGTTTAGTGCCATAAACATGTTTTTAGACCTTGTTTAGTGTCACAAACATGTTTTTAGACCTTGTTTAGTGTCACAAACATGTTTTTAGACCTTGTTTAGTGCCGCAAACATCATTTTAGAGCTTGTTTAGTGCCACAAACATGATTTTAGACCTTGTTTAGTGCCATAAACATGTTTTTAGACCTTGTTTAGCTCCACAAACATGATTTTAGACCTTGTTTAGTGCCGCAAACATCATTTTAGAGCTTGTTTAGTGCCACAAACATGATTTTAGACCTTGTTTAGTGCCATAAACATGTTTTTAGACCTTGTTTAGCTCCACAAACATCATTTTAGACCTTGTTTAGTGTCACAAACATGTTTTTAGACCTTGTTTAGTGCCATAAACATGTTTTTAGACCTTGTTTAGTGTCACAAACATGTTTTTAGACCTTGTTTAGTGTCACAAACATGTTTTTAGACCTTGTTTAGCTCCACAAACATGATTTTAGACCTTGTTTAGTGCCACAAAAATGATTTTAGACCTTGTTTAGTGTCACAAACATGTTTTTAGACCTTGTTTAGCTCCACAAACATCATTTTAGACCTTGTTTAGTGCCATAAACATGTTTTTAGACCTTGTTTAGTGCCACAAACATGATTTTAGACCTTGTTTAGCTCCACAAACATCATTTTAGACCTTGTTTAGTGCCATAAACATGTTTTTAGACCTTGTTTAGTGTCACAAACATGTTTTTAGACCTTGTTTAGTGTCACAAACATGTTTTTAGACCTTGTTTAGTGTCACAAACATGTTTTTAGACCTTGTTTAGTGCCGCAAACATCATTTTAGAGCTTGTTTAGTGCCACAAACATGATTTTAGACCTTTTTTAGTGCCACAAACATGATTTTAGACCTTGTTTAGCTCCACAAACATCATTTTAGACCTTGTTTAGTGTCACAAACATGTTTTTAGACCTTGTTTAGTGCCATAAACATGTTTTTAGACCTTGTTTAGTGTCACAAACATGTTTTTAGACCTTGTTTAGTGTCACAAACATGTTTTTAGACCTTGTTTAGCTCCACAAACATGATTTTAGACCTTGTTTAGTGCCACAAACATGATTTTAGACCTTGTTTAGTGTCACAAACATGTTTTTAGACCTTGTTTAGCTCCACAAACATCATTTTAGGGGCGGCAGGGTAGCCTAGTGGTTAGAGCGTTGGACTAGTAACCGGAAGGTTGCGAGTTCAAACCCCCGAGCTGACAAGGTACAAATCTGTCGTTCTGCCCCTGAACTGGCAGTTAACCCACTGTTCCCAGGCCGTCATTGAAAATAAGAATTTGTTCTTAACTGACTTGCCTGGTTAAATAAAGGTAAAATTAAAAAAAAAAAAAAAAAAAATTTTTAGACCTTGTTTAGTGCCATAAACATGTTTTTAGACCTTGTTTAGTGCCATAAACATGTTTTTAGACCTTGTTTAGTGTCACAAACATGTTTTTAGACCTTGTTTAGTGCCATAAACATGTTTTTAGACCTTGTTTAGTGTCACAAACATGATTTTAGACCTTGTTTAGCTCCACAAACATCATTGTAGATCTTGTTTAGTGCCACAAACATCATTTTAGACCTTGTTTAGTGTCACAAACATGTTTTTAGACCTTGTTTAGCTCCACAAACATCATTTTAGACCTTGTTTAGTGCCATAAACATGTTTTTAGACCTTGTTTAGTGTCACAAACATGTTTTTAGACCTTGTTTAGTGTCACAAACATGTTTTTAGACCTTGTTTAGCTCCACAAACATCATTTTAGACCTTGTTTAGTGTCACAAACATGTTTTTAGACCTTGTTTAGTGTCACAAACATGTTTTTAGACCTTGTTTAGTGCCGCAAACATCATTTTAGAGCTTGTTTAGTGTCACAAACATGTTTTTAGACCTTGTTTAGCTCCACAAACATCATTTTAGACCTTGTTTAGTGCCACAAACATGATTTTAGACCTTGTTTAGTGTCACAAACATGTTTTTAGACCTTGTTTAGTGCCACAAACATGATTTTAGACCTTGTTTAGCTCCACAAACATCATTTTAGACCTTGTTTAGTGCCATAAACATGTTTTTAGACCTTGTTTAGCTCCACAAACATCATTTTAGACCTTGTTTAGTGTCACAAACATGTTTTTAGACCTTGTTTAGTGCCATAAACATGTTTTTAGACCTTGTTTAGTGTCACAAACATGTTTTTAGACCTTGTTTAGCTCCACAAACATGTTTTTAGACCTTGTTTAGTGTCACAAACATGTTTTTAGACCTTGTTTAGTGTCACAAACATGTTTTTAGACCTTGTTTAGCTCCACAAACATCATTTTAGAGCTTGTTTAGTGCCACAAACATGATTTTAGACCTTGTTTAGTGCCATAAACATGTTTTTAGACCTTGTTTAGTGTCAAAAACATGTTTTTAGACCTTGTTTAGTGTCACAAACATGTTTTTAGACCTTGTTTAGTGCCGCAAACATCATTTTAGAGCTTGTTTAGTGCCACAAACATGATTTTAGACCTTGTTTAGTGCCATAAACATGTTTTTAGACCTTGTTAACCTCCACAAACATGATTTTAGACCTTGTTTAGCTCCACAAACATCATTTTAGACCTTGTTTAGTGTCACAAACATGTTTTTAGACCTTGTTTAGTGCCATAAACATGTTTTTAGACCTTGTTTAGTGTCACAAACATGTTTTTAGACCTTGTTTAGTGTCACAAACATGTTTTTAGACCTTGTTTAGTGCCATAAACATGTTTTTAGACCTTGTTTAGTGTCACAAACATGATTTTAGACCTTGTTTAGCTCCACAAACATCATTGTAGACCTTGTTTAGTGCCATAAACATGTTTTTAGACCTTGTTTAGTGTCACAAACATGTTTTTAGACCTTGTTTAGCTCCACAAACATGTTTTTAGACCTTGTTTAGTGTCACAAACATGTTTTTAGACCTTGTTTAGTGTCACAAACATGTTTTTAGACCTTGTTTAGCTCCACAAACATCATTTTAGAGCTTGTTTAGTGCCACAAACATGATTTTAGACCTTGTTTAGTGCCATAAACATGTTTTTAGACCTTGTTTAGTGTCAAAAACATGTTTTTAGACCTTGTTTAGTGTCACAAACATGTTTTTAGACCTTGTTTAGTGCCGCAAACATCGTTTTTAGACCTTGTTTAGTGCCACAAACATGATTTTAGACCTTGTTTAGTGCCATAAACATGTTTTTAGACCTTGTTAACCTCCACAAACATGATTTTAGACCTTGTTTAGCTCCACAAACATCATTTTAGACCTTGTTTAGTGTCACAAACATGTTTTTAGACCTTGTTTAGTGCCATAAACATGTTTTTAGACCTTGTTTAGTGTCACAAACATGTTTTTAGACCTTGTTTAGTGTCACAAACATGTTTTTAGACCTTGTTTAGCTCCACAAACATGATTTTAGACCTTGTTTAGTGCCACAAACATGATTTTAGACCTTGTTTAGTGTCACAAACATGTTTTTAGACCTTGTTTAGCTCCACAAACATCATTTTAGACTTTGTTTAGTGCCATAAACATGTTTTTAGACCTTGTTTAGTGCCATAAACATGTTTTTAGACCTTGTTTAGTGTCACAAACATGTTTTTAGACCTTGTTTAGTGCCATAAACATGTTTTTAGACCTTGTTTAGTGTCACAAACATGATTTTAGACCTTGTTTAGCTCCACAAACATCATTGTAGACCTTGTTTAGTGCCACAAACATCATTTTAGACCTTGTTTAGTGTCACAAACATGTTTTTAGACCTTGTTTAGCTCCACAAACATCATTTTAGACCTTGTTTAGTGCCATAAACATGTTTTTAGACCTTGTTTAGTGTCACAAACATGTTTTTAGACCTTGTTTAGTGTCACAAACATGTTTTTAGACCTTGTTTAGCTCCACAAACATCATTTTAGACCTTGTTTAGTGTCACAAACATGTTTTTAGACCTTGTTTAGTGTCACAAACATGTTTTTAGACCTTGTTTAGTGCCGCAAACATCATTTTAGAGCTTGTTTAGTGTCACAAACATGTTTTTAGACCTTGTTTAGCTCCACAAACATCATTTTAGACCTTGTTTAGTGCCACAAACATGATTTTAGACCTTGTTTAGTGCCATAAACATGTTTTTAGACCTTGTTTAGTGTCACAAACATGTTTTTAGACCTTGTTTAGCTCCACAAACATGTTTTTAGACCTTGTTTAGTGTCACAAACATGTTTTTAGACCTTGTTTAGTGTCACAAACATGTTTTTAGACCTTGTTTAGCTCCACAAACATCATTTTAGAGCTTGTTTAGTGCCACAAACATCATTTTAGACCTTGTTTAGTGCCATAAACATGTTTTTAGACCTTGTTTAGCTCCACAAACATCATTTTAGACCTTGTTTAGTGTCACAAACATGTTTTTAGACCTTGTTTAGTGCCATAAACATGTTTTTAGACCTTGTTTAGTGTCACAAACATGTTTTTAGACCTTGTTTAGCTCCACAAACATGTTTTTAGACCTTGTTTAGTGTCACAAACATGTTTTTAGACCTTGTTTAGTGTCACAAACATGTTTTTAGACCTTGTTTAGCTCCACAAACATCATTTTAGAGCTTGTTTAGTGCCACAAACATGATTTTAGACCTTGTTTAGTGCCATAAACATGTTTTTAGACCTTGTTTAGTGTCAAAAACATGTTTTTAGACCTTGTTTAGTGTCACAAACATGTTTTTAGACCTTGTTTAGTGCCGCAAACATCATTTTAGAGCTTGTTTAGTGCCACAAACATGATTTTAGACCTTGTTTAGTGCCATAAACATGTTTTTAGACCTTGTTAACCTCCACAAACATGATTTTAGACCTTGTTTAGCTCCACAAACATCATTTTAGACCTTGTTTAGTGTCACAAACATGTTTTTAGACCTTGTTTAGTGCCATAAACATGTTTTTAGACCTTGTTTAGTGTCACAAACATGTTTTTAGACCTTGTTTAGTGTCACAAACATGTTTTTAGACCTTGTTTAGCTCCACAAACATGATTTTAGACCTTGTTTAGTGCCACAAACATGATTTTAGACCTTGTTTAGTGCCACAAACATGTTTTTAGACCTTGTTTAGCTCCACAAACATCATTTTAGACTTTGTTTAGTGCCATAAACATGTTTTTAGACCTTGTTTAGTGCCATAAACATGTTTTTAGACCTTGTTTAGTGTCACAAACATGTTTTTAGACCTTGTTTAGTGCCATAAACATGTTTTTAGACCTTGTTTAGTGTCACAAACATGATTTTAGACCTTGTTTAGCTCCACAAACATCATTGTAGACCTTGTTTAGTGCCACAAACATCATTTTAGACCTTGTTTAGTGTCACAAACATGTTTTTAGACCTTGTTTAGCTCCACAAACATCATTTTAGACCTTGTTTAGTGCCATAAACATGTTTTTAGACCTTGTTTAGTGTCACAAACATGTTTTTAGACCTTGTTTAGTGTCACAAACATGTTTTTAGACCTTGTTTAGCTCCACAAACATCATTTTAGACCTTGTTTAGTGTCACAAACATGTTTTTAGACCTTGTTTAGTGTCACAAACATGTTTTTAGACCTTGTTTAGTGCCGCAAACATCATTTTAGAGCTTGTTTAGTGTCACAAACATGTTTTTAGACCTTGTTTAGCTCCACAAACATCATTTTAGACCTTGTTTAGTGCCACAAACATGATTTTAGACCTTGTTTAGTGTCACAAACATGTTTTTAGACCTTGTTTAGTGCCACAAACATGATTTTAGACCTTGTTTAGCTCCACAAACATCATTTTAGACCTTGTTTAGTGCCATAAACATGTTTTTAGACCTTGTTTAGCTCCACAAACATCATTTTAGACCTTGTTTAGTGTCACAAACATGTTTTTAGACCTTGTTTAGTGCCATAAACATGTTTTTAGACCTTGTTTAGTGTCACAAACATGTTTTTAGACCTTGTTTAGCTCCACAAACATGTTTTTAGACCTTGTTTAGTGTCACAAACATGTTTTTAGACCTTGTTTAGTGTCACAAACATGTTTTTAGACCTTGTTTAGCTCCACAAACATCATTTTAGAGCTTGTTTAGTGCCACAAACATGATTTTAGACCTTGTTTAGTGCCATAAACATGTTTTTAGACCTTGTTTAGTGTCAAAAACATGTTTTTAGACCTTGTTTAGTGTCACAAACATGTTTTTAGACCTTGTTTAGTGCCGCAAACATCATTTTAGAGCTTGTTTAGTGCCACAAACATGATTTTAGACCTTGTTTAGTGCCATAAACATGTTTTTAGACCTTGTTTAGCTCCACAAACATGATTTTAGACCTTGTTTAGCTCCATGAACATTATTTTAGACCTTGTTTAGTGCCACAAACATGATTTTAGACCTTGTTTAGTGTCACAAACATGTTTTTAGACCTTGTTTAGTGCCATAAACATGTTTTTAGACCTTGTTTAGCTCCACAAACATCATTTTAGACCTTGTTTAGTGCCACAAACATGATTTTAGACCTTGTTTAGTGCCACAAACATGATTTTAGACCTTGTTTAGTGCCATAAACATGTTTTTTAGACCTTGTTTAGCTCCACAAACATCATTTTAGACCTTGTTTAGTGCCACAAACATGATTTTAGACCTTGTTTAGTGCCACAAACATGATTTTAGACCTTTTTTAGTGCCACAAACATGATTTTAGACCTTGTTTAGCTCCACAAACATCATTTTAGACCTTGTTTAGTGTCACAAACATGTTTTTAGACCTTGTTTAGTGCCATAAACATGTTTTTAGACCTTGTTTAGTGTCACAAACATGTTTTTAGACCTTGTTTAGTGTCACAAACATGTTTTTAGACCTTGTTTAGCTCCACAAACATGATTTTAGACCTTGTTTAGTGCCACAAACATGATTTTAGACCTTGTTTAGTGTCACAAACATGTTTTTAGACCTTGTTTAGTGCCATAAACATGTTTTTAGACCTTGTTTAGTGTCACAAACATGTTTTTAGACCTTGTTTAGTAACACAAACATGTTTTTAGACCTTGTTTAGCTCCACAAACATCATTTTAGACCTTGTTTAGTGCCATAAACATGTTTTTAGACCTTGTTTAGCTCCACAAACATCATTTTAGACCTTGTTTAGTGTCACAAACATGTTTTTAGACCTTGTTTAGTGCCATAAACATGTTTTTAGACCTTGTTTAGTGTCACAAACATGTTTTTAGACCTTGTTTAGCTCCACAAACATGTTTTTAGACCTTGTTTAGTGTCACAAACATGTTTTTAGACCTTGTTTAGTGTCACAAACATGTTTTTAGACCTTGTTTAGCTCCACAAACATCATTTTAGAGCTTGTTTAGTGCCACAAACATGATTTTAGACCTTGTTTAGTGCCATAAACATGTTTTTAGACCTTGTTTAGTGTCAAAAACATGTTTTTAGACCTTGTTTAGTGTCACAAACATGTTTTTAGACCTTGTTTAGTGCCGCAAACATCATTTTAGAGCTTGTTTAGTGCCACAAACATGATTTTAGACCTTGTTTAGTGCCATAAACATGTTTTTAGACCTTGTTTAGCTCCACAAACATGATTTTAGACCTTGTTTAGCTCCATGAACATTATTTTAGACCTTGTTTAGTGCCACAAACATGATTTTAGACCTTGTTTAGTGTCACAAACATGTTTTTAGACCTTGTTTAGTGCCATAAACATGTTTTTAGACCTTGTTTAGCTCCACAAACATCATTTTAGACCTTGTTTAGTGCCACAAACATGATTTTAGACCTTGTTTAGTGCCACAAACATGATTTTAGACCTTTTTTAGTGCCACAAACATGATTTTAGACCTTGTTTAGCTCCACAAACATCATTTTAGACCTTGTTTAGTGTCACAAACATGTTTTTAGACCTTGTTTAGTGCCATAAACATGTTTTTAGACCTTGTTTAGTGTCACAAACATGTTTTTAGACCTTGTTTAGTGTCACAAACATGTTTTTAGACCTTGTTTAGCTCCACAAACATGATTTTAGACCTTGTTTAGTGCCACAAACATGATTTTAGACCTTGTTTAGTGTCACAAACATGTTTTTAGACCTTGTTTAGTGCCATAAACATGTTTTTAGACCTTGTTTAGTGTCACAAACATGTTTTTAGACCTTGTTTAGTAACACAAACATGTTTTTAGACCTTGTTTAGCTCCACAAACATCATTTTAGACCTTGTTTAGTGCCATAAACATGTTTTTAGACCTTGTTTAGCTCCACAAACATCATTTTAGACCTTGTTTAGTGTCACAAACATGTTTTTAGACCTTGTTTAGTGCCATAAACATGTTTTTAGACCTTGTTTAGTGTCACAAACATGTTTTTAGACCTTGTTTAGCTCCACAAACATGTTTTTAGACCTTGTTTAGTGTCACAAACATGTTTTTAGACCTTGTTTAGTGTCACAAACATGTTTTTAGACCTTGTTTAGCTCCACAAACATCATTTTAGAGCTTGTTTAGTGCCACAAACATGATTTTAGACCTTGTTTAGTGCCATAAACATGTTTTTAGACCTTGTTTAGTGTCAAAAACATGTTTTTAGACCTTGTTTAGTGTCACAAACATGTTTTTAGACCTTGTTTAGTGCCGCAAACATCATTTTAGAGCTTGTTTAGTGCCACAAACATGATTTTAGACCTTGTTTAGTGCCATAAACATGTTTTTAGACCTTGTTTAGCTCCACAAACATGATTTTAGACCTTGTTTAGCTCCATGAACATTATTTTAGACCTTGTTTAGTGCCACAAACATGATTTTAGACCTTGTTTAGTGTCACAAACATGTTTTTAGACCTTGTTTAGTGCCATAAACATGTTTTTAGACCTTGTTTAGCTCCACAAACATCATTTTAGACCTTGTTTAGTGCCACAAACATGATTTTAGACCTTGTTTAGTGCCACAAACATGATTTTAGACCTTGTTTAGTGCCATAAACATGTTTTTTAGACCTTGTTTAGCTCCACAAACATCATTTTAGACCTTGTTTAGTGCCACAAACATGATTTTAGACCTTGTTTAGTGCCACAAACATGATTTTAGACCTTTTTTAGTGCCACAAACATGATTTTAGACCTTGTTTAGCTCCACAAACATCATTTTAGACCTTGTTTAGTGTCACAAACATGTTTTTAGACCTTGTTTAGTGCCATAAACATGTTTTTAGACCTTGTTTAGTGTCACAAACATGTTTTTAGACCTTGTTTAGTGTCACAAACATGTTTTTAGACCTTGTTTAGCTCCACAAACATGATTTTAGACCTTGTTTAGTGCCACAAACATGATTTTAGACCTTGTTTAGTGTCACAAACATGTTTTTAGACCTTGTTTAGTGCCATAAACATGTTTTTAGACCTTGTTTAGTGTCACAAACATGTTTTTAGACCTTGTTTAGTAACACAAACATGTTTTTAGACCTTGTTTAGCTCCACAAACATCATTTTAGACCTTGTTTAGTGTCACAAACATGTTTTTAGACCTTGTTTAGTGTCACAAACATGTTTTTAGACCTTGTTTAGTGCCGCAAACATCATTTTAGAGCTTGTTTAGTGCCACAAACATGATTTTAGACCTTGTTTAGTGTCACAAACATGTTTTTAGACCTTGTTTAGCTCCACAAACATCATTTTAGACCTTGTTTAGTGCCACAAACATCATTTTAGACCTTGTTTAGTGTCACAAACATGTTTTTAGACCTTGTTTAGTGTCACAAACATGTTTTTAGACCTTGTTTAGCTCCACAAACATCATTTTAGACCTTGTTTAGTGTCACAAACATGTTTTTAGACCTTGTTTAGCTCCACAAACATGTTTTTAGACCTTGTTTAGTGTCACAAACATGTTTTTAGACCTTGTTTAGTGTCACAAACATGTTTTTAGACCTTGTTTAGCTCCAAAAACATCATTTTAGAGCTTGTTTAGTGCCACAAACATGATTTTAGACCTTGTTTAGTGCCATAAACATGTTTTTAGACCTTGTTTAGTGTCAAAAACATGTTTTTAGACCTTGTTTAGTGTCACAAACATGTTTTTAGACCTTGTTTAGTGCCGCAAACATCATTTTAGAGCTTGTTTAGTGCCACAAACATGATTTTAGACCTTGTTTAGCTCCACAAACATCATTTTAGACCTTGTTTAGTGCCACAAACATCATTTTAGACCTTGTTTAGTGTCACAAACATGTTTTTAGACCTTGTTTAGTGTCACAAACATGTTTTTAGACCTTGTTTAGCTCCACAAACATCATTTTAGACCTTGTTTAGTGTCACAAACATGTTTTTAGACCTTGTTTAGCTCCACAAACATGTTTTTAGACCTTGTTTAGTGTCACAAACATGTTTTTAGACCTTGTTTAGTAACACAAACATGTTTTTAGACCTTGTTTAGCTCCACAAACATCATTTTAGACCTTGTTTAGTGCCATAAACATGTTTTTAGACCTTGTTTAGCTCCACAAACATCATTTTAGACCTTGTTTAGTGTCACAAACATGTTTTTAGACCTTGTTTAGTGCCATAAACATGTTTTTAGACCTTGTTTAGTGTCACAAACATGTTTTTAGACCTTGTTTAGCTCCACAAACATGTTTTTAGACCTTGTTTAGTGTCACAAACATGTTTTTAGACCTTGTTTAGTGTCACAAACATGTTTTTAGACCTTGTTTAGCTCCACAAACATCATTTTAGAGCTTGTTTAGTGCCACAAACATGATTTTAGACCTTGTTTAGTGCCATAAACATGTTTTTAGACCTTGTTTAGTGTCAAAAACATGTTTTTAGACCTTGTTTAGTGTCACAAACATGTTTTTAGACCTTGTTTAGTGCCGCAAACATCATTTTAGAGCTTGTTTAGTGCCACAAACATGATTTTAGACCTTGTTTAGTGCCATAAACATGTTTTTAGACCTTGTTTAGCTCCACAAACATGATTTTAGACCTTGTTTAGCTCCATGAACATTATTTTAGACCTTGTTTAGTGCCACAAACATGATTTTAGACCTTGTTTAGTGTCACAAACATGTTTTTAGACCTTGTTTAGTGCCATAAACATGTTTTTAGACCTTGTTTAGCTCCACAAACATCATTTTAGACCTTGTTTAGTGCCACAAACATGATTTTAGACCTTGTTTAGTGCCACAAACATGATTTTAGACCTTGTTTAGTGCCATAAACATGTTTTTTAGACCTTGTTTAGCTCCACAAACATCATTTTAGACCTTGTTTAGTGCCACAAACATGATTTTAGACCTTGTTTAGTGCCACAAACATGATTTTAGACCTTTTTTAGTGCCACAAACATGATTTTAGACCTTGTTTAGTGCCATAAACATGTTTTTAGACCTTGTTTAGTGTCAAAAACATGTTTTTAGACCTTGTTTAGTGTCACAAACATGTTTTTAGACCTTGTTTAGTGCCGCAAACATCATTTTAGAGCTTGTTTAGTGCCACAAACATGATTTTAGACCTTGTTTAGTGCCATAAACATGTTTTTAGACCTTGTTTAGCTCCACAAACATGATTTTAGACCTTGTTTAGCTCCATGAACATTATTTTAGACCTTGTTTAGTGCCACAAACATGATTTTAGACCTTGTTTAGTGTCACAAACATGTTTTTAGACCTTGTTTAGTGCCATAAACATGTTTTTAGACCTTGTTTAGCTCCACAAACATCATTTTAGACCTTGTTTAGTGCCACAAACATGATTTTAGACCTTGTTTAGTGCCACAAACATGATTTTAGACCTTGTTTAGTGCCATAAACATGTTTTTTAGACCTTGTTTAGCTCCACAAACATCATTTTAGACCTTGTTTAGTGCCACAAACATGATTTTAGACCTTGTTTAGTGCCACAAACATGATTTTAGACCTTTTTTAGTGCCACAAACATGATTTTAGACCTTGTTTAGCTCCACAAACATCATTTTAGACCTTGTTTAGTGTCACAAACATGTTTTTAGACCTTGTTTAGTGCCATAAACATGTTTTTAGACCTTGTTTAGTGTCACAAACATGTTTTTAGACCTTGTTTAGTGTCACAAACATGTTTTTAGACCTTGTTTAGCTCCACAAACATGATTTTAGACCTTGTTTAGTGCCACAAACATGATTTTAGACCTTGTTTAGTGTCACAAACATGTTTTTAGACCTTGTTTAGTGCCATAAACATGTTTTTAGACCTTGTTTAGTGTCACAAACATGTTTTTAGACCTTGTTTAGTAACACAAACATGTTTTTAGACCTTGTTTAGCTCCACAAACATCATTTTAGACCTTGTTTAGTGTCACAAACATGTTTTTAGACCTTGTTTAGTGTCACAAACATGTTTTTAGACCTTGTTTAGTGCCGCAAACATCATTTTAGAGCTTGTTTAGTGCCACAAACATGATTTTAGACCTTGTTTAGTGTCACAAACATGTTTTTAGACCTTGTTTAGCTCCACAAACATCATTTTAGACCTTGTTTAGTGCCACAAACATCATTTTAGACCTTGTTTAGTGTCACAAACATGTTTTTAGACCTTGTTTAGTGTCACAAACATGTTTTTAGACCTTGTTTAGCTCCACAAACATCATTTTAGACCTTGTTTAGTGTCACAAACATGTTTTTAGACCTTGTTTAGCTCCACAAACATCATTTTAGACCTTGTTTAGTGTCACAAACATGTTTTTAGACCTTGTTTAGTGTCACAAACATGTTTTTAGACCTTGTTTAGCTCCACAAACATCATTTTAGAGCTTGTTTAGTGCCACAAACATGATTTTAGACCTTGTTTAGTGCCATAAACATGTTTTTAGACCTTGTTTAGTGTCAAAAACTTGTTTTTAGACCTTGTTTAGTGTCACAAACATGTTTTTAGACCTTGTTTAGTGCCGCAAACATCATTTTAGAGCTTGTTTAGTGCCACAAACATGATTTTAGACCTTGTTTAGCTCCACAAACATCATTTTAGACCTTGTTTAGTGCCACAAACATCATTTTAGACCTTGTTTAGTGTCACAAACATGTTTTTAGACCTTGTTTAGTGTCACAAACATGTTTTTAGACCTTGTTTAGCTCCACAAACATCATTTTAGACCTTGTTTAGTGTCACAAACATGTTTTTAGACCTTGTTTAGCTCCACAAACATGTTTTTAGACCTTGTTTAGTGTCACAAACATGTTTTTAGACCTTGTTTAGTAACACAAACATGTTTTTAGACCTTGTTTAGCTCCACAAACATCATTTTAGACCTTGTTTAGTGCCATAAACATGTTTTTAGACCTTGTTTAGCTCCACAAACATCATTTTAGACCTTGTTTAGTGTCAAAAACATGTTTTTAGACCTTGTTTAGTGCCATAAACATGTTTTTAGACCTTGTTTAGTGTCACAAACATGTTTTTAGACCTTGTTTAGCTCCACAAACATGTTTTTAGACCTTGTTTAGTGTCACAAACATGTTTTTAGACCTTGTTTAGTGTCACAAACATGTTTTTAGACCTTGTTTAGCTCCACAAACATCATTTTAGAGCTTGTTTAGTGCCACAAACATGATTTTAGACCTTGTTTAGTGCCATAAACATGTTTTTAGACCTTGTTTAGTGTCAAAAACATGTTTTTAGACCTTGTTTAGTGTCACAAACATGTTTTTAGACCTTGTTTAGTGCCGCAAACATCATTTTAGAGCTTGTTTAGTGCCACAAACATGATTTTAGACCTTGTTTAGTGCCATAAACATGTTTTTAGACCTTGTTTAGCTCCACAAACATGATTTTAGACCTTGTTTAGCTCCATGAACATTATTTTAGACCTTGTTTAGTGCCACAAACATGATTTTAGACCTTGTTTAGTGTCACAAACATGTTTTTAGACCTTGTTTAGTGCCATAAACATGTTTTTAGACCTTGTTTAGCTCCACGAACATCATTTTAGACCTTGTTTAGTGCCACAAACATGATTTTAGACCTTGTTTAGTGCCACAAACATGATTTTAGACCTTGTTTAGTGCCATAAACATGTTTTTTAGACCTTGTTTAGCTCCACAAACATCATTTTAGACCTTGTTTAGTGCCACAAACATGATTTTAGACCTTGTTTAGTGCCACAAACATGATTTTAGACCTTTTTTAGTGCCACAAACATGATTTTAGACCTTGTTTAGTGCCATACACATGTTTTTAGACCTTGTTTAGTGTCAAAAACATGTTTTTAGACCTTGTTTAGTGTCACAAACATGTTTTTAGACCTTGTTTAGTGCCGCAAACATCATTTTAGAGCTTGTTTAGTGCCACAAACATGATTTTAGACCTTGTTTAGTGCCATAAACATGTTTTTAGACCTTGTTTAGCTCCACAAACATGATTTTAGACCTTGTTTAGCTCCATGAACATTATTTTAGACCTTGTTTAGTGCCACAAACATGATTTTAGACCTTGTTTAGTGTCACAAACATGTTTTTAGACCTTGTTTAGTGCCATAAACATGTTTTTAGACCTTGTTTAGCTCCACAAACATCATTTTAGACCTTGTTTAGTGCCACAAACATGATTTTAGACCTTGTTTAGTGCCACAAACATGATTTTAGACCTTGTTTAGTGCCATAAACATGTTTTTTAGACCTTGTTTAGCTCCACAAACATCATTTTAGACCTTGTTTAGTGCCACAAACATGATTTTAGACCTTGTTTAGTGCCACAAACATGATTTTAGACCTTTTTTAGTGCCACAAACATGATTTTAGACCTTGTTTAGCTCCACAAACATCATTTTAGACCTTGTTTAGTGTCACAAACATGTTTTTAGACCTTGTTTAGTGCCATAAACATGTTTTTAGACCTTGTTTAGTGTCACAAACATGTTTTTAGACCTTGTTTAGTGTCACAAACATGTTTTTAGACCTTGTTTAGCTCCACAAACATGATTTTAGACCTTGTTTAGTGCCACAAACATGATTTTAGACCTTGTTTAGTGTCACAAACATGTTTTTAGACCTTGTTTAGTGCCATAAACATGTTTTTAGACCTTGTTTAGTGCCGCAAACATCATTTTAGAGCTTGTTTAGTGCCACAAACATGATTTTAGACCTTGTTTAGTGTCACAAACATGTTTTTAGACCTTGTTTAGCTCCACAAACATCATTTTAGACCTTGTTTAGTGCCACAAACATCATTTTAGACCTTGTTTAGTGTCACAAACATGTTTTTAGACCTTGTTTAGTGTCACAAACATGTTTTTAGACCTTGTTTAGCTCCACAAACATCATTTTAGACCTTGTTTAGTGTCACAAACATGTTTTTAGACCTTGTTTAGCTCCACAAACATGTTTTTAGACCTTGTTTAGTGTCACAAACATGTTTTTAGACCTTGTTTAGTGTCACAAACATGTTTTTAGACCTTGTTTAGCTCCACAAACATCATTTTAGAGCTTGTTTAGTGCCACAAACATGATTTTAGACCTTGTTTAGTGCCATAAACATGTTTTTAGACCTTGTTTAGTGTCAAAAACATGTTTTTAGACCTTGTTTAGTGTCACAAACATGTTTTTAGACCTTGTTTAGTGCCGCAAACATCATTTTAGAGCTTGTTTAGTGCCACAAACATGATTTTAGACCTTGTTTAGCTCCACAAACATCATTTTAGACCTTGTTTAGTGCCACAAACATCATTTTAGACCTTGTTTAGTGTCACAAACATGTTTTTAGACCTTGTTTAGTGTCACAAACATGTTTTTAGACCTTGTTTAGCTCCACAAACATCATTTTAGACCTTGTTTAGTGTCACAAACATGTTTTTAGACCTTGTTTAGCTCCACAAACATGTTTTTAGACCTTGTTTAGTGTCACAAACATGTTTTTAGACCTTGTTTAGTAACACAAACATGTTTTTAGACCTTGTTTAGCTCCACAAACATCATTTTAGACCTTGTTTAGTGCCATAAACATGTTTTTAGACCTTGTTTAGCTCCACAAACATCATTTTAGACCTTGTTTAGTGTCACAAACATGTTTTTAGACCTTGTTTAGTGCCATAAACATGTTTTTAGACCTTGTTTAGTGTCACAAACATGTTTTTAGACCTTGTTTAGCTCCACAAACATGTTTTTAGACCTTGTTTAGTGTCACAAACATGTTTTTAGACCTTGTTTAGTGTCACAAACATGTTTTTAGACCTTGTTTAGCTCCACAAACATCATTTTAGAGCTTGTTTAGTGCCACAAACATGATTTTAGACCTTGTTTAGTGCCATAAACATGTTTTTAGACCTTGTTTAGTGTCAAAAACATGTTTTTAGACCTTGTTTAGTGTCACAAACATGTTTTTAGACCTTGTTTAGTGCCGCAAACATCATTTTAGAGCTTGTTTAGTGCCACAAACATGATTTTAGACCTTGTTTAGTGCCATAAACATGTTTTTAGACCTTGTTTAGCTCCACAAACATGATTTTAGACCTTGTTTAGCTCCATGAACATTATTTTAGACCTTGTTTAGTGCCACAAACATGATTTTAGACCTTGTTTAGTGTCACAAACATGTTTTTAGACCTTGTTTAGTGCCATAAACATGTTTTTAGACCTTGTTTAGCTCCACAAACATCATTTTAGACCTTGTTTAGTGCCACAAACATGATTTTAGACCTTGTTTAGTGCCACAAACATGATTTTAGACCTTGTTTAGTGCCATAAACATGTTTTTTAGACCTTGTTTAGCTCCACAAACATCATTTTAGACCTTGTTTAGTGCCACAAACATGATTTTAGACCTTGTTTAGTGCCACAAACATGATTTTAGACCTTTTTTAGTGCCACAAACATGATTTTAGACCTTGTTTAGTGCCATAAACATGTTTTTAGACCTTGTTTAGTGTCAAAAACATGTTTTTAGACCTTGTTTAGTGTCACAAACATGTTTTTAGACCTTGTTTAGTGCCGCAAACATCATTTTAGAGCTTGTTTAGTGCCACAAACATGATTTTAGACCTTGTTTAGTGCCATAAACATGTTTTTAGACCTTGTTTAGCTCCACAAACATGATTTTAGACCTTGTTTAGCTCCATGAACATTATTTTAGACCTTGTTTAGTGCCACAAACATGATTTTAGACCTTGTTTAGTGTCACAAACATGTTTTTAGACCTTGTTTAGTGCCATAAACATGTTTTTAGACCTTGTTTAGCTCCACAAACATCATTTTAGACCTTGTTTAGTGCCACAAACATGATTTTAGACCTTGTTTAGTGCCACAAACATGATTTTAGACCTTGTTTAGTGCCATAAACATGTTTTTTAGACCTTGTTTAGCTCCACAAACATCATTTTAGACCTTGTTTAGTGCCACAAACATGATTTTAGACCTTGTTTAGTGCCACAAACATGATTTTAGACCTTTTTTAGTGCCACAAACATGATTTTAGACCTTGTTTAGCTCCACAAACATCATTTTAGACCTTGTTTAGTGTCACAAACATGTTTTTAGACCTTGTTTAGTGCCATAAACATGTTTTTAGACCTTGTTTAGTGTCACAAACATGTTTTTAGACCTTGTTTAGTGTCACAAACATGTTTTTAGACCTTGTTTAGCTCCACAAACATGATTTTAGACCTTGTTTAGTGCCACAAACATGATTTTAGACCTTGTTTAGTGTCACAAACATGTTTTTAGACCTTGTTTAGTGCCATAAACATGTTTTTAGACCTTGTTTAGTGTCACAAACATGTTTTTAGACCTTGTTTAGTGCCATAAACATGTTTTTAGACCTTGTTTAGCTCCACAAACATCATTTTAGACCTTGTTTAGTGCCACAAACATGATTTTAGACCTTGTTTAGTGCCACAAACATGATTTTAGACCTTGTTTAGTGCCATAAACATGTTTTTTAGACCTTGTTTAGCTCCACAAACATCATTTTAGACCTTGTTTAGTGCCACAAACATGATTTTAGACCTTGTTTAGTGCCACAAACATGATTTTAGACCTTTTTTAGTGCCACAAACATGATTTTAGACCTTGTTTAGCTCCACAAACATCATTTTAGACCTTGTTTAGTGTCACAAACATGTTTTTAGACCTTGTTTAGTGCCATAAACATGTTTTTAGACCTTGTTTAGTGTCACAAACATGTTTTTAGACCTTGTTTAGTGTCACAAACATGTTTTTAGACCTTGTTTAGCTCCACAAACATGATTTTAGACCTTGTTTAGTGCCACAAACATGATTTTAGACCTTGTTTAGTGTCACAAACATGTTTTTAGACCTTGTTTAGTGCCATAAACATGTTTTTAGACCTTGTTTAGTGTCACAAACATGTTTTTAGACCTTGTTTAGTAACACAAACATGTTTTTAGACCTTGTTTAGCTCCACAAACATCATTTTAGACCTTGTTTAGTGTCACAAACATGTTTTTAGACCTTGTTTAGTGTCACAAACATGTTTTTAGACCTTGTTTAGTGCCGCAAACATCATTTTAGAGCTTGTTTAGTGCCACAAACATGATTTTAGACCTTGTTTAGTGTCACAAACATGTTTTTAGACCTTGTTTAGCTCCACAAACAACATTTTAGACCTTGTTTAGTGCCACAAACATCATTTTAGACCTTGTTTAGTGTCACAAACATGTTTTTAGACCTTGTTTAGTGTCACAAACATGTTTTTAGACCTTGTTTAGCTCCACAAACATCATTTTAGACCTTGTTTAGTGTCACAAACATGTTTTTAGACCTTGTTTAGCTCCACAAACATGTTTTTAGACCTTGTTTAGTGTCACAAACATGTTTTTAGACCTTGTTTAGTGTCACAAACATGTTTTTAGACCTTGTTTAGCTCCACAAACATCATTTTAGAGCTTGTTTAGTGCCACAAACATGATTTTAGACCTTGTTTAGTGCCATAAACATGTTTTTAGACCTTGTTTAGTGTCAAAAACATGTTTTTAGACCTTGTTTAGTGTCACAAACATGTTTTTAGACCTTGTTTAGTGCCGCAAACATCATTTTAGAGCTTGTTTAGTGCCACAAACATGATTTTAGACCTTGTTTAGCTCCACAAACATCATTTTAGACCTTGTTTAGTGCCACAAACATGATTTTAGACCTTGTTTAGTGTCACAAACATGTTTTTAGACCTTGTTTAGTGCCATAAACATGTTTTTAGACCTTGTTTAGCTCCACAAACATCATTTTAGACCTTGTTTAGTGCCACAAACATGATTTTAGACCTTGTTTAGTGCCACAAACATGATTTTAGACCTTGTTTAGTGCCATAAACATGTTTTTTAGACCTTGTTTAGCTCCACAAACATCATTTTAGACCTTGTTTAGTGCCACAAACATGATTTTAGACCTTGTTTAGTGCCACAAACATGATTTTAGACCTTTTTTAGTGCCACAAACATGATTTTAGACCTTGTTTAGCTCCACAAACATCATTTTAGACCTTGTTTAGTGTCACAAACATGTTTTTAGACCTTGTTTAGTGCCATAAACATGTTTTTAGACCTTGTTTAGTGTCACAAACATGTTTTTAGACCTTGTTTAGTGTCACAAACATGTTTTTAGACCTTGTTTAGCTCCACAAACATGATTTTAGACCTTGTTTAGTGCCACAAACATGATTTTAGACCTTGTTTAGTGTCACAAACATGTTTTTAGAGCTTGTTTAGTGCCATAAACATGTTTTTAGACCTTGTTTAGTGTCACAAACATGTTTTTAGACCTTGTTTAGTAACACAAACATGTTTTTAGACCTTGTTTAGCTCCACAAACATCATTTTAGACCTTGTTTAGTGTCACAAACATGTTTTTAGACCTTGTTTAGTGTCACAAACATGTTTTTAGACCTTGTTTAGTGCCGCAAACATCATTTTAGAGCTTGTTTAGTGCCACAAACATGATTTTAGACCTTGTTTAGTGTCACAAACATGTTTTTAGACCTTGTTTAGCTCCACAAACAACATTTTAGACCTTGTTTAGTGCCACAAACATCATTTTAGACCTTGTTTAGTGTCACAAACATGTTTTTAGACCTTGTTTAGTGTCACAAACATGTTTTTAGACCTTGTTTAGCTCCACAAACATCATTTTAGACCTTGTTTAGTGTCACAAACATGTTTTTAGACCTTGTTTAGCTCCACAAACATGTTTTTAGACCTTGTTTAGTGTCACAAACATGTTTTTAGACCTTGTTTAGTGTCACAAACATGTTTTTAGACCTTGTTTAGCTCCACAAACATCATTTTAGAGCTTGTTTAGTGCCACAAACATGATTTTAGACCTTGTTTAGTGCCATAAACATGTTTTTAGACCTTGTTTAGTGTCAAAAACATGTTTTTAGACCTTGTTTAGTGTCACAAACATGTTTTTAGACCTTGTTTAGTGCCGCAAACATCATTTTAGAGCTTGTTTAGTGCCACAAACATGATTTTAGACCTTGTTTAGCTCCACAAACATCATTTTAGACCTTGTTTAGTGCCACAAACATCATTTTAGACCTTGTTTAGTGTCACAAACATGTTTTTAGACCTTGTTTAGTGTCACAAACATGTTTTTAGACCTTGTTTAGCTCCACAAACATCATTTTAGACCTTGTTTAGTGTCACAAACATGTTTTTAGACCTTGTTTAGCTCCACAAACATGTTTTTAGACCTTGTTTAGTGTCACAAACATGTTTTTAGACCTTGTTTAGTGTCACAAACATGTTTTTAGACCTTGTTTAGCTCCACAAACATCATTTTAGAGCTTGTTTAGTGCCACAAACATGATTTTAGACCTTGTTTAGTGCCATAAACATGTTTTTAGACCTTGTTTAGTGTCAAAAACATGTTTTTAGACCTTGTTTAGTGCCATAAACATGCTTTTAGACCTTGTTTAGCTCCACAAACATGATTTTAGACCTTGTTTAGCTCCATGAACATTATTTTAGACCTTGTTTAGTGCCACAAACATGATTTTAGACCTTGTTTAGTGTCACAAACATGTTTTTAGACCTTGTTTAGTGCCATAAACATGTTTTTAGACCTTGTTTAGCTCCACAAACATCATTTTAGACCTTGTTTAGTGCCACAAACATGATTTTAGACCTTGTTTAGTGCCACAAACATGATTTTAGACCTTGTTTAGTGCCATAAACATGTTTTTTAGACCTTGTTTAGCTCCACAAACATCATTTTAGACCTTGTTTAGTGCCACAAACATGATTTTAGACCTTGTTTAGTGCCACAAACATGATTTTAGACCTTTTTTAGTGCCACAAACATGATTTTAGACCTTGTTTAGCTCCACAAACATCATTTTAGACCTTGTTTAGTGTCACAAACATGTTTTTAGACCTTGTTTAGTGCCATAAACATGTTTTTAGACCTTGTTTAGTGTCACAAACATGTTTTTAGACCTTGTTTAGTGTCACAAACATGTTTTTAGACCTTGTTTAGTGCCGCAAACATCATTTTAGAGCTTGTTTAGTGCCACAAACATGATTTTAGACCTTGTTTAGTGTCACAAACATGTTTTTAGACCTTGTTTAGCTCCACAAACAACATTTTAGACCTTGTTTAGTGCCACAAACATCATTTTAGACCTTGTTTAGTGTCACAAACATGTTTTTAGACCTTGTTTAGTGTCACAAACATGTTTTTAGACCTTGTTTAGCTCCACAAACATCATTTTAGACCTTGTTTAGTGTCACAAACATGTTTTTAGACCTTGTTTAGCTCCACAAACATGTTTTTAGACCTTGTTTAGTGTCACAAACATGTTTTTAGACCTTGTTTAGTGTCACAAACATGTTTTTAGACCTTGTTTAGCTCCACAAACATCATTTTAGAGCTTGTTTAGTGCCACAAACATGATTTTAGACCTTGTTTAGTGCCATAAACATGTTTTTAGACCTTGTTTAGTGTCAAAAACATGTTTTTAGACCTTGTTTAGTGTCACAAACATGTTTTTAGACCTTGTTTAGTGCCGCAAACATCATTTTAGAGCTTGTTTAGTGCCACAAACATGATTTTAGACCTTGTTTAGCTCCACAAACATCATTTTAGACCTTGTTTAGTGCCACAAACATCATTTTAGACCTTGTTTAGTGTCACAAACATGTTTTTAGACCTTGTTTAGTGTCACAAACATGTTTTTAGACCTTGTTTAGCTCCACAAACATCATTTTAGACCTTGTTTAGTGTCACAAACATGTTTTTAGACCTTGTTTAGCTCCACAAACATGTTTTTAGACCTTGTTTAGTGTCAAAAACATGTTTTTAGACCTTGTTTAGTGCCATAAACATGCTTTTAGACCTTGTTTAGCTCCACAAACATGATTTTAGACCTTGTTTAGCTCCATGAACATTATTTTAGACCTTGTTTAGTGCCACAAACATGATTTTAGACCTTGTTTAGTGTCACAAACATGTTTTTAGACCTTGTTTAGTGCCATAAACATGTTTTTAGACCTTGTTTAGCTCCACAAACATCATTTTAGACCTTGTTTAGTGCCACAAACATGATTTTAGACCTTGTTTAGTGCCACAAACATGATTTTAGACCTTGTTTAGTGCCATAAACATGTTTTTTAGACCTTGTTTAGCTCCACAAACATCATTTTAGACCTTGTTTAGTGCCACAAACATGATTTTAGACCTTGTTTAGTGCCACAAACATGATTTTAGACCTTGTTTAGCTCCACAAACATGTTTTTAGACCTTGTTTAGTGTCACAAACATGTTTTTAGACCTTGTTTAGTGTCACAAACATGTTTTTAGACCTTGTTTAGCTCCACAAACATCATTTTAGAGCTTGTTTAGTGCCACAAACATGATTTTAGACCTTGTTTAGTGCCATAAACATGTTTTTAGACCTTGTTTAGTGTCAAAAACATGTTTTTAGACCTTGTTTAGTGTCACAAACATGTTTTTAGACCTTGTTTAGTGCCGCAAACATCATTTTAGAGCTTGTTTAGTGCCACAAACATGATTTTAGACCTTGTTTAGCTCCACAAACATCATTTTAGACCTTGTTTAGTGCCACAAACATCATTTTAGACCTTGTTTAGTGTCACAAACATGTTTTTAGACCTTGTTTAGTGTCACAAACATGTTTTTAGACCTTGTTTAGCTCCACAAACATCATTTTAGACCTTGTTTAGTGTCACAAACATGTTTTTAGACCTTGTTTAGCTCCACAAACATGTTTTTAGACCTTGTTTAGTGTCAAAAACATGTTTTTAGACCTTGTTTAGTGCCATAAACATGCTTTTAGACCTTGTTTAGCTCCACAAACATGATTTTAGACCTTGTTTAGCTCCATGAACATTATTTTAGACCTTGTTTAGTGCCACAAACATGATTTTAGACCTTGTTTAGTGTCACAAACATGTTTTTAGACCTTGTTTAGTGCCATAAACATGTTTTTAGACCTTGTTTAGCTCCACAAACATCATTTTAGACCTTGTTTAGTGCCACAAACATGATTTTAGACCTTGTTTAGTGCCACAAACATGATTTTAGACCTTGTTTAGTGCCATAAACATGTTTTTTAGACCTTGTTTAGCTCCACAAACATCATTTTAGACCTTGTTTAGTGCCACAAACATGATTTTAGACCTTGTTTAGTGCCACAAACATGATTTTAGACCTTTTTTAGTGCCACAAACATGATTTTAGACCTTGTTTAGCTCCACAAACATCATTTTAGACCTTGTTTAGTGTCACAAACATGTTTTTAGACCTTGTTTAGTGCCATAAACATGTTTTTAGACCTTGTTTAGCTCCACAAACATCATTTTAGACCTTGTTTAGTGCCACAAACATGATTTTAGACCTTGTTTAGTGCCACAAACATGATTTTAGACCTTGTTTAGTGCCATAAACATGTTTTTTAGACCTTGTTTAGCTCCACAAACATCATTTTAGACCTTGTTTAGTGCCACAAACATGATTTTAGACCTTGTTTAGTGCCACAAACATGATTTTAGACCTTTTTTAGTGCCACAAACATGATTTTAGACCTTGTTTAGCTCCACAAACATCATTTTAGACCTTGTTTAGTGTCACAAACATGTTTTTAGACCTTGTTTAGTGCCATAAACATGTTTTTAGACCTTGTTTAGTGTCACAAACATGTTTTTAGACCTTGTTTAGTGCCACAAACATGATTTTAGACCTTGTTTAGTGTCACAAACATGTTTTTAGACCTTGTTTAGTGCCATAAACATGTTTTTAGACCTTGTTTAGTGTCACAAACATGTTTTTAGACCTTGTTTAGTAACACAAACATGTTTTTAGACCTTGTTTAGCTCCACAAACATCATTTTAGACCTTGTTTAGTGTCACAAACATGTTTTTAGACCTTGTTTAGTGTCACAAACATGTTTTTAGACCTTGTTTAGTGCCGCAAACATCATTTTAGAGCTTGTTTAGTGCCACAAACATGATTTTAGACCTTGTTTAGTGTCACAAACATGTTTTTAGACCTTGTTTAGCTCCACAAACATCATTTTAGACCTTGTTTAGTGCCATAAACATGTTTTTAGACCTTGTTTAGTGTCACAAACATGATTTTAGACCTTGTTTAGCTCCACAAACATCATTTTAGACCTTGTTTAGTGCCACAAACATCATTTTAGACCTTCTTTAGTGCCACAAACATGATTTTAGACCTTGTTTAGTGTCACAAACATGTTTTTAGACCTTGTTTAGCTCCACGAACATGATTTTAGACCTTGTTTAGCTCCACAAACATCATTTTAGACCTTGTTTAGTGCCATAAACATGTTTTTAGACCTTGTTTAGTGTCACAAACATGTTTTTAGACCTTGTTTAGCTCCACAAACATCATTTTAGACCTTGTTTAGTGTCACAAACATGTTTTTAGACCTTGTTTAGTGTCACAAACATGTTTTTAGACCTTGTTTAGTGCCGCAAACATCATTTTAGAGCTTGTTTAGTGCCACAAACATGATTTTAGACCTTGTTTAGTGTCACAAACATGTTTTTAGACCTTGTTTAGCTCCACAAACATCATTTTAGACCTTGTTTAGTGCCATAAACATGTTTTTAGACATTGTTTAGTGCCATAAACATGTTTTTAGACCTTGTTTAGTGTCACAAACATGATTTTAGACCTTGTTTAGCTCCACAAACATCATTTTAGACCTTGTTTAGTGCCACAAACATCATTTTAGACCTTGTTTAGTGCCACAAACATGATTTTAGACCTTGTTTAGTGTCACAAACATGTTTTTAGACCTTGTTTAGTGTCACAAACATGTTTTTAGACCTTGTTTAGTGCCGCAAACATCATTTTAGAGCTTGTTTAGTGCCACAAACATGTTTTTAGACCTTGTTTAGCTCCACAAACATCATTTTAGACCTTGTTTCGTGCCATAAACATGTTTTTAGACATTGTTTAGTGTCACAAACATGTTTTTAGACCTTGTTTAGCTCCACAAACATGATTTTAGACCTTGTTTAGCTCCACAAACATCATTTTAGACCTTGTTTAGTGCCATAAACATGTTTTTAGACCTTGTTTAGTGTCACAAACATGTTTTTAGACCTTGTTTAGCTCCACAAACATCATTTTAGAGCTTGTTTAGTGCCACAAACATGATTTTAGACCTTGTTTAGTGTCACAAACATGTTTTTAGACCTTGTTTAGCTCCACAAACATCATTTTAGACTTGTTTAGTGCCATAAACATGTTTTTAGACCTTGTTTAGTGCCACAAACATCATTTTAGACCTTGTTTAGTGCCACAAACATGATTTTAGACCTTGTTTAGTGTCACAAACATGTTTTTAGACCTTGTTTAGCTCCACAAACATCATTTTAGAGCTTGTTTAGTGCCACAAACATGATTTTAGACCTTGTTTAGTGCCATAAACATGTTTTTAGACCTTGTTTAGTGTCAAAAACATGTTTTTAGACCTTGTTTAGTGTCACAAACATGTTTTTAGACCTTGTTTAGTGCCGCAAACATCATTTTAGAGCTTGTTTAGTGCCACAAACATGATTTTAGACCTTGTTTAGTGCCATAAACATGTTTTTAGACCTTGTTTAGCTCCACAAACATGATTTTAGACCTTGTTTAGCTCCATGAACATTATTTTAGACCTTGTTTAGTGCCACAAACATGATTTTAGACCTTGTTTAGTGTCACAAACATGTTTTTAGACCTTGTTTAGTGCCATAAACATGTTTTTAGACCTTGTTTAGTGCCATAAACATGTTTTTTAGACCTTGTTTAGCTCCACAAACATCATTTTAGACCTTGTTTAGCTCCACAAACATCATTTTAGACCTTGTTTAGTGCCACAAACATGATTTTAGACCTTGTTTAGTGCCACAAACATGATTTTAGACCTTGTTTAGTGCCATAAACATGTTTTTTAGACCTTGTTTAGCTCCACAAACATCATTTTAGACCTTGTTTAGTGCCACAAACATGATTTTAGACCTTGTTTAGTGCCACAAACATGATTTTAGACCTTTTTTAGTGCCACAAACATGATTTTAGACCTTGTTTAGTGCCATAAACATGTTTTTAGACCTTGTTTAGTGTCAAAAACATGTTTTTAGACCTTGTTTAGTGTCACAAACATGTTTTTAGACCTTGTTTAGTGCCGCAAACATCATTTTAGAGCTTGTTTAGTGCCACAAACATGATTTTAGACCTTGTTTAGTGCCATAAACATGTTTTTAGACCTTGTTTAGCTCCACAAACATGATTTTAGACCTTGTTTAGCTCCATGAACATTATTTTAGACCTTGTTTAGTGCCACAAACATGATTTTAGACCTTGTTTAGTGTCACAAACATGTTTTTAGACCTTGTTTAGTGCCATAAACATGTTTTTAGACCTTGTTTAGCTCCACAAACATCATTTTAGACCTTGTTTAGTGCCACAAACATGATTTTAGACCTTGTTTAGTGCCACAAACATAATTTTAGACCTTGTTTAGTGCCATACACATGTTTTTTAGACCTTGTTTAGCTCCACAAACATCATTTTAGACCTTGTTTAGTGCCACAAACATGATTTTAGACCTTGTTTAGTGCCACAAACATGATTTTAGACCTTTTTTAGCGCCACAAACATGATTTTAGACCTTGTTTAGCTCCACAAACATCATTTTAGACCTTGTTTAGTGTCACAAACATGTTTTTAGACCTTGTTTAGTGCCATAAACATGTTTTTAGACCTTGTTTAGTGTCACAAACATGTTTTTAGACCTTGTTTAGTGTCACAAACATGTTTTTAGACCTTGTTTAGCTCCACAAACATGATTTTAGACCTTGTTTAGTGCCACAAACATGATTTTAGACCTTGTTTAGTGTCACAAACATGTTTTTAGACCTTGTTTAGTGCCATAAACATGTTTTTAGACCTTGTTTAGTGTCACAAACATGTTTTTAGACCTTGTTTAGTAACACAAACATGTTTTTAGACCTTGTTTAGCTCCACAAACATCATTTTAGACCTTGTTTAGTGTCACAAACATGTTTTTAGACCTTGTTTAGTGTCACAAACATGTTTTTAGACCTTGTTTAGTGCCGCAAACATCATTTTAGAGCTTGTTTAGTGCCACAAACATGATTTTAGACCTTGTTTAGTGCCATAAACATGTTTTTAGACCTTGTTTAGCTCCACAAACATCATTTTAGACCTTGTTTAGTGCCACAAACATCATTTTAGACCTTCTTTAGTGCCACAAACATGATTTTAGACCTTGTTTAGTGTCACAAACATGTTTTTAGACCTTGTTTAGCTCCACGAACATGATTTTAGACCTTGTTTAGCTCCACAAACATCATTTTAGACCTTGTTTAGTGCCATAAACATGTTTTTAGACCTTGTTTAGTGTCACAAACATGTTTTTAGACCTTGTTTAGCTCCACAAACATCATTTTAGACCTTGTTTAGTGTCACAAACATGTTTTTAGACCTTGTTTAGCTCCACAAACATGTTTTTAGACCTTGTTTAGTGTCACAAACATGTTTTTAGACCTTGTTTAGTGTCACAAACATGTTTTTAGACCTTGTTTAGCTCCACAAACATCATTTTAGAGCTTGTTTAGTGCCACAAACATGATTTTAGACCTTGTTTAGTGCCATAAACATGTTTTTAGACCTTGTTTAGTGTCAAAAACATGTTTTTAGACCTTGTTTAGTGTCACAAACATGTTTTTAGACCTTGTTTAGTGCCGCAAACATCATTTTAGAGCTTGTTTAGTGCCACAAACATGATTTTAGACCTTGTTTAGTGCCATAAACATGTTTTTAGACCTTGTTTAGCTCCACAAACATGATTTTAGACCTTGTTTAGCTCCATGAACATTATTTTAGACCTTGTTTAGTGCCACAAACATGATTTTAGACCTTGTTTAGTGTCACAAACATGTTTTTAGACCTTGTTTAGTGCCATAAACATGTTTTTAGACCTTGTTTAGCTCCACAAACATCATTTTAGACCTTGTTTAGTGCCACAAACATGATTTTAGACCTTGTTTAGTGCCACAAACATGATTTTAGACCTTGTTTAGTGCCATAAACATGTTTTTTAGACCTTGTTTAGCTCCACAAACATCATTTTAGACCTTGTTTAGTGCCACAAACATGATTTTAGACCTTGTTTAGTGCCACAAACATGATTTTAGACCTTTTTTAGTGCCACAAACATGATTTTAGACCTTGTTTAGCTCCACAAACATCATTTTAGACCTTGTTTAGTGTCACAAACATGTTTTTAGACCTTGTTTAGTGCCATAAACATGTTTTTAGACCTTGTTTAGTGTCACAAACATGTTTTTAGACCTTGTTTAGTGCCACAAACATGATTTTAGACCTTGTTTAGTGTCACAAACATGTTTTTAGACCTTGTTTAGTGCCATAAACATGTTTTTAGACCTTGTTTAGTGTCACAAACATGTTTTTAGACCTTGTTTAGTAACACAAACATGTTTTTAGACCTTGTTTAGCTCCACAAACATCATTTTAGACCTTGTTTAGTGTCACAAACATGTTTTTAGACCTTGTTTAGTGCCGCAAACATCATTTTAGAGCTTGTTTAGTGCCACAAACATGATTTTAGACCTTGTTTAGTGTCACAAACATGTTTTTAGACCTTGTTTAGTGCCACAAACATGTTTTTAGACCTTGTTTAGTGTCACAAACATGTTTTTAGACCTTGTTTAGCTCCACAAACATCATTTTAGACCTTGTTTAGTGTCACAAACATGTTTTTAGACCTTGTTTAGTGTCACAAACATGTTTTTAGACCTTGTTTAGTGCCGCAAACATCATTTTAGAGCTTGTTTAGTGTCACAAACATGTTTTTAGACCTTGTTTAGTGCCACAAACATGATTTTAGACCTTGTTTAGTGTCACAAACATGTTTTTAGACCTTGTTTAGTGCCGCAAACATCATTTTAGACCTTGTTTAGCTCCACAAACATCATTTTAGACCTTGTTTAGTGTCACAAACATGTTTTTAGACCTTGTTTAGTGTCACAAACATGTTTTTAGACCTTGTTTAGTGCCGCAAACATCATTTTAGAGCTTGTTTAGCTCCACGAACATGATTTTAGACCTTGTTTAGCTCCACAAACATCATTTTAGACCTTGTTTAGTGCCATAAACATGTTTTTAGACGTTGTTTAGTGTCACAAACATGTTTTTAGACCTTGTTTAGCTCCACAAACATCATTTTAGACCTTGTTTAGTGTCACAAACATGTTTTTAGACCTTGTTTAGCTCCACAAACATGTTTTTAGACCTTGTTTAGTGCCACAAACATGATTTTAGACCTTTTTTAGCGCCACAAACATGATTTTAGACCTTGTTTAGCTCCACAAACATCATTTTAGACCTTGTTTAGTGTCACAAACATGTTTTTAGACCTTGTTTAGTGCCATAAACATGTTTTTAGACCTTGTTTAGTGTCACAAACATGTTTTTAGACCTTGTTTAGTGTCACAAACATGTTTTTAGACCTTGTTTAGCTCCACAAACATGATTTTAGACCTTGTTTAGTGCCACAAACATGATTTTAGACCTTGTTTAGTGTCACAAACATGTTTTTAGACCTTGTTTAGTGCCATAAACATGTTTTTAGACCTTGTTTAGTGTCACAAACATGTTTTTAGACCTTGTTTAGTAACACAAACATGTTTTTAGACCTTGTTTAGCTCCACAAACATCATTTTAGACCTTGTTTAGTGTCACAAACATGTTTTTAGACCTTGTTTAGTGTCACAAACATGTTTTTAGACCTTGTTTAGTGCCGCAAACATCATTTTAGAGCTTGTTTAGTGCCACAAACATGATTTTAGACCTTGTTTAGTGCCATAAACATGTTTTTAGACCTTGTTTAGCTCCACAAACATCATTTTAGACCTTGTTTAGTGCCACAAACATCATTTTAGACCTTCTTTAGTGCCACAAACATGATTTTAGACCTTGTTTAGTGTCACAAACATGTTTTTAGACCTTGTTTAGCTCCACGAACATGATTTTAGACCTTGTTTAGCTCCACAAACATCATTTTAGACCTTGTTTAGTGCCATAAACATGTTTTTAGACCTTGTTTAGTGTCACAAACATGTTTTTAGACCTTGTTTAGCTCCACAAACATCATTTTAGACCTTGTTTAGTGTCACAAACATGTTTTTAGACCTTGTTTAGCTCCACAAACATGTTTTTAGACCTTGTTTAGTGTCACAAACATGTTTTTAGACCTTGTTTAGTGTCACAAACATGTTTTTAGACCTTGTTTAGCTCCACAAACATCATTTTAGAGCTTGTTTTAGTGCCACAAACATGATTTTAGACCTTGTTTAGTGCCATAAACATGTTTTTAGACCTTGTTTAGTGTCAAAAACATGTTTTTAGACCTTGTTTAGTGTCACAAACATGTTTTTAGACCTTGTTTAGTGCCGCAAACATCATTTTAGAGCTTGTTTAGTGCCACAAACATGATTTTAGACCTTGTTTAGTGCCATAAACATGTTTTTAGACCTTGTTTAGCTCCACAAACATGATTTTAGACCTTGTTTAGCTCCATGAACATTATTTTAGACCTTGTTTAGTGCCACAAACATGATTTTAGACCTTGTTTAGTGTCACAAACATGTTTTTAGACCTTGTTTAGTGCCATAAACATGTTTTTAGACCTTGTTTAGCTCCACAAACATCATTTTAGACCTTGTTTAGTGCCACAAACATGATTTTAGACCTTGTTTAGTGCCACAAACATGATTTTAGACCTTGTTTAGTGCCATAAACATGTTTTTTAGACCTTGTTTAGCTCCACAAACATCATTTTAGACCTTGTTTAGTGCCACAAACATGATTTTAGACCTTGTTTAGTGCCACAAACATGATTTTAGACCTTTTTTAGTGCCACAAACATGATTTTAGACCTTGTTTAGCTCCACAAACATCATTTTAGACCTTGTTTAGTGTCACAAACATGTTTTTAGACCTTGTTTAGTGCCATAAACATGTTTTTAGACCTTGTTTAGTGTCACAAACATGTTTTTAGACCTTGTTTAGTGCCACAAACATGATTTTAGACCTTGTTTAGTGTCACAAACATGTTTTTAGACCTTGTTTAGTGCCATAAACATGTTTTTAGACCTTGTTTAGTGTCACAAACATGTTTTTAGACCTTGTTTAGTGCCGCAAACATCATTTTAGAGCTTGTTTAGTGCCACAAACATGATTTTAGACCTTGTTTAGTGTCACAAACATGTTTTTAGACCTTGTTTAGTGCCACAAACATGTTTTTAGACCTTGTTTAGTGTCACAAACATGTTTTTAGACCTTGTTTAGCTCCACAAACATCATTTTAGACCTTGTTTAGTGTCACAAACATGTTTTTAGACCTTGTTTAGTGTCACAAACATGTTTTTAGACCTTGTTTAGTGCCGCAAACATCATTTTAGAGCTTGTATAGTGTCACAAACATGTTTTTAGACCTTGTTTAGTGCCACAAACATGATTTTAGACCTTGTTTAGTGTCACAAACATGTTTTTAGACCTTGTTTAGTGCCATAAACATGTTTTTAGACCTTGTTTAGTGTCACAAACATGTTTTTAGACCTTGTTTAGTAACACAAACATGTTTTTAGACCTTGTTTAGCTCCACAAACATCATTTTAGACCTTGTTTAGTGTCACAAACATGTTTTTAGACCTTGTTTAGTGTCACAAACATGTTTTTAGACCTTGTTTAGTGCCGCAAACATCATTTTAGAGCTTGTTTAGCTCCACGAACATGATTTTAGACCTTGTTTAGCTCCACAAACATCATTTTAGACCTTGTTTAGTGCCATAAACATGTTTTTAGACCTTGTTTAGTGTCACAAACATGTTTTTAGACCTTGTTTAGCTCCACAAACATCATTTTAGACCTTGTTTAGTGTCACAAACATGTTTTTAGACCTTGTTTAGTGTCACAAACATGTTTTTAGACCTTGTTTAGTAACACAAACATGTTTTTAGACCTTGTTTAGCTCCACAAACATCATTTTAGACCTTGTTTAGTGTCACAAACATGTTTTTAGACCTTGTTTAGTGTCACAAACATGTTTTTAGACCTTGTTTAGTGCCGCAAACATCATTTTAGAGCTTGTTTAGCTCCACGAACATGATTTTAGACCTTGTTTAGCTCCACAAACATCATTTTAGACCTTGTTTAGTGCCATAAACATGTTTTTAGACCTTGTTTAGTGTCACAAACATGTTTTTAGACCTTGTTTAGCTCCACAAACATCATTTTAGACCTTGTTTAGTGTCACAAACATGTTTTTAGACCTTGTTTAGTGTCACAAACATGTTTTTAGACCTTGTTTAGTGCCGCAAACATCATTTTAGAGCTTGTTTAGTGCCACAAACATGATTTTAGACCTTGTTTAGTGTCACAAACATGTTTTTAGACCTTGTTTAGCTCCACAAACATCATTTTAGACCTTGTTTAGTGCCATAAACATGTTTTTAGACATTGTTTAGTGCCATAAACATGTTTTTAGACCTTGTTTAGTGTCACAAACATGTTTTTAGACCTTGTTTAGTGCCATAAACATGTTTTTAGACCTTGTTTAGTGCCACAAACATCATTTTAGACCTTGTTTAGTGCCACAAACATGATTTTAGACCTTGTTTAGTGTCACAAACATGTTTTTAGACCTTGTTTAGCTCCACAAACATCATTTTAGACCTTGTTTAGTGTCACAAACATGTTTTTAGACCTTGTTTAGTGTCACAAACATGTTTTTAGACCTTGTTTAGTGCCGCAAACATCATTTTAGAGCTTGTTTAGTGCCACAAACATGATTTTAGACCTTGTTTAGTGTCACAAACATGTTTTTAGACCTTGTTTAGTGCCATAAACATGTTTTTAGACCTTGTTTAGTGTCACAAACATGTTTTTAGACCTTGTTTAGCTCCACAAACATCATTTTAGACCTTGTTTAGTGTCACAAACATGTTTTTAGACCTTGTTTAGTGTCACAAACATGTTTTTAGACCTTGTTTAGTGCCGCAAACATCATTTTTGAGCTTGTTTAGTGTCACAAACATGTTTTTAGACCTTGTTTAGTGCCACAAACATGATTTTAGACCTTGTTTAGTGTCACAAACATGTTTTTAGACCTTGTTTAGTGCCATAAACATGTTTTTAGACCTTGTTTAGTGTCACAAACATGTTTTTAGACCTTGTTTAGTAACACAAACATGTTTTTAGACCTTGTTTAGCTCCACAAACATCATTTTAGACCTTGTTTAGTGTCACAAACATGTTTTTAGACCTTGTTTAGTGTCACAAACATGTTTTTAGACCTTGTTTAGTGCCGCAAACATCATTTTAGAGCTTGTTTAGCTCCACGAACATGATTTTAGACCTTGTTTAGCTCCACAAACATCATTTTAGACCTTGTTTAGTGCCATAAACATGTTTTTAGACCTTGTTTAGTGTCACAAACATGTTTTTAGACCTTGTTTAGCTCCACAAACATCATTTTAGACCTTGTTTAGTGTCACAAACATGTTTTTAGACCTTGTTTAGTGTCACAAACATGTTTTTAGACCTTGTTTAGTGCCGCAAACATCATTTTAGAGCTTGTTTAGTGCCACAAACATGATTTTAGACCTTGTTTAGTGTCACAAACATGTTTTTAGACCTTGTTTAGCTCCACAAACATCATTTTAGACCTTGTTTAGTGCCATAAACATGTTTTTAGACATTGTTTAGTGCCATAAACATGTTTTTAGACCTTGTTTAGTGTCACAAACATGTTTTTAGACCTTGTTTAGTGCCATAAACATGTTTTTAGACCTTGTTTAGTGTCACAAACATGTTTTTAGACCTTGTTTAGTGTCACAAACATGTTTTTAGACCTTGTTTAGTGCCGCAAACATCATTTTAGAGCTTGTTTATTGCCACAAACATGTTTTTAGACCTTGTTTAGCTCCACAAACATCATTTTAGACCTTGTTTCGTGCCATAAACATGTTTTTAGACATTGTTTAGGGTCACAAACATGTTTTTAGACCTTGTTTAGCTCCACAAACATGATTTTAGACCTTGTTTAGCTCCACAAACATCATTGTAGACCTTGTTTAGTGCCATAAACATGTTTTTAGACCTTGTTTAGTGTCACAAACATGTTTTTAGACCTTGTTTAGCTCCACAAACATCATTTTAGAGCTTGTTTAGTGCCACAAACATGATTTTAGACCTTGTTTAGTGTCACAAACATGTTTTTAGACCTTGTTTAGCTCCACAAACATCATTTTAGACCTTGTTTAGTGCCATAAACATGTTTTTAGACCTTGTTTAGTGCCACAAACATCATTTTAGACCTTGTTTAGCTCCACAAACATGATTTTAGACCTTGTTTAGTGTCACAAACATGTTTTTAGACCTTGTTTAGCTCCACAAACATGATTTTAGACCTTGTTTAGCTCCACAAACATCATTTTAGACCTTGTTTAGTGCCATAAACATGTTTTTAGACCTTGTTTAGTGTCACAAACATGTTTTTAGACCTTGTTTAGCTCCACAAACATCATTTTAGACCTTGTTTAGTGTCACAAACATGTTTTTAGACCTTGTTTAGTGTCACAAACATGTTTTTAGACCTTGTTTAGTGCCGCAAACATCATTTTAGAGCTTGTTTAGTGCCACAAACATGATTTTAGACCTTGTTTAGTGTCACAAACATGTTTTTAGACCTTGTTTAGCTCCACAAACATCATTTTAGACCTTGTTTAGTGCCATAAACATGTTTTTAGACATTGTTTAGTGCCATAAACATGTTTTTAGACCTTGTTTAGTGTCACAAACATGATTTTAGACCTTGTTTAGCTCCACAAACATCATTTTAGACCTTGTTTAGTGCCACAAACATCATTTTAGACCTTGTTTAGTGCCACAAACATGATTTTAGACCTTGTTTAGTGTCACAAGCATGTTTTTAGACCTTGTTTAGCTCCACAAACATCATTTTAGACCTTGTTTAGTGCCATAAACATGTTTTTAGACCTTGTTTAGTGTCACAAACATGTTTTTAGACCTTGTTTAGTGTCACAAACATGTTTTTAGACCTTGTTTAGTGTCACAAACATGTTTTTAGACCTTGTTTAGCTCCACAAACATCATTTTAGAGCTTGTTTAGTGCCACAAACATGATTTTAGACCTTGTTTAGTGCCATAAACATGTTTTTAGACCTTGTTTAGTGTCACAAACATGTTTTTAGACCTTGTTTGCGGCACTAAACAAGGTCTAAAAACATGTTTGTGACACTAAACATCATTTTAGAGCTTGTTTAGTGCCACAAACATGATTTTAGACCTTGTTTAGTGCCATAAACATGTTTTTAGACCTTGTTTAGTGTCACAAACATGTTTTTAGACCTTGTTTGCGGCACTAAACAAGGTCTAAAAACATGTTTGTGACACTAAACATCATTTTAGAGCTTGTTTAGTGCCACAAACATGATTTTAGACCTTGTTTAGTGCCATAAACATGTTTTTAGACCTTGTTTCGTGTCACAAACATGTTTTTAGACCTTGTTTAGTGCCATAAACATATTTTTAGACCTTGTTTAGCTCCACAAACATCATTTTAGACCTTGTTTAGTGCCACAAACATGATTTTAGACCTTGTTTAGTGCCACAAACATGATTTTAGACCTTGTTTAGTGTCACAAACATGTTTTTAGACCTTGTTTAGCTCCACAAACATCATTTTAGACCTTGTTTAGTGCCATAAACATGTTTTTAGACCTTGTTTAGCTCCACAAACATCATTTTAGACCTTGTTTAGTGCCACAAACATGATTTTAGACCTTGTTTAGTGCCACAAACATGATTTTAGACCTTTTTTAGTGCCACAAACATGATTTTAGACCTTGTTTAGCTCCACAAACATCATTTTAGACCTTGTTTAGTGTCACAAACATGTTTTTAGACCTTGTTTAGTGCCATAAACATGTTTTTAGACCTTGTTTAGTGTCACAAACATGTTTTTAGACCTTGTTTAGTGTCACAAACATGTTTTTAGACCTTGTTTAGCTCCACAAACATGATTTTAGACCTTGTTTAGTGCCACAAACATGATTTTAGACCTTGTTTAGTGTCACAAACATGTTTTTAGACCTTGTTTAGCTCCACAAACATCATTTTAGACCTTGTTTAGTGCCATAAACATGTTTTTAGACATTGTTTAGTGCCATAAACATGTTTCTAGACCTTGTTTAGTGTCACAAACATGTTTTTAGACCTTGTTTAGTGTCACAAACATGTTTTTAGACCTTGTTTAGTGTCACAAACATGTTTTTAGACCTTGTTTAGCTCCACAAACATCATTTTAGAGCTTGTTTAGTGCCACAAACATGATTTTAGACCTTGTTTAGTGCCATAAACATGTTTTTAGACCTTGTTTAGTGTCACAAACATGTTTTTAGACCTTGTTTAGTGTCACAAACATGTTTTTAGACCTTGTTTAGTGCCGCAAACATCATTTTAGAGCTTGTTTAGTGCCACAAACATGATTTTAGACCTTGTTTAGTGCCATAAACATGTTTTTAGACCTTGTTTCGTGTCACAAACATGTTTTTAGACCTTGTTTAGTGCCATAAACATATTTTTAGACCTTGTTTAGCTCCACAAACATCATTTTAGACCTTGTTTAGTGCCACAAACATGATTTTAGACCTTGTTTAGTGCCACAAACATGATTTTAGACCTTGTTTAGTGTCACAAACATGTTTTTAGACCTTGTTTAGCTCCACAAACATCATTTTAGACCTTGTTTAGTGCCATAAACATGTTTTTAGACCTTGTTTAGCTCCACAAACATCATTTTAGACCTTGTTTAGTGCCACAAACATGATTTTAGACCTTGTTTAGTGCCACAAACATGATTTTAGACCTTTTTTAGTGCCACAAACATGATTTTAGACCTTGTTTAGCTCCACAAACATCATTTTAGACCTTGTTTAGTGTCACAAACATGTTTTTAGACCTTGTTTAGTGCCATAAACATGTTTTTAGACCTTGTTTAGTGTCACAAACATGTTTTTAGACCTTGTTTAGTGTCACAAACATGTTTTTAGACCTTGTTTAGCTCCACAAACATGATTTTAGACCTTGTTTAGTGCCACAAACATGATTTTAGACCTTGTTTAGTGTCACAAACATGTTTTTAGACCTTGTTTAGCTCCACAAACATCATTTTAGACCTTGTTTAGTGCCATAAACATGTTTTTAGACATTGTTTAGTGCCATAAACATGTTTTTAGACCTTGTTTAGTGTCACAAACATGATTTTAGACCTTGTTTAGTGCCATAAACATGTTTTTAGACCTTGTTTAGTGTCACAAACATGTTTTTAGACCTTGTTTAGTGTCACAAACATCATTTTAGACCTTGTTTAGTGCCACAAACATGATTTTAGACCTTGTTTAGTGTCACAAACACGTTTTTAGACCTTGTTTAGCTCCACAAACATCATTTTAGACCTTGTTTAGTGCCATAAACATGTTTTTAGACCTTGTTTAGTGTCACAAACATGTTTTTAGACCTTGTTTAGCTCCACAAACATGATTTTAGACCTTGTTTAGCTCCACAAACATCATTTTAGACCTTGTTTAGTGCCATAAACATGTTTTTAGACATTGTTTAGTGCCATAAACATGTTTTTAGACCTTGTTTAGTGTCACAAACATGTTTTTAGACCTTGTTTAGTGCCATAAACATGTTTTTAGACCTTGTTTAGTGCCACAAACATCATTTTAGACCTTGTTTAGTGCCACAAACATGATTTTAGACCTTGTTTAGTGTCACAAACATGTTTTTAGACCTTGTTTAGCTCCACAAACATCATTTTAGACCTTGTTTAGTGTCACAAACATGTTTTTAGACCTTGTTTAGTGTCACAAACATGTTTTTAGACCTTGTTTAGTGCCGCAAACATCATTTTAGAGCTTGTTTAGTGCCACAAACATGATTTTAGACCTTGTTTAGTGTCACAAACATGTTTTTAGACCTTGTTTAGTGCCATAAACATGTTTTTAGACCTTGTTTAGTGTCACAAACATGTTTTTAGACCTTGTTTAGCTCCACAAACATCATTTTAGACCTTGTTTAGTGTCACAAACATGTTTTTAGACCTTGTTTAGTGTCACAAACATGTTTTTAGACCTTGTTTAGTGCCGCAAACATCATTTTAGAGCTTGTTTAGCTCCACGAACATGATTTTAGACCTTGTTTAGCTCCACAAACATCATTTTAGACCTTGTTTAGTGCCATAAACATGTTTTTAGACCTTGTTTAGTGTCACAAACATGTTTTTAGACCTTGTTTAGCTCCACAAACATCATTTTAGACCTTGTTTAGTGTCACAAACATGTTTTTAGACCTTGTTTAGTGTCACAAACATGTTTTTAGACCTTGTTTAGTGCCGCAAACATCATTTTAGAGCTTGTTTAGTGCCACAAACATGATTTTAGACCTTGTTTAGTGTCACAAACATGTTTTTAGACCTTGTTTAGCTCCACAAACATCATTTTAGACCTTGTTTAGTGCCATAAACATGTTTTTAGACATTGTTTAGTGCCATAAACATGTTTTTAGACCTTGTTTAGTGTCACAAACATGTTTTTAGACCTTGTTTAGTGCCATAAACATGTTTTTAGACCTTGTTTAGTGTCACAAACATGTTTTTAGACCTTGTTTAGTGTCACAAACATGTTTTTAGACCTTGTTTAGTGCCGCAAACATCATTTTAGAGCTTGTTTATTGCCACAAACATGTTTTTAGACCTTGTTTAGCTCCACAAACATCATTTTAGACCTTGTTTCGTGCCATAAACATGTTTTTAGACATTGTTTAGGGTCACAAACATGTTTTTAGACCTTGTTTAGCTCCACAAACATGATTTTAGACCTTGTTTAGCTCCACAAACATCATTTTAGACCTTGTTTAGTGCCATAAACATGTTTTTAGACCTTGTTTAGTGTCACAAACATGTTTTTAGACCTTGTTTAGCTCCACAAACATCATTTTAGAGCTTGTTTAGTGCCACAAACATGATTTTAGACCTTGTTTAGTGTCACAAACATGTTTTTAGACCTTGTTTAGCTCCACAAACATCATTTTAGACCTTGTTTAGTGCCATAAACATGTTTTTAGACCTTGTTTAGTGCCACAAACATCATTTTAGACCTTGTTTAGCTCCACAAACATGATTTTAGACCTTGTTTAGTGTCACAAACATGTTTTTAGACCTTGTTTAGCTCCACAAACATGATTTTAGACCTTGTTTAGCTCCACAAACATCATTTTAGACCTTGTTTAGTGCCATAAACATGTTTTTAGACCTTGTTTAGTGTCACAAACATGTTTTTAGACCTTGTTTAGCTCCACAAACATCATTTTAGACCTTGTTTAGTGTCACAAACATGTTTTTAGACCTTGTTTAGTGTCACAAACATGTTTTTAGACCTTGTTTAGTGCCGCAAACATCATTTTAGAGCTTGTTTAGTGCCACAAACATGATTTTAGACCTTGTTTAGTGTCACAAACATGTTTTTAGACCTTGTTTAGCTCCACAAACATCATTTTAGACCTTGTTTAGTGCCATAAACATGTTTTTAGACATTGTTTAGTGCCATAAACATGTTTTTAGACCTTGTTTAGTGTCACAAACATGATTTTAGACCTTGTTTAGCTCCACAAACATCATTTTAGACCTTGTTTAGTGCCACAAACATCATTTTAGACCTTGTTTAGTGCCACAAACATGATTTTAGACCTTGTTTAGTGTCACAAGCATGTTTTTAGACCTTGTTTAGCTCCACAAACATCATTTTAGACCTTGTTTAGTGCCATAAACATGTTTTTAGACCTTGTTTAGTGTCACAAACATGTTTTTAGACCTTGTTTAGTGTCACAAACATGTTTTTAGACCTTGTTTAGTGCCACAAACATGATTTTAGACCTTTTTTAGTGCCACAAACATGATTTTAGACCTTGTTTAGCTCCACAAACATCATTTTAGACCTTGTTTAGTGTCACAAACATGTTTTTAGACCTTGTTTAGTGCCATAAACATGTTTTTAGACCTTGTTTAGTGTCACAAACATGTTTTTAGACCTTGTTTAGTGTCACAAACATGTTTTTAGACCTTGTTTAGCTCCACAAACATGATTTTAGACCTTGTTTAGTGCCACAAACATGATTTTAGACCTTGTTTAGTGTCACAAACATGTTTTTAGACCTTGTTTAGCTCCACAAACATCATTTTAGACCTTGTTTAGTGCCATAAACATGTTTTTAGACATTGTTTAGTGCCATAAACATGTTTTTAGACCTTGTTTAGTGTCACAAACATGATTTTAGACCTTGTTTAGTGCCATAAACATGTTTTTAGACCTTGTTTAGTGTCACAAACATGTTTTTAGACCTTGTTTAGTGTCACAAACATCATTTTAGACCTTGTTTAGTGCCACAAACATGATTTTAGACCTTGTTTAGTGTCACAAACACGTTTTTAGACCTTGTTTAGCTCCACAAACATCATTTTAGACCTTGTTTAGTGCCATAAACATGTTTTTAGACCTTGTTTAGTGTCACAAACATGTTTTTAGACCTTGTTTAGCTCCACAAACATGATTTTAGACCTTGTTTAGCTCCACAAACATCATTTTAGACCTTGTTTAGTGCCATAAACATGTTTTTAGACATTGTTTAGTGCCATAAACATGTTTTTAGACCTTGTTTAGTGTCACAAACATGTTTTTAGACCTTGTTTAGTGCCATAAACATGTTTTTAGACCTTGTTTAGTGCCACAAACATCATTTTAGACCTTGTTTAGTGCCACAAACATGATTTTAGACCTTGTTTAGTGTCACAAACATGTTTTTAGACCTTGTTTAGCTCCACAAACATCATTTTAGACCTTGTTTAGTGTCACAAACATGTTTTTAGACCTTGTTTAGTGTCACAAACATGTTTTTAGACCTTGTTTAGTGCCGCAAACATCATTTTAGAGCTTGTTTAGTGCCACAAACATGATTTTAGACCTTGTTTAGTGTCACAAACATGTTTTTAGACCTTGTTTAGCTCCACAAACATCATTTTAGACCTTGTTTAGTGCCATAAACATGTTTTTAGACCTTGTTTAGTGTCACAAACATGTTTTTAGACCTTGTTTAGTGTCACAAACATGTTTTTAGACCTTGTTTAGTGCCGCAAACATCATTTTAGAGCTTGTTTAGTGCCACAAACATGATTTTAGACCTTGTTTAGTGTCACAAACATGTTTTTAGACCTTGTTTAGCTCCACAAACATCATTTTAGACCTTGTTTAGTGCCATAAACATGTTTTTAGACCTTGTTTAGTGCCACAAACATCATTTTAGACCTTGTTTAGCTCCACAAACATGATTTTAGACCTTGTTTAGTGTCACAAACATGTTTTTAGACCTTGTTTAGCTCCACAAACATGATTTTAGACCTTGTTTAGCTCCACAAACATCATTTTAGACCTTGTTTAGTGCCATAAACATGTTTTTAGACCTTGTTTAGTGTCACAAACATGTTTTTAGACCTTGTTTAGCTCCACAAACATCATTTTAGACCTTGTTTAGTGTCACAAACATGTTTTTAGACCTTGTTTAGTGTCACAAACATGTTTTTAGACCTTGTTTAGTGCCGCAAACATCATTTTAGAGCTTGTTTAGTGCCACAAACATGATTTTAGACCTTGTTTAGTGTCACAAACATGTTTTTAGACCTTGTTTAGCTCCACAAACATCATTTTAGACCTTGTTTAGTGCCATAAACATGTTTTTAGACATTGTTTAGTGCCATAAACATGTTTTTAGACCTTGTTTAGTGTCACAAACATGATTTTAGACCTTGTTTAGCTCCACAAACATCATTTTAGACCTTGTTTAGTGCCACAAACATCATTTTAGACCTTGTTTAGTGCCACAAACATGATTTTAGACCTTGTTTAGTGTCACAAGCATGTTTTTAGACCTTGTTTAGCTCCACAAACATCATTTTAGACCTTGTTTAGTGCCATAAACATGTTTTTAGACCTTGTTTAGTGTCACAAACATGTTTTTAGACCTTGTTTAGTGTCACAAACATGTTTTTAGACCTTGTTTAGTGCCACAAACATGATTTTAGACCTTTTTTAGTGCCACAAACATGATTTTAGACCTTGTTTAGCTCCACAAACATCATTTTAGACCTTGTTTAGTGTCACAAACATGTTTTTAGACCTTGTTTAGTGCCATAAACATGTTTTTAGACCTTGTTTAGTGTCACAAACATGTTTTTAGACCTTGTTTAGTGTCACAAACATGTTTTTAGACCTTGTTTAGCTCCACAAACATGATTTTAGACCTTGTTTAGTGCCACAAACATGATTTTAGACCTTGTTTAGTGTCACAAACATGTTTTTAGACCTTGTTTAGCTCCACAAACATCATTTTAGACCTTGTTTAGTGCCATAAACATGTTTTTAGACATTGTTTAGTGCCATAAACATGTTTTTAGACCTTGTTTAGTGTCACAAACATGATTTTAGACCTTGTTTAGTGCCATAAACATGTTTTTAGACCTTGTTTAGTGTCACAAACATGTTTTTAGACCTTGTTTAGTGTCACAAACATCATTTTAGACCTTGTTTAGTGCCACAAACATGATTTTAGACCTTGTTTAGTGTCACAAACACGTTTTTAGACCTTGTTTAGCTCCACAAACATCATTTTAGACCTTGTTTAGTGCCATAAACATGTTTTTAGACCTTGTTTAGTGTCACAAACATGTTTTTAGACCTTGTTTAGCTCCACAAACATGATTTTAGACCTTGTTTAGCTCCACAAACATCATTTTAGACCTTGTTTAGTGCCATAAACATGTTTTTAGACATTGTTTAGTGCCATAAACATGTTTTTAGACCTTGTTTAGTGTCACAAACATGTTTTTAGACCTTGTTTAGTGCCATAAACATGTTTTTAGACCTTGTTTAGTGCCACAAACATCATTTTAGACCTTGTTTAGTGCCACAAACATGATTTTAGACCTTGTTTAGTGTCACAAACATGTTTTTAGACCTTGTTTAGCTCCACAAACATCATTTTAGACCTTGTTTAGTGTCACAAACATGTTTTTAGACCTTGTTTAGTGTCACAAACATGTTTTTAGACCTTGTTTAGTGCCGCAAACATCATTTTAGAGCTTGTTTAGTGCCACAAACATGATTTTAGACCTTGTTTAGTGTCACAAACATGTTTTTAGACCTTGTTTAGTGCCATAAACATGTTTTTAGACCTTGTTTAGTGTCACAAACATGTTTTTAGACCTTGTTTAGCTCCACAAACATCATTTTAGACCTTGTTTAGTGTCACAAACATGTTTTTAGACCTTGTTTAGTGTCACAAACATGTTTTTAGACCTTGTTTAGTGCCGCAAACATCATTTTAGAGCTTGTTTAGCTCCACGAACATGATTTTAGACCTTGTTTAGTGTCACAAACATGTTTTTAGACCTTGTTTAGCTCCACAAACATCATTTTAGACCTTGTTTAGTGCCATAAACATGTTTTTAGACATTGTTTAGTGCCATAAACATGTTTTTAGACCTTGTTTAGTGTCACAAACATGATTTTAGACCTTGTTTAGTGCCATAAACATGTTTTTAGACCTTGTTTAGTGTCACAAACATGTTTTTAGACCTTGTTTAGTGTCACAAACATCATTTTAGACCTTGTTTAGTGCCACAAACATGATTTTAGACCTTGTTTAGTGTCACAAACACGTTTTTAGACCTTGTTTAGCTCCACAAACATCATTTTAGACCTTGTTTAGTGCCATAAACATGTTTTTAGACCTTGTTTAGTGTCACAAACATGTTTTTAGACCTTGTTTAGCTCCACAAACATGATTTTAGACCTTGTTTAGCTCCACAAACATCATTTTAGACCTTGTTTAGTGCCATAAACATGTTTTTAGACATTGTTTAGTGCCATAAACATGTTTTTAGACCTTGTTTAGTGTCACAAACATGTTTTTAGACCTTGTTTAGTGCCATAAACATGTTTTTAGACCTTGTTTAGTGCCACAAACATCATTTTAGACCTTGTTTAGTGCCACAAACATGATTTTAGACCTTGTTTAGTGTCACAAACATGTTTTTAGACCTTGTTTAGCTCCACAAACATCATTTTAGACCTTGTTTAGTGTCACAAACATGTTTTTAGACCTTGTTTAGTGTCACAAACATGTTTTTAGACCTTGTTTAGTGCCGCAAACATCATTTTAGAGCTTGTTTAGTGCCACAAACATGATTTTAGACCTTGTTTAGTGTCACAAACATGTTTTTAGACCTTGTTTAGTGCCATAAACATGTTTTTAGACCTTGTTTAGTGTCACAAACATGTTTTTAGACCTTGTTTAGCTCCACAAACATCATTTTAGACCTTGTTTAGTGTCACAAACATGTTTTTAGACCTTGTTTAGTGTCACAAACATGTTTTTAGACCTTGTTTAGTGCCGCAAACATCATTTTAGAGCTTGTTTAGCTCCACGAACATGATTTTAGACCTTGTTTAGCTCCACAAACATCATTTTAGACCTTGTTTAGTGCCATAAACATGTTTTTAGACCTTGTTTAGTGTCACAAACATGTTTTTAGACCTTGTTTAGCTCCACAAACATCATTTTAGACCTTGTTTAGTGTCACAAACATGTTTTTAGACCTTGTTTAGTGTCACAAACATGTTTTTAGACCTTGTTTAGTGCCGCAAACATCATTTTAGAGCTTGTTTAGTGCCACAAACATGATTTTAGACCTTGTTTAGTGTCACAAACATGTTTTTAGACCTTGTTTAGCTCCACAAACATCATTTTAGACCTTGTTTAGTGCCATAAACATGTTTTTAGACATTGTTTAGTTCCATAAACATGTTTTTAGACCTTGTTTAGTGTCACAAACATGTTTTTAGACCTTGTTTAGTGCCATAAACATGTTTTTAGACCTTGTTTAGTGTCACAAACATGTTTTTAGACCTTGTTTAGTGTCACAAACATGTTTTTAGACCTTGTTTAGTGCCGCAAACATCATTTTAGAGCTTGTTTATTGCCACAAACATGTTTTTAGACCTTGTTTAGCTCCACAAACATCATTTTAGACCTTGTTTCGTGCCATAAACATGTTTTTAGACATTGTTTAGGGTCACAAACATGTTTTTAGACCTTGTTTAGCTCCACAAACATGATTTTAGACCTTGTTTAGCTCCACAAACATCATTTTAGACCTTGTTTAGTGCCATAAACATGTTTTTAGACCTTGTTTAGTGTCACAAACATGTTTTTAGACCTTGTTTAGCTCCACAAACATCATTTTAGAGCTTGTTTAGTGCCACAAACATGATTTTAGACCTTGTTTAGTGTCACAAACATGTTTTTAGACCTTGTTTAGCTCCACAAACATCATTTTAGACCTTGTTTAGTGCCATAAACATGTTTTTAGACCTTGTTTAGTGCCACAAACATCATTTTAGACCTTGTTTAGCTCCACAAACATGATTTTAGACCTTGTTTAGTGTCACAAACATGTTTTTAGACCTTGTTTAGCTCCACAAACATGATTTTAGACCTTGTTTAGCTCCACAAACATCATTTTAGACCTTGTTTAGTGCCATAAACATGTTTTTAGACCTTGTTTAGTGTCACAAACATGTTTTTAGACCTTGTTTAGCTCCACAAACATCATTTTAGACCTTGTTTAGTGTCACAAACATGTTTTTAGACCTTGTTTAGTGTCACAAACATGTTTTTAGACCTTGTTTAGTGCCGCAAACATCATTTTAGAGCTTGTTTAGTGCCACAAACATGATTTTAGACCTTGTTTAGTGTCACAAACATGTTTTTAGACCTTGTTTAGCTCCACAAACATCATTTTAGACCTTGTTTAGTGCCATAAACATGTTTTTAGACATTGTTTAGTGCCATAAACATGTTTTTAGACCTTGTTTAGTGTCACAAACATGATTTTAGACCTTGTTTAGCTCCACAAACATCATTTTAGACCTTGTTTAGTGCCACAAACATCATTTTAGACCTTGTTTAGTGCCACAAACATGATTTTAGACCTTGTTTAGTGTCACAAGCATGTTTTTAGACCTTGTTTAGCTCCACAAACATCATTTTAGACCTTGTTTAGTGCCATAAACATGTTTTTAGACCTTGTTTAGTGTCACAAACATGTTTTTAGACCTTGTTTAGTGTCACAAACATGTTTTTAGACCTTGTTTAGTGTCACAAACATGTTTTTAGACCTTGTTTAGCTCCACAAACATCATTTTAGAGCTTGTTTAGTGCCACAAACATGATTTTAGACCTTGTTTAGTGCCATAAACATGTTTTTAGACCTTGTTTAGTGTCACAAACATGTTTTTAGACCTTGTTTGCGGCACTAAACAAGGTCTAAAAACATGTTTGTGACACTAAACATCATTTTAGAGCTTGTTTAGTGCCACAAACATGATTTTAGACCTTGTTTAGTGCCATAAACATGTTTTTAGACCTTGTTTCGTGTCACAAACATGTTTTTAGACCTTGTTTAGTGCCATAAACATATTTTTAGACCTTGTTTAGCTCCACAAACATCATTTTAGACCTTGTTTAGTGCCACAAACATGATTTTAGACCTTGTTTAGTGCCACAAACATGATTTTAGACCTTGTTTAGTGTCACAAACATGTTTTTAGACCTTGTTTAGCTCCACAAACATCATTTTAGACCTTGTTTAGTGCCATAAACATGTTTTTAGACCTTGTTTAGCTCCACAAACATCATTTTAGACCTTGTTTAGTGCCACAAACATGATTTTAGACCTTGTTTAGTGCCACAAACATGATTTTAGACCTTTTTTAGTGCCACAAACATGATTTTAGACCTTGTTTAGCTCCACAAACATCATTTTAGACCTTGTTTAGTGTCACAAACATGTTTTTAGACCTTGTTTAGTGCCATAAACATGTTTTTAGACCTTGTTTAGTGTCACAAACATGTTTTTAGACCTTGTTTAGTGTCACAAACATGTTTTTAGACCTTGTTTAGCTCCACAAACATGATTTTAGACCTTGTTTAGTGCCACAAACATGATTTTAGACCTTGTTTAGTGTCACAAACATGTTTTTAGACCTTGTTTAGCTCCACAAACATCATTTTAGACCTTGTTTAGTGCCATAAACATGTTTTTAGACATTGTTTAGTGCCATAAACATGTTTTTAGACCTTGTTTAGTGTCACAAACATGATTTTAGACCTTGTTTAGTGCCATAAACATGTTTTTAGACCTTGTTTAGTGTCACAAACATGTTTTTAGACCTTGTTTAGTGTCACAAACATCATTTTAGACCTTGTTTAGTGCCACAAACATGATTTTAGACCTTGTTTAGTGTCACAAACACGTTTTTAGACCTTGTTTAGCTCCACAAACATCATTTTAGACCTTGTTTAGTGCCATAAACATGTTTTTAGACCTTGTTTAGTGTCACAAACATGTTTTTAGACCTTGTTTAGTGTCACAAACATGTTTTTAGACCTTGTTTAGCTCCACAAACATCATTTTAGAGCTTGTTTAGTGCCACAAACATGATTTTAGACCTTGTTTAGTGCCATAAACATGTTTTTAGACCTTGTTTAGTGTCACAAACATGTTTTTAGACCTTGTTTAGTGTCACAAACATGTTTTTAGACCTTGTTTAGTGTCACAAACATGTTTTTAGACCTTGTTTAGTGCCGCAAACATCATTTTAGAGCTTGTTTAGTGCCACAAACATGATTTTAGACCTTGTTTAGTGCCATAAACATGTTTTTAGACCTTGTTTAGCTCCACAAACATGATTTTAGACCTTGTTTAGCTCCATAAACATGATTTTAGACCTTGTTTAGTGCCACAAACATGATTTTAGACCTTGTTTAGTGTCACAAACATGTTTTTAGACCTTGTTTAGTGCCATAAACATATTTTTAGACCTTGTTTAGCTCCACAAACATCATTTTAGACCTTGTTTAGTGCCACAAACATGATTTTAGACCTTGTTTAGTGCCACAAACATGATTTTAGACCTTGTTTAGTGCCATAAACATGTTTTTAGACATTGTTTAGTGCCATAAACATGTTTTTAGACCTTGTTTAGTGTCACAAACATGATTTTAGACCTTGTTTAGTGCCATAAACATGTTTTTAGACCTTGTTTAGTGTCACAAACATGTTTTTAGACCTTGTTTAGTGTCACAAACATCATTTTAGACCTTGTTTAGTGCCACAAACATGATTTTAGACCTTGTTTAGTGTCACAAACACGTTTTTAGACCTTGTTTAGCTCCACAAACATCATTTTAGACCTTGTTTAGTGCCATAAACATGTTTTTAGACCTTGTTTAGTGTCACAAACATGTTTTTAGACCTTGTTTAGTGTCACAAACATGTTTTTAGACCTTGTTTAGCTCCACAAACATCATTTTAGAGCTTGTTTAGTGCCACAAACATGATTTTAGACCTTGTTTAGTGCCATAAACATGTTTTTAGACCTTGTTTAGTGTCACAAACATGTTTTTAGACCTTGTTTAGTGTCACAAACATGTTTTTAGACCTTGTTTAGTGTCACAAACATGTTTTTAGACCTTGTTTAGTGCCGCAAACATCATTTTAGAGCTTGTTTAGTGCCACAAACATGATTTTAGACCTTGTTTAGTGCCATAAACATGTTTTTAGACCTTGTTTAGCTCCACAAACATGATTTTAGACCTTGTTTAGCTCCATAAACATGATTTTAGACCTTGTTTAGTGCCACAAACATGATTTTAGACCTTGTTTAGTGTCACAAACATGTTTTTAGACCTTGTTTAGTGCCATAAACATATTTTTAGACCTTGTTTAGCTCCACAAACATCATTTTAGACCTTGTTTAGTGCCACAAACATGATTTTAGACCTTGTTTAGTGCCACAAACATGATTTTAGACCTTGTTTAGTGTCACAAACATGTTTTTAGACCTTGTTTAGCTCCACAAACATCATTTTAGACCTTGTTTAGTGCCATAAACATGTTTTTAGACCTTGTTTAGCTCCACAAACATCATTTTAGACCTTGTTTAGTGCCACAAACATGATTTTAGACCTTGTTTAGTGCCACAAACATGATTTTAGACCTTTTTTAGTGCCACAAACATGATTTTAGACCTTGTTTAGTGTCACAAACATCATTTTAGACCTTGTTTAGTGCCATAAACATGTTTTTAGACATTGTTTAGTGCCATAAACATGTTTTTAGACCTTGTTTAGTGTCACAAACATGATTTTAGACCTTGTTTAGTGCCATAAACATGTTTTTAGACCTTGTTTAGTGTCACAAACATGTTTTTAGACCTTGTTTAGTGTCACAAACATCATTTTAGACCTTGTTTAGTGCCACAAACATCATTTTAGACCTTGTTTAGTGCCACAAACATGATTTTAGACCTTGTTTAGTGTCACAAACACGTTTTTAGACCTTGTTTAGCTCCACAAACATCATTTTAGACCTTGTTTAGTGCCATAAACATGTTTTTAGACCTTGTTTAGTGTCACAAACATGTTTTTAGACCTTGTTTAGTGTCACAAACATGTTTTTAGACCTTGTTTAGCTCCACAAACATCATTTTAGAGCTTGTTTAGTGCCACAAACATGATTTTAGACCTTGTTTAGTGCCATAAACATGTTTTTAGACCTTGTTTAGCTCCACAAACATGATTTTAGACCTTGTTTAGCTCCATAAACATGATTTTAGACCTTGTTTAGTGCCACAAACATGATTTTAGACCTTGTTTAGTGTCACAAACATGTTTTTAGACCTTGTTTAGTGCCATAAACATATTTTTAGACCTTGTTTAGCTCCACAAACATCATTTTAGACCTTGTTTAGTGCCACAAACATGATTTTAGACCTTGTTTAGTGCCACAAACATGATTTTAGACCTTGTTTAGTGTCACAAACATGTTTTTAGACCTTGTTTAGCTCCACAAACATCATTTTAGACCTTGTTTAGTGCCATAAACATGTTTTTAGACCTTGTTTAGCTCCACAAACATCATTTTAGACCTTGTTTAGTGCCACAAACATGATTTTAGACCTTGTTTAGTGCCACAAACATGATTTTAGACCTTTTTTAGTGCCACAAACATGATTTTAGACCTTGTTTAGTGTCACAAACATCATTTTAGACCTTGTTTAGTGCCATAAACATGTTTTTAGACATTGTTTAGTGCCATAAACATGTTTTTAGACCTTGTTTAGTGTCACAAACATGATTTTAGACCTTGTTTAGTGCCATAAACATGTTTTTAGACCTTGTTTAGTGTCACAAACATGTTTTTAGACCTTGTTTAGTGTCACAAACATCATTTTAGACCTTGTTTAGTGCCACAAACATCATTTTAGACCTTGTTTAGTGCCACAAACATGATTTTAGACCTTGTTTAGTGTCACAAACACGTTTTTAGACCTTGTTTAGCTCCACAAACATCATTTTAGACCTTGTTTAGTGCCATAAACATGTTTTTAGACCTTGTTTAGTGTCACAAACATGTTTTTAGACCTTGTTTAGTGTCACAAACATGTTTTTAGACCTTGTTTAGCTCCACAAACATCATTTTAGAGCTTGTTTAGTGCCACAAACATGATTTTAGACCTTGTTTAGTGCCATAAACATGTTTTTAGACCTTGTTTAGTGTCACAAACATGTTTTTAGACCTTGTTTAGTGTCACAAACATGTTTTTAGACCTTGTTTAGTGTCACAAACATGTTTTTAGACCTTGTTTAGTGCCGCAAACATCATTTTAGAGCTTGTTTAGTGCCACAAACATGATTTTAGACCTTGTTTAGTGCCATAAACATGTTTTTAGACCTTGTTTAGTGTCACAAACATGTTTTTAGACCTTGTTTAGCTCCACAAACATGATTTTAGACCTTGTTTAGCTCCATAAACATGATTTTAGACCTTGTTTAGTGCCACAAACATGATTTTAGACCTTGTTTAGTGTCACAAACATGTTTTTAGACCTTGTTTAGTGCCATAAACATATTTTTAGACCTTGTTTAGCTCCACAAACATCATTTTAGACCTTGTTTAGTGCCACAAACATGATTTTAGACCTTGTTTAGTGCCACAAACATGACTTTAGACCTTGTTTAGTGTCACAAACATGTTTTTAGACCTTGTTTAGTGTCACAAACATGTTTTTAGACCTTGTTTAGTGTCACAAACATGTTTTTAGACCTTGTTTAGTGCCGCAAACATCATTTTAGACCTTGTTTAGTGCCACAAACATGATTTTAGACCTTGTTTAGTGCCATAAACATGTTTTTAGACCTTGTTTAGTGTCACAAACATGTTTTTAGACCTTGTTTAGCTCCACAAACATCATTTTAGACCTTGTTTAGTGTCACAAACATGTTTTTAGACCTTGTTTAGTGTCACAAACATGTTTTTAGACCTTGTTTAGTGCCACAAACATCATTTTAGAGCTTGTTTAGTGCCACAAACATGATTTTAGACCTTGTTTAGTGTCACAAACATGTTTTTAGACCTTGTTTAGCTCCACAGACATCATTTTAGACCTTGTTTAGTGCCATAAACATGTTTTTAGACATTGTTTAGTGCCATAAACATGTTTTTAGACCTTGTTTAGTGTCACAAACATGATTTTAGACCTTGTTTAGCTCCACAAACATCATTTTAGACCTTGTTTAGTGCCACAAACATCATTTTAGACCTTGTTTAGTGCCACAAACATGATTTTAGACCTTGTTTAGTGTCACAAGCATGTTTTTAGACCTTGTTTAGCTCCACAAACATCATTTTAGACCTTGTTTAGTGCCATAAACATGTTTTTAGACCTTGTTTAGTGTCACAAACATGTTTTTAGACCTTGTTTAGTGTCACAAACATGTTTTTAGACCTTGTTTAGTGCCGCAAACATCATTTTAGAGCTTGTTTAGTGCCACAAACATGATTTTAGACCTTGTTTAGTGCCATAAACATGTTTTTAGACCTTGTTTCGTGTCACAAACATGTTTTTAGACCTTGTTTAGTGCCATAAACATGTTTTTAGACCTTGTTTAGTGTCACAAACATGTTTTTAGACCTTGTTTAGTGTCACAAACATGTTTTTAGACCTTGTTTAGCTCCACAAACATCATTTTAGAGCTTGTTTAGTGCCACAAACATGATTTTAGACCTTGTTTAGTGCCATAAACATGTTTTTAGACCTTGTTTAGTGTCACAAACATGTTTTTAGACCTTGTTTAGTGTCACAAACATGTTTTTAGACCTTGTTTAGTGTCACAAACATGTTTTTAGACCTTGTTTAGTGCCGCAAACATCATTTTAGAGCTTGTTTAGTGCCACAAACATGATTTTAGACCTTGTTTAGTGCCATAAACATGTTTTTAGACCTTGTTTAGTGTCACAAACATGTTTTTAGACCTTGTTTAGCTCCACAAACATGATTTTAGACCTTGTTTAGCTCCATAAACATGATTTTAGACCTTGTTTAGTGCCACAAACATGATTTTAGACCTTGTTTAGTGTCACAAACATGTTTTTAGACCTTGTTTAGTGCCATAAACATATTTTTAGACCTTGTTTAGCTCCACAAACATCATTTTAGACCTTGTTTAGTGCCACAAACATGATTTTAGACCTTGTTTAGTGCCACAAACATGACTTTAGACCTTGTTTAGTGTCACAAACATGTTTTTAGACCTTGTTTAGTGTCACAAACATGTTTTTAGACCTTGTTTAGTGTCACAAACATGTTTTTAGACCTTGTTTAGTGCCGCAAACATCATTTTAGAGCTTGTTTAGTGCCACAAACATGATTTTAGACCTTGTTTAGTGCCATAAACATGTTTTTAGACCTTGTTTAGTGTCACAAACATGTTTTTAGACCTTGTTTAGCTCCACAAACATCATTTTAGACCTTGTTTAGTGTCACAAACATGTTTTTAGACCTTGTTTAGTGTCACAAACATGTTTTTAGACCTTGTTTAGTGCCACAAACATCATTTTAGAGCTTGTTTAGTGCCACAAACATGATTTTAGACCTTGTTTAGTGTCACAAACATGTTTTTAGACCTTGTTTAGCTCCACAGACATCATTTTAGACCTTGTTTAGTGCCATAAACATGTTTTTAGACATTGTTTAGTGCCATAAACATGTTTTTAGACCTTGTTTAGTGTCACAAACATGATTTTAGACCTTGTTTAGCTCCACAAACATCATTTTAGACCTTGTTTAGTGCCACAAACATCATTTTAGACCTTGTTTAGTGCCACAAACATGATTTTAGACCTTGTTTAGTGTCACAAGCATGTTTTTAGACCTTGTTTAGCTCCACAAACATCATTTTAGACCTTGTTTAGTGCCATAAACATGTTTTTAGACCTTGTTTAGTGTCACAAACATGTTTTTAGACCTTGTTTAGTGTCACAAACATGTTTTTAGACCTTGTTTAGTGTCACAAACATGTTTTTAGACCTTGTTTAGTGTCACAAACATGTTTTTAGACCTTGTTTAGTGCCGCAAACATCATTTTAGAGCTTGTTTAGTGCCACAAACATGATTTTAGACCTTGTTTAGTGCCATAAACATGTTTTTAGACCTTGTTTCGTGTCACAAACATGTTTTTAGACCTTGTTTAGTGCCATAAACATATTTTTAGACCTTGTTTAGCTCCACAAACATCATTTTAGACCTTGTTTAGTGCCACAAACATGATTTTAGACCTTGTTTAGTGCCACAAACATGATTTTAGACCTTTTTTAGTGCCACAAACATGATTTTAGACCTTGTTTAGCTCCACAAACATCATTTTAGACCTTGTTTAGTGTCACAAACATGTTTTTAGACCTTGTTTAGTGCCATAAACATGTTTTTAGACCTTGTTTAGTGTCACAAACATGTTTTTAGACCTTGTTTAGCTCCACAAACATGATTTTAGACCTTGTTTAGTGCCACAAACATGATTTTAGACCTTGTTTAGTGTCACAAACATGTTTTTAGACCTTGTTTAGCTCCACAAACATCATTTTAGACCTTGTTTAGTGCCATAAACATGTTTTTAGACATTGTTTAGTGCCATAAACATGTTTTTAGACCTTGTTTAGTGTCACAAACATGATTTTAGACCTTGTTTAGTGCCATAAACATGTTTTTAGACCTTGTTTAGTGTCACAAACATGTTTTTAGACCTTGTTTAGTGTCACACACATCATTTTAGACCTTGTTTAGTGCCATAAACATGTTTTTAGACCTTGTTTCGTGTCACAAACATGTTTTTAGACCTTGTTTAGTGCCATAAACATGTTTTTAGACCTTGTTTAGTGTCACAAACATGTTTTTAGACCTTGTTTAGTGTCACAAACATGTTTTTAGACCTTGTTTAGCTCCACAAACATCATTTTAGAGCTTGTTTAGTGCCACAAACATGATTTTAGACCTTGTTTAGTGCCATAAACATGTTTTTAGACCTTGTTTAGTGTCACAAACATGTTTTTAGACCTTGTTTAGTGTCACAAACATGTTTTTAGACCTTGTTTAGTGTCACAAACATGTTTTTAGACCTTGTTTAGTGCCGCAAACATCATTTTAGAGCTTGTTTAGTGCCACAAACATGATTTTAGACCTTGTTTAGTGCCATAAACATGTTTTTAGACCTTGTTTAGTGTCCCAAACATGTTTTTAGACCTTGTTTAGCTCCACAAACATGATTTTAGACCTTGTTTAGCTCCATAAACATGATTTTAGACCTTGTTTAGTGCCACAAACATGATTTTAGACCTTGTTTAGTGTCACAAACATGTTTTTAGACCTTGTTTAGTGCCATAAACATGTTTTTAGACCTTGTTTAGTGTCACAAACATGATTTTAGACCTTGTTTAGCTCCACAAACATCATTTTAGACCTTGTTTAGTGCCACAAACATGATTTTAGACCTTGTTTAGTGTCACAAGCATGTTTTTAGACCTTGTTTAGCTCCACAAACATCATTTTAGACCTTGTTTAGTGCCATAAACATGTTTTTAGACCTTGTTTAGTGTCACAAACATGTTTTTAGACCTTGTTTAGTGTCACAAACATGTTTTTAGACCTTGTTTAGTGTCACAAACATGTTTTTAGACCTTGTTTAGTGTCACAAACATGTTTTTAGACCTTGTTTAGTGCCGCAAACATCATTTTAGAGCTTGTTTAGTGCCACAAACATGATTTTAGACCTTGTTTAGTGCCATAAACATGTTTTTAGACCTTGTTTCGTGTCACAAACATGTTTTTAGACCTTGTTTAGTGCCATAAACATATTTTTAGACCTTGTTTAGCTCCACAAACATCATTTTAGACCTTGTTTAGTGCCACAAACATGATTTTAGACCTTGTTTAGTGCCACAAACATGATTTTAGACCTTTTTTAGTGCCACAAACATGATTTTAGACCTTGTTTAGCTCCACAAACATCATTTTAGACCTTGTTTAGTGTCACAAACATGTTTTTAGACCTTGTTTAGTGCCATAAACATGTTTTTAGACCTTGTTTAGTGTCACAAACATGTTTTTAGACCTTGTTTAGCTCCACAAACATGATTTTAGACCTTGTTTAGTGCCACAAACATGATTTTAGACCTTGTTTAGTGTCACAAACATGTTTTTAGACCTTGTTTAGCTCCACAAACATCATTTTAGACCTTGTTTAGTGCCATAAACATGTTTTTAGACATTGTTTAGTGCCATAAACATGTTTTTAGACCTTGTTTAGTGTCACAAACATGATTTTAGACCTTGTTTAGTGCCATAAACATGTTTTTAGACCTTGTTTAGTGTCACAAACATGTTTTTAGACCTTGTTTAGTGTCACACACATCATTTTAGACCTTGTTTAGTGCCATAAACATGTTTTTAGACCTTGTTTCGTGTCACAAACATGTTTTTAGACCTTGTTTAGTGCCATAAACATGTTTTTAGACCTTGTTTAGTGTCACAAACATGTTTTTAGACCTTGTTTAGTGTCACAAACATGTTTTTAGACCTTGTTTAGCTCCACAAACATCATTTTAGAGCTTGTTTAGTGCCACAAACATGATTTTAGACCTTGTTTAGTGCCATAAACATGTTTTTAGACCTTGTTTAGTGTCACAGACATGTTTTTAGACCTTGTTTAGTGTCACAAACATGTTTTTAGACCTTGTTTAGTGTCACAAACATGTTTTTAGACCTTGTTTAGTGCCGCAAACATCATTTTAGAGCTTGTTTAGTGCCACAAACATGATTTTAGACCTTGTTTAGTGCCATAAACATGTTTTTAGACCTTGTTTAGTGTCCCAAACATGTTTTTAGACCTTGTTTAGCTCCACAAACATGATTTTAGACCTTGTTTAGCTCCATAAACATGATTTTAGACCTTGTTTAGTGCCACAAACATGATTTTAGACCTTGTTTAGTGTCACAAACATGTTTTTAGACCTTGTTTAGTGCCATAAACATATTTTTAGACCTTGTTTAGCTCCACAAACATCATTTTAGACCTTGTTTAGTGCCACAAACATGATTTTAGACCTTGTTTAGTGCCACAAACATGACTTTAGACCTTGTTTAGTGTCACAAACATGTTTTTAGACCTTGTTTAGTGTCACAAACATGTTTTTAGACCTTGTTTAGTGTCACAAACATGTTTTTAGACCTTGTTTAGTGCCGCAAACATCATTTTAGAGCTTGTTTAGTGCCACAAACATGATTTTAGACCTTGTTTAGTGCCATAAACATGTTTTTAGACCTTGTTTAGTGTCACAAACATGTTTTTAGACCTTGTTTAGCTCCACAAACATCATTTTAGACCTTGTTTAGTGTCACAAACATGTTTTTAGACCTTGTTTAGTGTCACAAACATGTTTTTAGACCCTGTTTAGTGCCACAAACATCATTTTAGAGCTTGTTTAGTGCCACAAACATGATTTTAGACCTTGTTTAGTGTCACAAACATGTTTTTAGACCTTGTTTAGCTCCACAGACATCATTTTAGACCTTGTTTAGTGCCATAAACATGTTTTTAGACATTGTTTAGTGCCATAAACATGTTTTTAGACCTTGTTTAGTGTCACAAACATGTTTTTAGACCTTGTTTAGTGCCATAAACATGTTTTTAGACCTTGTTTAGTGTCACAAACATGTTTTTAGACCTTGTTTAGTGTCACAAACATGTTTTTAGACCTTGTTTAGTGCCGCAAACATCATTTTAGAGCTTGTTTATTGCCACAAACATGTTTTTAGACCTTGTTTAGCTCCACAAACATCATTTTAGACCTTGTTTCGTGCCATAAACATGTTTTTAGACATTGTTTAGGGTCACAAACATGTTTTTAGACCTTGTTTAGCTCCACAAACATGATTTTAGACCTTGTTTAGCTCCACAAACATAATTTTAGACCTTGTTTAGTGCCATAAACATGTTTTTAGACCTTGTTTAGTGTCACAAACATGTTTTTAGACCTTGTTTAGCTCCACAAACATCATTTTAGAGCTTGTTTAGTGCCACAAACATGATTTTAGACCTTGTTTAGTGTCACAAACATGTTTTTAGACCTTGTTTAGCTCCACAAACATCATTTTAGACCTTGTTTAGTGCCATAAACATGTTTTTAGACCTTGTTTAGTGCCACAAACATCATTTTAGACCTTGTTTAGCTCCACAAACATGATTTTAGACCTTGTTTAGTGTCACAAACATGTTTTTAGACCTTGTTTAGCTCCACAAACATGATTTTAGACCTTGTTTAGCTCCACAAACATCATTTTAGACCTTGTTTAGTGCCATAAACATGTTTTTAGACCTTGTTTAGTGTCACAAACATGTTTTTAGACCTTGTTTAGCTCCACAAACATCATTTTAGACCTTGTTTAGTGTCACAAACATGTTTTTAGACCTTGTTTAGTGTCACAAACATGTTTTTAGACCTTGTTTAGTGCCGCAAACATCATTTTAGAGCTTGTTTAGTGCCACAAACATGATTTTAGACCTTGTTTAGTGTCACAAACATGTTTTTAGACCTTGTTTAGCTCCACAAACATCATTTTAGACCTTGTTTAGTGCCATAAACATGTTTTTAGACATTGTTTAGTGCCATAAACATGTTTTTAGACCTTGTTTAGTGTCACAAACATGATTTTAGACCTTGTTTAGCTCCACAAACATCATTTTAGACCTTGTTTAGTGCCACAAACATCATTTTAGACCTTGTTTAGTGCCACAAACATGATTTTAGACCTTGTTTAGTGTCACAAGCATGTTTTTAGACCTTGTTTAGCTCCACAAACATCATTTTAGACCTTGTTTAGTGCCATAAACATGTTTTTAGACCTTGTTTAGTGTCACAAACATGTTTTTAGACCTTGTTTAGTGTCACAAACATGTTTTTAGACCTTGTTTAGTGTCACAAACATGTTTTTAGACCTTGTTTAGCTCCACAAACATCATTTTAGAGCTTGTTTAGTGCCACAAACATGATTTTAGACCTTGTTTAGTGCCATAAACATGTTTTTAGACCTTGTTTAGTGTCACAAACATGTTTTTAGACCTTGTTTGCGGCACTAAACAAGGTCTAAAAACATGTTTGTGACACTAAACATCATTTTAGAGCTTGTTTAGTGCCACAAACATGATTTTAGACCTTGTTTAGTGCCATAAACATGTTTTTAGACCTTGTTTCGTGTCACAAACATGTTTTTAGACCTTGTTTAGTGCCATAAACATATTTTTAGACCTTGTTTAGCTCCACAAACATCATTTTAGACCTTGTTTAGTGCCACAAACATGATTTTAGACCTTGTTTAGTGCCACAAACATGATTTTAGACCTTGTTTAGTGTCACAAACATGTTTTTAGACCTTGTTTAGCTCCACAAACATCATTTTAGACCTTGTTTAGTGCCATAAACATGTTTTTAGACCTTGTTTAGCTCCACAAACATCATTTTAGACCTTGTTTAGTGCCACAAACATGATTTTAGACCTTGTTTAGTGCCACAAACATGATTTTAGACCTTTTTTAGTGCCACAAACATGATTTTAGACCTTGTTTAGCTCCACAAACATCATTTTAGACCTTGTTTAGTGTCACAAACATGTTTTTAGACCTTGTTTAGTGCCATAAACATGTTTTTAGACCTTGTTTAGTGTCACAAACATGTTTTTAGACCTTGTTTAGTGTCACAAACATGTTTTTAGACCTTGTTTAGCTCCACAAACATGATTTTAGACCTTGTTTAGTGCCACAAACATGATTTTAGACCTTGTTTAGTGTCACAAACATGTTTTTAGACCTTGTTTAGCTCCACAAACATCATTTTAGACCTTGTTTAGTGCCATAAACATGTTTTTAGACATTGTTTAGTGCCATAAACATGTTTTTAGACCTTGTTTAGTGTCACAAACATGTTTTTAGACCTTGTTTAGTGTCACAAACATGTTTTTAGACCTTGTTTAGTGTCACAAACATGTTTTTAGACCTTGTTTAGCTCCACAAACATCATTTTAGAGCTTGTTTAGTGCCACAAACATGATTTTAGACCTTGTTTAGTGCCATAAACATGTTTTTAGACCTTGTTTAGTGTCACAAACATGTTTTTAGACCTTGTTTAGTGTCACAAACATGTTTTTAGACCTTGTTTAGTGCCGCAAACATCATTTTAGAGCTTGTTTAGTGCCACAAACATGATTTTAGACCTTGTTTAGTGCCATAAACATGTTTTTAGACCTTGTTTCGTGTCACAAACATGTTTTTAGACCTTGTTTAGTGCCATAAACATATTTTTAGACCTTGTTTAGCTCCACAAACATCATTTTAGACCTTGTTTAGTGCCACAAACATGATTTTAGACCTTGTTTAGTGCCACAAACATGATTTTAGACCTTGTTTAGTGTCACAAACATGTTTTTAGACCTTGTTTAGCTCCACAAACATCATTTTAGACCTTGTTTAGTGCCATAAACATGTTTTTAGACCTTGTTTAGCTCCACAAACATCATTTTAGACCTTGTTTAGTGCCACAAACATGATTTTAGACCTTGTTTAGTGCCACAAACATGATTTTAGACCTTTTTTAGTGCCACAAACATGATTTTAGACCTTGTTTAGCTCCACAAACATCATTTTAGACCTTGTTTAGTGTCACAAACATGTTTTTAGACCTTGTTTAGTGCCATAAACATGTTTTTAGACCTTGTTTAGTGTCACAAACATGTTTTTAGACCTTGTTTAGTGTCACAAACATGTTTTTAGACCTTGTTTAGCTCCACAAACATGATTTTAGACCTTGTTTAGTGCCACAAACATGATTTTAGACCTTGTTTAGTGTCACAAACATGTTTTTAGACCTTGTTTAGCTCCACAAACATCATTTTAGACCTTGTTTAGTGCCATAAACATGTTTTTAGACATTGTTTAGTGCCATAAACATGTTTTTAGACCTTGTTTAGTGTCACAAACATGATTTTAGACCTTGTTTAGTGCCATAAACATGTTTTTAGACCTTGTTTAGTGTCACAAACATGTTTTTAGACCTTGTTTAGTGTCACAAACATCATTTTAGACCTTGTTTAGTGCCACAAACATGATTTTAGACCTTGTTTAGTGTCACAAACACGTTTTTAGACCTTGTTTAGCTCCACAAACATCATTTTAGACCTTGTTTAGTGCCATAAACATGTTTTTAGACCTTGTTTAGTGTCACAAACATGTTTTTAGACCTTGTTTAGTGTCACAAACATGTTTTTAGACCTTGTTTAGCTCCACAAACATCATTTTAGAGCTTGTTTAGTGCCACAAACATGATTTTAGACCTTGTTTAGTGCCATAAACATGTTTTTAGACCTTGTTTAGTGTCACAAACATGTTTTTAGACCTTGTTTAGTGTCACAAACATGTTTTTAGACCTTGTTTAGCTCCACAAACATCATTTTAGAGCTTGTTTAGTGCCACAAACATGATTTTAGACCTTGTTTAGTGCCATAAACATGTTTTTAGACCTTGTTTAGTGTCACAAACATGTTTTTAGACCTTGTTTAGTGTCACAAACATGTTTTTAGACCTTGTTTAGTGTCACAAACATGTTTTTAGACCTTGTTTAGTGCCGCAAACATCATTTTAGAGCTTGTTTAGTGCCACAAACATGATTTTAGACCTTGTTTAGTGCCATAAACATGTTTTTAGACCTTGTTTAGCTCCACAAACATGATTTTAGACCTTGTTTAGCTCCATAAACATGATTTTAGACCTTGTTTAGTGCCACAAACATGATTTTAGACCTTGTTTAGTGTCACAAACATGTTTTTAGACCTTGTTTAGTGCCATAAACATATTTTTAGACCTTGTTTAGCTCCACAAACATCATTTTAGACCTTGTTTAGTGCCACAAACATGATTTTAGACCTTGTTTAGTGCCACAAACATGATTTTAGACCTTGTTTAGTGTCACAAACATGTTTTTAGACCTTGTTTAGCTCCACAAACATCATTTTAGACCTTGTTTAGTGCCATAAACATGTTTTTAGACCTTGTTTAGCTCCACAAACATCATTTTAGACCTTGTTTAGTGCCACAAACATGATTTTAGACCTTGTTTAGTGCCACAAACATGATTTTAGACCTTTTTTAGTGCCACAAACATGATTTTAGACCTTGTTTAGTGTCACAAACATCATTTTAGACCTTGTTTAGTGCCATAAACATGTTTTTAGACATTGTTTAGTGCCATAAACATGTTTTTAGACCTTGTTTAGTGTCACAAACATGATTTTAGACCTTGTTTAGTGCCATAAACATGTTTTTAGACCTTGTTTAGTGTCACAAACATGTTTTTAGACCTTGTTTAGTGTCACAAACATCATTTTAGACCTTGTTTAGTGCCACAAACATCATTTTAGACCTTGTTTAGTGCCACAAACATGATTTTAGACCTTGTTTAGTGTCACAAACACGTTTTTAGACCTTGTTTAGCTCCACAAACATCATTTTAGACCTTGTTTAGTGCCATAAACATGTTTTTAGACCTTGTTTAGTGTCACAAACATGTTTTTAGACCTTGTTTAGTGTCACAAACATGTTTTTAGACCTTGTTTAGCTCCACAAACATCATTTTAGAGCTTGTTTAGTGCCACAAACATGATTTTAGACCTTGTTTAGTGCCATAAACATGTTTTTAGACCTTGTTTAGCTCCACAAACATGATTTTAGACCTTGTTTAGCTCCATAAACATGATTTTAGACCTTGTTTAGTGCCACAAACATGATTTTAGACCTTGTTTAGTGTCACAAACATGTTTTTAGACCTTGTTTAGTGCCATAAACATATTTTTAGACCTTGTTTAGCTCCACAAACATCATTTTAGACCTTGTTTAGTGCCACAAACATGATTTTAGACCTTGTTTAGTGCCACAAACATGATTTTAGACCTTGTTTAGTGTCACAAACATGTTTTTAGACCTTGTTTAGCTCCACAAACATCATTTTAGACCTTGTTTAGTGCCATAAACATGTTTTTAGACCTTGTTTAGCTCCACAAACATCATTTTAGACCTTGTTTAGTGCCACAAACATGATTTTAGACCTTGTTTAGTGCCACAAACATGATTTTAGACCTTTTTTAGTGCCACAAACATGATTTTAGACCTTGTTTAGTGTCACAAACATCATTTTAGACCTTGTTTAGTGCCATAAACATGTTTTTAGACATTGTTTAGTGCCATAAACATGTTTTTAGACCTTGTTTAGTGTCACAAACATGATTTTAGACCTTGTTTAGTGCCATAAACATGTTTTTAGACCTTGTTTAGTGTCACAAACATGTTTTTAGACCTTGTTTAGTGTCACAAACATCATTTTAGACCTTGTTTAGTGCCACAAACATCATTTTAGACCTTGTTTAGTGCCACAAACATGATTTTAGACCTTGTTTAGTGTCACAAACACGTTTTTAGACCTTGTTTAGCTCCACAAACATCATTTTAGACCTTGTTTAGTGCCATAAACATGTTTTTAGACCTTGTTTAGTGTCACAAACATGTTTTTAGACCTTGTTTAGTGTCACAAACATGTTTTTAGACCTTGTTTAGCTCCACAAACATCATTTTAGAGCTTGTTTAGTGCCACAAACATGATTTTAGACCTTGTTTAGTGCCATAAACATGTTTTTAGACCTTGTTTAGTGTCACAAACATGTTTTTAGACCTTGTTTAGTGTCACACACATGTTTTTAGACCTTGTTTAGTGTCACAAACATGTTTTTAGACCTTGTTTAGTGCCGCAAACATCATTTTAGAGCTTGTTTAGTGCCACAAACATGATTTTAGACCTTGTTTAGTGCCATAAACATGTTTTTAGACCTTGTTTAGTGTCACAAACATGTTTTTAGACCTTGTTTAGCTCCACAAACATGATTTTAGACCTTGTTTAGCTCCATAAACATGATTTTAGACCTTGTTTAGTGCCACAAACATGATTTTAGACCTTGTTTATTGTCACAAACATGTTTTTAGACCTTGTTTAGTGCCATAAACATATTTTTAGACCTTGTTTAGCTCCACAAACATCATTTTAGACCTTGTTTAGTGCCACAAACATGATTTTAGACCTTGTTTAGTGCCACAAACATGACTTTAGACCTTGTTTAGTGTCACAAACATGTTTTTAGACCTTGTTTAGTGTCACAAACATGTTTTTAGACCTTGTTTAGTGTCACAAACATGTTTTTAGACCTTGTTTAGTGCCGCAAACATCATTTTAGAGCTTGTTTAGTGCCACAAACATGATTTTAGACCTTGTTTAGTGCCATAAACATGTTTTTAGACCTTGTTTAGTGTCACAAACATGTTTTTAGACCTTGTTTAGCTCCACAAACATCATTTTAGACCTTGTTTAGTGTCACAAACATGTTTTTAGACCTTGTTTAGTGTCACAAACATGTTTTTAGACCTTGTTTAGTGCCACAAACATCATTTTAGAGCTTGTTTAGTGCCACAAACATGATTTTAGACCTTGTTTAGTGTCACAAACATGTTTTTAGACCTTGTTTAGCTCCACAGACATCATTTTAGACCTTGTTTAGTGCCATAAACATGTTTTTAGACATTGTTTAGTGCCATAAACATGTTTTTAGACCTTGTTTAGTGTCACAAACATGATTTTAGACCTTGTTTAGCTCCACAAACATCATTTTAGACCTTGTTTAGTGCCACAAACATCATTTTAGACCTTGTTTAGTGCCACAAACATGATTTTAGACCTTGTTTAGTGTCACAAGCATGTTTTTAGACCTTGTTTAGCTCCACAAACATCATTTTAGACCTTGTTTAGTGCCATAAACATGTTTTTAGACCTTGTTTAGTGTCACAAACATGTTTTTAGACCTTGTTTAGTGTCACAAACATGTTTTTAGACCTTGTTTAGTGTCACAAACATGTTTTTAGACCTTGTTTAGTGTCACAAACATGTTTTTAGACCTTGTTTAGTGCCATAAACATGTTTTTAGACCTTGTTTCGTGTCACAAACATGTTTTTAGACCTTGTTTAGTGCCATAAACATGTTTTTAGACCTTGTTTAGTGTCACAAACATGTTTTTAGACCTTGTTTAGTGTCACAAACATGTTTTTAGACCTTGTTTAGCTCCACAAACATCATTTTAGAGCTTGTTTAGTGCCACAAACATGATTTTAGACCTTGTTTAGTGCCATAAACATGTTTTTAGACCTTGTTTAGTGCCATAAACATGTTTTTAGACCTTGTTTAGTGTCACAAACATGTTTTTAGACCTTGTTTAGCTCCACAAACATGATTTTAGACCTTGTTTAGCTCCATAAACATGATTTTAGACCTTGTTTAGTGCCACAAACATGATTTTAGACCTTGTTTAGTGTCACAAACATGTTTTTAGACCTTGTTTAGTGCCATAAACATATTTTTAGACCTTGTTTAGCTCCACAAACATCATTTTAGACCTTGTTTAGTGCCACAAACATGATTTTAGACCTTGTTTAGTGCCACAAACATGACTTTAGACCTTGTTTAGTGTCACAAACATGTTTTTAGACCTTGTTTAGTGTCACAAACATGTTTTTAGACCTTGTTTAGTGTCACAAACATGTTTTTAGACCTTGTTTAGTGCCGCAAACATCATTTTAGAGCTTGTTTAGTGCCACAAACATGATTTTAGACCTTGTTTAGTGCCATAAACATGTTTTTAGACCTTGTTTAGTGTCACAAACATGTTTTTAGACCTTGTTTAGCTCCACAAACATCATTTTAGACCTTGTTTAGTGTCACAAACATGTTTTTAGACCTTGTTTAGTGTCACAAACATGTTTTTAGACCTTGTTTAGTGCCACAAACATCATTTTAGAGCTTGTTTAGTGCCACAAACATGATTTTAGACCTTGTTTAGTGTCACAAACATGTTTTTAGACCTTGTTTAGCTCCACAGACATCATTTTAGACCTTGTTTAGTGCCATAAACATGTTTTTAGACATTGTTTAGTGCCATAAACATGTTTTTAGACCTTGTTTAGTGTCACAAACATGATTTTAGACCTTGTTTAGCTCCACAAACATCATTTTAGACCTTGTTTAGTGCCACAAACATCATTTTAGACCTTGTTTAGTGCCACAAACATGATTTTAGACCTTGTTTAGTGTCACAAGCATGTTTTTAGACCTTGTTTAGCTCCACAAACATCATTTTAGACCTTGTTTAGTGCCATAAACATGTTTTTAGACCTTGTTTAGTGTCACAAACATGTTTTTAGACCTTGTTTAGTGTCACAAACATGTTTTTAGACCTTGTTTAGTGTCACAAACATGTTTTTAGACCTTGTTTAGTGTCACAAACATGTTTTTAGACCTTGTTTAGTGCCGCAAACATCATTTTAGAGCTTGTTTAGTGCCACAAACATGATTTTAGACCTTGTTTAGTGCCATAAACATGTTTTTAGACCTTGTTTCGTGTCACAAACATGTTTTTAGACCTTGTTTAGTGCCATAAACATATTTTTAGACCTTGTTTAGCTCCACAAACATCATTTTAGACCTTGTTTAGTGCCACAAACATGATTTTAGACCTTGTTTAGTGCCACAAACATGATTTTAGACCTTTTTTAGTGCCACAAACATGATTTTAGACCTTGTTTAGCTCCACAAACATCATTTTAGACCTTGTTTAGTGTCACAAACATGTTTTTAGACCTTGTTTAGTGCCATAAACATGTTTTTAGACCTTGTTTAGTGTCACAAACATGTTTTTAGACCTTGTTTAGTGTCACAAACATGTTTTTAGACCTTGTTTAGCTCCACAAACATGATTTTAGACCTTGTTTAGTGCCACAAACATGATTTTAGACCTTGTTTAGTGTCACAAACATGTTTTTAGACCTTGTTTAGCTCCACAAACATCATTTTAGACCTTGTTTCGTGCCATAAACATGTTTTTAGACATTGTTTAGTGCCATAAACATGTTTTTAGACCTTGTTTAGTGTCACAAACATGATTTTAGACCTTGTTTAGTGCCATAAACATGTTTTTAGACCTTGTTTAGTGTCACAAACATGTTTTTAGACCTTGTTTAGTGTCACACACATCATTTTAGACCTTGTTTAGTGCCATAAACATGTTTTTAGACCTTGTTTCGTGTCACAAACATGTTTTTAGACCTTGTTTAGTGCCATAAACATGTTTTTAGACCTTGTTTAGTGTCACAAACATGTTTTTAGACCTTGTTTAGTGTCACAAACATGTTTTTAGACCTTGTTTAGCTCCACAAACATCATTTTAGAGCTTGTTTAGTGCCACAAACATGATTTTAGACCTTGTTTAGTGCCATAAACATGTTTTTAGACCTTGTTTAGTGTCACAAACATGTTTTTAGACCTTGTTTAGTGTCACAAACATGTTTTTAGACCTTGTTTAGTGTCACAAACATGTTTTTAGACCTTGTTTAGTGCCGCAAACATCATTTTAGAGCTTGTTTAGTGCCACAAACATGATTTTAGACCTTGTTTAGTGCCATAAACATGTTTTTAGACCTTGTTTAGTGTCACAAACATGTTTTTAGACCTTGTTTAGCTCCACAAACATGATTTTAGACCTTGTTTAGCTCCATAAACATGATTTTAGACCTTGTTTAGTGCCACAAACATGATTTTAGACCTTGTTTAGTGTCACAAACATGTTTTTAGACCTTGTTTAGTGCCATAAACATATTTTTAGACCTTGTTTAGCTCCACAAACATCATTTTAGACCTTGTTTAGTGCCACAAACATGATTTTAGACCTTGTTTAGTGCCACAAACATGACTTTAGACCTTGTTTAGTGTCACAAACATGTTTTTAGACCTTGTTTAGTGTCACAAACATGTTTTTAGACCTTGTTTAGTGTCACAAACATGTTTTTAGACCTTGTTTAGTGCCGCAAACATCATTTTAGAGCTTGTTTAGTGCCACAAACATGATTTTAGACCTTGTTTAGTGCCATAAACATGTTTTTAGACCTTGTTTAGTGTCACAAACATGTTTTTAGACCTTGTTTAGCTCCACAAACATCATTTTAGACCTTGTTTAGTGTCACAAACATGTTTTTAGACCTTGTTTAGTGTCACAAACATGTTTTTAGACCTTGTTTAGTGCCACAAACATCATTTTAGAGCTTGTTTAGTGCCACAAACATGATTTTAGACCTTGTTTAGTGTCACAAACATGTTTTTAGACCTTGTTTAGCTCCACAGACATCATTTTAGACCTTGTTTAGTGCCATAAACATGTTTTTAGACATTGTTTAGTGCCATAAACATGTTTTTAGACCTTGTTTAGTGTCACAAACATGATTTTAGACCTTGTTTAGCTCCACAAACATCATTTTAGACCTTGTTTAGTGCCACAAACATCATTTTAGACCTTGTTTAGTGCCACAAACATGATTTTAGACCTTGTTTAGTGTCACAAGCATGTTTTTAGACCTTGTTTAGCTCCACAAACATCATTTTAGACCTTGTTTAGTGCCATAAACATGTTTTTAGACCTTGTTTAGTGTCACAAACATGTTTTTAGACCTTGTTTAGTGTCACAAACATGTTTTTAGACCTTGTTTAGTGTCACAAACATGTTTTTAGACCTTGTTTAGTGCCGCAAACATCATTTTAGAGCTTGTTTAGTGCCACAAACATGATTTTAGACCTTGTTTAGTGCCATAAACATGTTTTTAGACCTTGTTTCGTGTCACAAACATGTTTTTAGACCTTGTTTAGTGCCATAAACATGTTTTTAGACCTTGTTTAGTGTCACAAACATGTTTTTAGACCTTGTTTAGTGTCACAAACATGTTTTTAGACCTTGTTTAGCTCCACAAACATCATTTTAGAGCTTGTTTAGTGCCACAAACATGATTTTAGACCTTGTTTAGTGCCATAAACATGTTTTTAGACCTTGTTTAGTGTCACAAACATGTTTTTAGACCTTGTTTAGTGTCACAAACATGTTTTTAGACCTTGTTTAGTGTCACAAACATGTTTTTAGACCTTGTTTAGTGCCGCAAACATCATTTTAGAGCTTGTTTAGTGCCACAAACATGATTTTAGACCTTGTTTAGTGCCATAAACATGTTTTTAGACCTTGTTTAGTGTCACAAACATGTTTTTAGACCTTGTTTAGCTCCACAAACATGATTTTAGACCTTGTTTAGCTCCATAAACATGATTTTAGACCTTGTTTAGTGCCACAAACATGATTTTAGACCTTGTTTAGTGTCACAAACATGTTTTTAGACCTTGTTTAGTGCCATAAACATATTTTTAGACCTTGTTTAGCTCCACAAACATCATTTTAGACCTTGTTTAGTGCCACAAACATGATTTTAGACCTTGTTTAGTGCCACAAACATGACTTTAGACCTTGTTTAGTGTCACAAACATGTTTTTAGACCTTGTTTAGTGCCGCAAACATCATTTTAGAGCTTGTTTAGTGCCACAAACATGATTTTAGACCTTGTTTAGTGCCATAAACATGTTTTTAGACCTTGTTTCGTGTCACAAACATGTTTTTAGACCTTGTTTAGTGCCATAAACATATTTTTAGACCTTGTTTAGCTCCACAAACATCATTTTAGACCTTGTTTAGTGCCACAAACATGATTTTAGACCTTGTTTAGTGCCACAAACATGATTTTAGACCTTTTTTAGTGCCACAAACATGATTTTAGACCTTGTTTAGCTCCACAAACATCATTTTAGACCTTGTTTAGTGTCACAAACATGTTTTTAGACCTTGTTTAGTGCCATAAACATGTTTTTAGACCTTGTTTAGTGTCACAAACATGTTTTTAGACCTTGTTTAGTGTCACAAACATGTTTTTAGACCTTGTTTAGCTCCACAAACATGATTTTAGACCTTGTTTAGTGCCACAAACATGATTTTAGACCTTGTTTAGTGTCACAAACATGTTTTTAGACCTTGTTTAGCTCCACAAACATCATTTTAGACCTTGTATAGTGCCATAAACATGTTTTTAGACATTGTTTAGTGCCATAAACATGTTTTTAGACCTTGTTTAGTGTCACAAACATGATTTTAGACCTTGTTTAGTGCCATAAACATGTTTTTAGACCTTGTTTAGTGTCACAAACATGTTTTTAGACCTTGTTTAGTGTCACACACATCATTTTAGACCTTGTTTAGTGCCACAAACATCATTTTAGACCTTGTTTAGTGCCACAAACATGATTTTAGACCTTGTTTAGTGTCACAAACACGTTTTTAGACCTTGTTTAGCTCCACAAACATCATTTTAGACCTTGTTTAGTGCCATGAACATGTTTTTAGACCTTGTTTAGTGTCACAAACATGTTTTTAGACCTTGTTTAGTGTCACAAACATGTTTTTAGACCTTGTTTAGCTCCACAAACATCATTTTAGAGCTTGTTTAGTGCCACAAACATGATTTTAGACCTTGTTTAGTGCCATAAACATGTTTTTAGACCTTGTTTAGTGTCACAAACATGTTTTTAGACCTTGTTTAGTGTCACAAACATGTTTTTAGACCTTGTTTAGTGTCACAAACATGTTTTTAGACCTTGTTTAGTGCCGCAAACATCATTTTAGAGCTTGTTTAGTGCCACAAACATGATTTTAGACCTTGTTTAGTGCCATAAACATGTTTTTAGACCTTGTTTAGTGTCACAAACATGTTTTTAGACCTTGTTTAGCTCCACAAACATGATTTTAGACCTTGTTTAGCTCCATAAACATGATTTTAGACCTTGTTTAGTGCCACAAACATGATTTTAGACCTTGTTTAGTGTCACAAACATGTTTTTAGACCTTGTTTAGTGCCATAAACATATTTTTAGACCTTGTTTAGCTCCACAAACATCATTTTAGACCTTGTTTAGTGCCACAAACATGATTTTAGACCTTGTTTAGTGCCACAAACATGATTTTAGACCTTGTTTAGTGTCACAAACATGTTTTTAGACCTTGTTTAGCTCCACAAACATCATTTTAGACCTTGTTTAGTGCCATAAACATGTTTTTAGACCTTGTTTAGCTCCACAAACATCATTTTAGACCTTGTTTAGTGCCACAAACATGATTTTAGACCTTGTTTAGTGCCACAAACATGATTTTAGACCTTTTTTAGTGCCACAAACATGATTTTAGACCTTGTTTAGCTCCACAAACATCATTTTAGAGCTTGTTTAGTGCCACAAACATGATTTTAGACCTTGTTTAGTGCCATAAACATGTTTTTAGACCTTGTTTAGTGTCACAAACATGTTTTTAGACCTTGTTTAGTGTCACAAACATGTTTTTAGACCTTGTTTAGTGTCACAAACATGTTTTTAGACCTTGTTTAGTGCCGCAAACATCATTTTAGAGCTTGTTTAGTGCCACAAACATGATTTTAGACCTTGTTTAGTGCCATAAACATGTTTTTAGACCTTGTTTAGTGTCACAAACATGTTTTTAGACCTTGTTTAGCTCCACAAACATGATTTTAGACCTTGTTTAGCTCCATAAACATGATTTTAGACCTTGTTTAGTGCCACAAACATGATTTTAGACCTTGTTTAGTGTCACAAACATGTTTTTAGACCTTGTTTAGTGCCATAAACATATTTTTAGACCTTGTTTAGCTCCACAAACATCATTTTAGACCTTGTTTAGTGCCACAAACATGATTTTAGACCTTGTTTAGTGCCACAAACATGTTTTTAGACCTTGTTTAGTGCCATAAACATATTTTTAGACCTTGTTTAGCTCCACAAACATCATTTTAGACCTTGTTTAGTGCCACAAACATGATTTTAGACCTTGTTTAGTGCCACAAACATGATTTTAGACCTTGTTTAGTGTCACAAACATGTTTTTAGACCTTGTTTAGTGTCACAAACATGTTTTTAGACCTTGTTTAGCTCCACAAACATCATTTTAGAGCTTGTTTAGTGCCACAAACATGATTTTAGACCTTGTTTAGTGCCATAAACATGTTTTTAGACCTTGTTTAGTGTCACAAACATGTTTTTAGACCTTGTTTAGCTCCACAAACATGATTTTAGACCTTGTTTAGCTCCATAAACATGATTTTAGACCTTGTTTAGTGCCACAAACATGATTTTAGACCTTGTTTAGTGTCACAAACATGTTTTTAGACCTTGTTTAGTGCCATAAACATATTTTTAGACCTTGTTTAGCTCCACAAACATCATTTTAGACCTTGTTTAGTGCCACAAACATGATTTTAGACCTTGTTTAGTGCCACAAACATGATTTTAGACCTTGTTTAGTGTCACAAACATGTTTTTAGACCTTGTTAAGTGTCACAAACATGTTTTTAGACCTTGTTTAGCTCCACAAACATCATTTTAGAGCTTGTTTAGTGCCACAAACATGATTTTAGACCTTGTTTAGTGCCATAAACATGTTTTTAGACCTTGTTTAGTGTCACAAACATGTTTTTAGACCTTGTTTAGTGTCACAAACATGTTTTTAGACCTTGTTTAGTGCCGCAAACATCATTTTAGAGCTTGTTTAGTGCCACAAACATGATTTTAGACCTTGTTTAGTGCCATAAACATGTTTTTAGACCTTGTTTCGTGTCACAAACATGTTTTTAGACCTTGTTTAGTGCCATAAACATATTTTTAGACCTTGTTTAGCTCCACAAACATCATTTTAGACCTTGTTTAGTGCCACAAACATGATTTTAGACCTTGTTTAGTGCCACAAACATCATTTTAGACCTTGTTTAGTGTCACAAACATGTTTTTAGACCTTGTTTAGCTCCACAAACATCATTTTAGACCTTGTTTAGTGCCATAAACATGTTTTTAGACCTTGTTTAGCTCCACAAACATCATTTTAGACCTTGTTTAGTGCCACAAACATGATTTTAGACCTTGTTTAGTGCCACAAACATGATTTTAGACCTTTTTTAGTGCCACAAACATGATTTTAGACCTTGTTTAGCTCCACAAACATCATTTTAGACCTTGTTTAGTGTCACAAACATGTTTTTAGACCTTGTTTAGTGCCATAAACATGTTTTTAGACCTTGTTTAGTGTCACAAACATGTTTTTAGACCTTGTTTAGCTCCACAAACATGATTTTAGACCTTGTTTAGTGCCACAAACATGATTTTAGACCTTGTTTAGTGTCACAAACATGTTTTTAGACCTTGTTTAGCTCCACAAACATCATTTTAGACCTTGTTTAGTGCCATAAACATGTTTTTAGACATTGTTTAGTGCCATAAACATGTTTTTAGACCTTGTTTAGTGTCACAAACATGATTTTAGACCTTGTTTAGTGCCATAAACATGTTTTTAGACCTTGTTTAGTGTCACAAACATGTTTTTAGACCTTGTTTAGTGTCACAAACATCATTTTAGACCTTGTTTAGTGCCACAAACATGATTTTAGACCTTGTTTAGTGTCACAAACACGTTTTTAGACCTTGTTTAGCTCCACAAACATCATTTTAGACCTTGTTTAGTGCCATAAACATGTTTTTAGACCTTGTTTAGTGTCACAAACATGTTTTTAGACCTTGTTTAGTGTCACAAACATGTTTTTAGACCTTGTTTAGCTCCACAAACATCATTTTAGAGCTTGTTTAGTGCCACAAACATGATTTTAGACCTTGTTTAGTGCCATAAACATGTTTTTAGACCTTGTTTAGTGTCACAAACATGTTTTTAGACCTTGTTTAGTGTCACAAACATGTTTTTAGACCTTGTTTAGTGTCACAAACATGTTTTTAGACCTTGTTTAGTGTCACAAACATGTTTTTAGACCTTGTTTAGTGTCACAAACATGTTTTTAGACCTTGTTTAGTGCCGCAAACATCATTTTAGAGCTTGTTTAGTGCCACAAACATGATTTTAGACCTTGTTTAGTGCCATAAACATGTTTTTAGACCTTGTTTAGCTCCACAAACATGATTTTAGACCTTGTTTAGCTCCATAAACATGATTTTAGACCTTGTTTAGTGCCACAAACATGATTTTAGACCTTGTTTAGTGTCACAAACATGTTTTTAGACCTTGTTTAGTGCCATAAACATATTTTTAGACCTTGTTTAGCTCCACAAACATCATTTTAGACCTTGTTTAGTGCCACAAACATGATTTTAGACCTTGTTTAGTGCCACAAACATGATTTTAGACCTTGTTTAGTGTCACAAACATGTTTTTAGACCTTGTTTAGCTCCACAAACATCATTTTAGACCTTGTTTAGTGCCATAAACATGTTTTTAGACCTTGTTTAGCTCCACAAACATCATTTTAGACCTTGTTTAGTGCCACAAACATGATTTTAGACCTTGTTTAGTGCCACAAACATCATTTTAGACCTTGTTTAGTGTCACAAAGATGTTTTTAGACCTTGTTTAGCTCCACAAACATCATTTTAGACCTTGTTTAGTGCCATAAACATGTTTTTAGACCTTGTTTAGCTCCACAAACATCATTTTAGACCTTGTTTAGTGCCACAAACATGATTTTAGACCTTGTTTAGTGCCACAAACATGATTTTAGACCTTGTTTAGTGCCACAAACATCATTTTAGACCTTGTTTAGTGTCACAAACATGTTTTTAGACCTTGTTTAGCTCCACAAACATCATTTTAGACCTTGTTTAGTGCCATAAACATGTTTTTAGACCTTGTTTAGCTCCACAAACATCATTTTAGACCTTGTTTAGTGCCACAAACATGATTTTAGACCTTGTTTAGTGCCACAAACATGATTTTAGACCTTGTTTAGTGTCACAAACATGTTTTTAGACCTTGTTTAGCTCCACAAACATCATTTTAGACCTTGTTTAGTGCCATAAACATGTTTTTAGACCTTGTTTAGCTCCACAAACATCATTTTAGACCTTGTTTAGTGCCACAAACATGATTTTAGACCTTGTTTAGTGCCACAAACATGATTTTAGACCTTTTTTAGTGCCACAAACATGATTTTAGACCTTGTTTAGTGTCACAAACATCATTTTAGACCTTGTTTAGTGCCATAAACATGTTTTTAGACATTGTTTAGTGCCATAAACATGTTTTTAGACCTTGTTTAGTGTCACAAACATGATTTTAGACCTTGTTTAGTGCCATAAACATGTTTTTAGACCTTGTTTAGTGTCACAAACATGTTTTTAGACCTTGTTTAGTGTCACAAACATCATTTTAGACCTTGTTTAGTGCCACAAACATCATTTTAGACCTTGTTTAGTGCCACAAACATGATTTTAGACCTTGTTTAGTGTCACAAACACGTTTTTAGACCTTGTTTAGCTCCACAAACATCATTTTAGACCTTGTTTAGTGCCATAAACATGTTTTTAGAACTTGTTTAGTGTCACAAACATGTTTTTAGACCTTGTTTAGTGTCACAAACATGTTTTTAGACCTTGTTTAGCTCCACAAACATCATTTTAGAGCTTGTTTAGTGCCACAAACATGATTTTAGACCTTGTTTAGTGCCACAAACATGTTTTTAGACCTTGTTTAGCTCCACAAACATCATTTTAGACCTTGTTTAGTGCCATAAACATGTTTTTAGACCTTGTTTAGCTCCACAAACATCATTTTAGACCTTGTTTAGTGCCACAAACATGATTTTAGACCTTGTTTAGTGCCACAAACATGATTTTAGACCTTTTTTAGTGCCACAAACATGATTTTAGACCTTGTTTAGTGTCACAAACATCATTTTAGACCTTGTTTAGTGCCATAAACATGTTTTTAGACATTGTTTAGTGCCATAAACATGTTTTTAGACCTTGTTTAGTGTCACAAACATGATTTTAGACCTTGTTTAGTGCCATAAACATGTTTTTAGACCTTGTTTAGTGTCACAAACATGTTTTTAGACCTTGTTTAGTGTCACAAACATCATTTTAGACCTTGTTTAGTGCCACAAACATCATTTTAGACCTTGTTTAGTGCCACAAACATGATTTTAGACCTTGTTTAGTGTCACAAACACGTTTTTAGACCTTGTTTAGCTCCACAAACATCATTTTAGACCTTGTTTAGTGCCATAAACATGTTTTTAGAACTTGTTTAGTGTCACAAACATGTTTTTAGACCTTGTTTAGTGTCACAAACATGTTTTTAGACCTTGTTTAGCTCCACAAACATCATTTTAGAGCTTGTTTAGTGCCACAAACATGATTTTAGACCTTGTTTAGTGCCATAAACATGTTTTTAGACCTTGTTTAGTGTCACAAACATGTTTTTAGACCTTGTTTAGTGTCACAAACATGTTTTTAGACCTTGTTTAGTGTCACAAACATGTTTTTAGACCTTGTTTAGTGCCACAAACATGATTTTAGACCTTGTTTAGTGCCATAAACATGTTTTTAGACCTTGTTTAGTGTCACAAACATGTTTTTAGACCTTGTTTAGCTCCACAAACATGATTTTAGACCTTGTTTAGCTCCATAAACATGATTTTAGACCTTGTTTAGTGCCACAAACATGATTTTAGACCTTGTTTAGTGTCACAAACATGTTTTTAGACCTTGTTTAGTGCCATAAACATATTTTTAGACCTTGTTTAGCTCCACAAACATCATTTTAGACCTTGTTTAGTGCCACAAACATGATTTTAGACCTTGTTTAGTGCCACAAACATGATTTTAGACCTTGTTTAGTGCCATAAACATATTTTTAGACCTTGTTTAGCTCCACAAACATCATTTTAGACCTTGTTTAGTGCCACAAACATGATTTTAGACCTTGTTTAGTGCCACAAACATCATTTTAGACCTTGTTTAGTGTCACAAACATGTTTTTAGACCTTGTTTAGCTCCACAAACATCATTTTAGACCTTGTTTAGTGCCATAAACATGTTTTTAGACCTTGTTTAGCTCCACAAACATCATTTTAGAGCTTGTTTAGTGCCACAAACATGATTTTAGACCTTGTTTAGTGCCATAAACATGTTTTTAGACCTTGTTTAGTGTCACAAACATGTTTTTAGACCTTGTTTAGTGTCACAAACATGTTTTTAGACCTTGTTTAGTGTCACAAACATGTTTTTAGACCTTGTTTAGTGTCACAAACATGTTTTTAGACCTTGTTTAGTGCCACAAACATGATTTTAGACCTTGTTTAGTGCCATAAACATGTTTTTAGACCTTGTTTAGCTCCACAAACATGATTTTAGACCTTGTTTAGCTCCATAAACATGATTTTAGACCTTGTTTAGTGCCACAAACATGATTTTAGACCTTGTTTAGTGTCACAAACATGTTTTTAGACCTTGTTTAGCTCCACAAACATGATTTTAGACCTTGTTTAGCTCCATAAACATGATTTTAGACCTTGTTTAGTGCCACAAACATGATTTTAGACCTTGTTTAGTGTCACAAACATGTTTTTAGACCTTGTTTAGTGCCACAAACATGATTTTAGACCTTGTTTAGTGTCACAAACATGTTTTTAGACCTTGTTTAGCTCCACAAACATGATTTTAGACCTTGTTTAGCTCCATAAACATGATTTTAGACCTTGTTTAGTGCCACAAACATGATTTTAGACCTTGTTTAGTGTCACAAACATGTTTTTAGACCTTGTTTAGTGCCATAAACATATTTTTAGACCTTGTTTAGCTCCACAAACATCATTTTAGACCTTGTTTAGTGCCACAAACATGATTTTAGACCTTGTTTAGTGCCACAAACATGATTTTAGACCTTGTTTAGTGTCACAAACATGTTTTTAGACCTTGTTTAGTGCCATAAACATATTTTTAGACCTTGTTTAGCTCCACAAACATCATTTTAGACCTTGTTTAGTGCCACAAACATGATTTTAGACCTTGTTTAGTGCCACAAACATCATTTTAGACCTTGTTTAGTGTCACAAACATGTTTTTAGACCTTGTTTAGCTCCACAAACATCATTTTAGACCTTGTTTAGTGCCATAAACATGTTTTTAGACCTTGTTTAGCTCCACAAACATCATTTTAGACCTTGTTTAGTGCCACAAACATGATTTTAGACCTTGTTTAGTGCCACAAACATGATTTTAGACCTTTTTTAGTGCCACAAACATGATTTTAGACCTTGTTTAGCTCCACAAACATCATTTTAGACCTTGTTTAGTGTCACAAACATGTTTTTAGACCTTGTTTAGTGCCATAAACATGTTTTTAGACCTTGTTTAGTGTCACAAACATGTTTTTAGACCTTGTTTAGCTCCACAAACATGATTTTAGACCTTGTTTAGTGCCACAAACATGATTTTAGACCTTGTTTAGTGTCACAAACATGTTTTTAGACCTTGTTTAGCTCCACAAACATCATTTTAGACCTTGTTTAGTGCCATAAACATGTTTTTAGACATTGTTTAGTGCCATAAACATGTTTTTAGACCTTGTTTAGTGTCACAAACATGATTTTAGACCTTGTTTAGTGCCATAAACATGTTTTTAGACCTTGTTTAGTGTCACAAACATGTTTTTAGACCTTGTTTAGTGCCACAAACATGATTTTAGACCTTGTTTAGTGTCACAAACATGTTTTTAGACCTTGTTTAGCTCCACAAACATCATTTTAGACCTTGTTTAGTGCCATAAACATGTTTTTAGACATTGTTTAGTGCCATAAACATGTTTTTAGACCTTGTTTAGTGTCACAAACATGATTTTAGACCTTGTTTAGTGCCATAAACATGTTTTTAGACCTTGTTTAGTGTCACAAACATGTTTTTAGACCTTGTTTAGTGTCACAAACATCATTTTAGACCTTGTTTAGTGCCACAAACATGATTTTAGACCTTGTTTAGTGTCACAAACACGTTTTTAGACCTTGTTTAGCTCCACAAACATCATTTTAGACCTTGTTTAGTGCCATAAACATGTTTTTAGACCTTGTTTAGTGTCACAAACATGTTTTTAGACCTTGTTTAGTGTCACAAACATGTTTTTAGACCTTGTTTAGCTCCACAAACATCATTTTAGAGCTTGTTTAGTGCCACAAACATGATTTTAGACCTTGTTTAGTGCCATAAACATGTTTTTAGACCTTGTTTAGTGTCACAAACATGTTTTTAGACCTTGTTTAGTGTCACAAACATGTTTTTAGACCTTGTTTAGTGCCATAAACATGTTTTTAGACCTTGTTTAGCTCCACAAACATGATTTTAGACCTTGTTTAGCTCCATAAACATGATTTTAGACCTTGTTTAGTGCCACAAACATGATTTTAGACCTTGTTTAGTGTCACAAACATGTTTTTAGACCTTGTTTAGCTCCACAAACATCATTTTAGACCTTGTTTAGTGCCATAAACATGTTTTTAGACCTTGTTTAGCTCCACAAACATCATTTTAGACCTTGTTTAGTGCCACAAACATGATTTTAGACCTTGTTTAGTGCCACAAACATGATTTTAGACCTTGTTTAGTGCCACAAACATCATTTTAGACCTTGTTTAGTGTCACAAACATGTTTTTAGACCTTGTTTAGCTCCACAAACATCATTTTAGACCTTGTTTAGTGCCATAAACATGTTTTTAGACCTTGTTTAGCTCCACAAACATCATTTTAGACCTTGTTTAGTGCCACAAACATGATTTTAGACCTTGTTTAGTGCCACAAACATGATTTTAGACCTTGTTTAGTGTCACAAACATGTTTTTAGACCTTGTTTAGCTCCACAAACATCATTTTAGACCTTGTTTAGTGCCATAAACATGTTTTTAGACCTTGTTTAGCTCCACAAACATCATTTTAGACCTTGTTTAGTGCCACAAACATGATTTTAGACCTTGTTTAGTGCCACAAACATGATTTTAGACCTTTTTTAGTGCCACAAACATGATTTTAGACCTTGTTTAGTGTCACAAACATCATTTTAGACCTTGTTTAGTGCCATAAACATGTTTTTAGACATTGTTTAGTGCCATAAACATGTTTTTAGACCTTGTTTAGTGTCACAAACATGATTTTAGACCTTGTTTAGTGCCATAAACATGTTTTTAGACCTTGTTTAGTGTCACAAACATGTTTTTAGACCTTGTTTAGTGTCACAAACATCATTTTAGACCTTGTTTAGTGCCACAAACATCATTTTAGACCTTGTTTAGTGCCACAAACATGATTTTAGACCTTGTTTAGTGTCACAAACACGTTTTTAGACCTTGTTTAGCTCCACAAACATCATTTTAGACCTTGTTTAGTGCCATAAACATGTTTTTAGAACTTGTTTAGTGTCACAAACATGTTTTTAGACCTTGTTTAGTGTCACAAACATGTTTTTAGACCTTGTTTAGCTCCACAAACATCATTTTAGAGCTTGTTTAGTGCCACAAACATGATTTTAGACCTTGTTTAGTGCCACAAACATGTTTTTAGACCTTGTTTAGCTCCACAAACATCATTTTAGACCTTGTTTAGTGCCATAAACATGTTTTTAGACCTTGTTTAGCTCCACAAACATCATTTTAGACCTTGTTTAGTGCCACAAACATGATTTTAGACCTTGTTTAGTGCCACAAACATGATTTTAGACCTTTTTTAGTGCCACAAACATGATTTTAGACCTTGTTTAGTGTCACAAACATCATTTTAGACCTTGTTTAGTGCCATAAACATGTTTTTAGACATTGTTTAGTGCCATAAACATGTTTTTAGACCTTGTTTAGTGTCACAAACATGATTTTAGACCTTGTTTAGTGCCATAAACATGTTTTTAGACCTTGTTTAGTGTCACAAACATGTTTTTAGACCTTGTTTAGTGTCACAAACATGTTTTTAGACCTTGTTTAGCTCCACAAACATCATTTTAGAGCTTGTTTAGTGCCACAAACATGATTTTAGACCTTGTTTAGTGCCATAAACATGTTTTTAGACCTTGTTTAGTGTCACAAACATGTTTTTAGACCTTGTTTAGTGTCACAAACATGTTTTTAGACCTTGTTTAGTGTCACAAACATGTTTTTAGACCTTGTTTAGTGCCGCAAACATCATTTTAGAGCTTGTTTAGTGCCACAAACATGATTTTAGACCTTGTTTAGTGCCACAAACATGATTTTAGACCTTTTTTAGTGCCACAAACATGATTTTAGACCTTGTTTAGTGTCACAAACATCATTTTAGACCTTGTTTAGTGCCATAAACATGTTTTTAGACATTGTTTAGTGCCATAAACATGTTTTTAGACCTTGTTTAGTGCCATAAACATGTTTTTAGACCTTGTTTAGTGTCACAAACATGTTTTTAGACCTTGTTTAGCTCCACAAACATGATTTTAGACCTTGTTTAGTGCCACAAACATGATTTTAGACCTTGTTTAGTGTCACAAACATGTTTTTAGACCTTGTTTAGCTCCACAAACATCATTTTAGACCTTGTTTAGTGCCATAAACATGTTTTTAGACATTGTTTAGTGCCATAAACATGTTTTTAGACCTTGTTTAGTGTCACAAACATGATTTTAGACCTTGTTTAGTGCCATAAACATGTTTTTAGACCTTGTTTAGTGTCACAAACATGTTTTTAGACCTTGTTTAGTGTCACAAACATGTTTTTAGACCTTGTTTAGCTCCACAAACATCATTTTAGAGCTTGTTTAGTGCCACAAACATGATTTTAGACCTTGTTTAGTGCCATAAACATGTTTTTAGACCTTGTTTAGTGTCACAAACATGTTTTTAGACCTTGTTTAGTGTCACAAACATGTTTTTAGACCTTGTTTAGTGTCACAAACATGTTTTTAGACCTTGTTTAGTGCCGCAAACATCATTTTAGAGCTTGTTTAGTGCCACAAACATGATTTTAGACCTTGTTTAGTGCCATAAACATGTTTTTAGACCTTGTTTAGCTCCACAAACATGATTTTAGACCTTGTTTAGCTCCATAAACATGATTTTAGACCTTGTTTAGTGCCACAAACATGATTTTAGACCTTGTTTAGTGTCACAAACATGTTTTTAGACCTTGTTTAGTGCCATAAACATATTTTTAGACCTTGTTTAGCTCCACAAACATCATTTTAGACCTTGTTTAGTGCCACAAACATGATTTTAGACCTTGTTTAGTGCCACAAACATGATTTTAGACCTTGTTTAGTGTCACAAACATGTTTTTAGACCTTGTTTAGCTCCACAAACATCATTTTAGACCTTGTTTAGTGCCATAAACATGTTTTTAGACCTTGTTTAGCTCCACAAACATCATTTTAGACCTTGTTTAGTGCCACAAACATGATTTTAGACCTTGTTTAGTGCCACAAACATCATTTTAGACCTTGTTTAGTGTCACAAACATGTTTTTAGACCTTGTTTAGCTCCACAAACATCATTTTAGACCTTGTTTAGTGCCATAAACATGTTTTTAGACCTTGTTTAGCTCCACAAACATCATTTTAGACCTTGTTTAGTGCCACAAACATGATTTTAGACCTTGTTTAGTGCCACAAACATGATTTTAGACCTTGTTTAGTGCCACAAACATCATTTTAGACCTTGTTTAGTGTCACAAACATGTTTTTAGACCTTGTTTAGCTCCACAAACATCATTTTAGACCTTGTTTAGTGCCATAAACATGTTTTTAGACCTTGTTTAGCTCCACAAACATCATTTTAGACCTTGTTTAGTGCCACAAACATGATTTTAGACCTTGTTTAGTGCCACAAACATGATTTTAGACCTTGTTTAGTGTCACAAACATGTTTTTAGACCTTGTTTAGCTCCACAAACATCATTTTAGACCTTGTTTAGTGCCATAAACATGTTTTTAGACCTTGTTTAGCTCCACAAACATCATTTTAGACCTTGTTTAGTGCCACAAACATGATTTTAGACCTTGTTTAGTGCCACAAACATGATTTTAGACCTTTTTTAGTGCCACAAACATGATTTTAGACCTTGTTTAGTGTCACAAACATCATTTTAGACCTTGTTTAGTGCCATAAACATGTTTTTAGACATTGTTTAGTGCCATAAACATGTTTTTAGACCTTGTTTAGTGTCACAAACATGATTTTAGACCTTGTTTAGTGCCATAAACATGTTTTTAGACCTTGTTTAGTGTCACAAACATGTTTTTAGACCTTGTTTAGTGTCACAAACATCATTTTAGACCTTGTTTAGTGCCACAAACATCATTTTAGACCTTGTTTAGTGCCACAAACATGATTTTAGACCTTGTTTAGTGTCACAAACACGTTTTTAGACCTTGTTTAGCTCCACAAACATCATTTTAGACCTTGTTTAGTGCCATAAACATGTTTTTAGACCTTGTTTAGTGTCACAAACATGTTTTTAGACCTTGTTTAGTGTCACAAACATGTTTTTAGACCTTGTTTAGCTCCACAAACATCATTTTAGAGCTTGTTTAGTGCCACAAACATGATTTTAGACCTTGTTTAGTGCCATAAACATGTTTTTAGACCTTGTTTAGTGTCACAAACATGTTTTTAGACCTTGTTTAGTGTCACAAACATGTTTTTAGACCTTGTTTAGTGTCACAAACATGTTTTTAGACCTTGTTTAGTGCCGCAAACATCATTTTAGAGCTTGTTTAGTGCCACAAACATGATTTTAGACCTTGTTTAGTGCCATAAACATGTTTTTAGACCTTGTTTAGTGTCACAAACATGTTTTTAGACCTTGTTTAGTGCCACAAACATGATTTTAGACCTTGTTTAGTGCCATAAACATGTTTTTAGACCTTGTTTAGTGTCACAAACATGTTTTTAGACCTTGTTTAGCTCCACAAACATGATTTTAGACCTTGTTTAGCTCCATAAACATGATTTTAGACCTTGTTTAGTGCCACAAACATGATTTTAGACCTTGTTTAGTGTCACAAACATGTTTTTAGACCTTGTTTAGTGCCATAAACATATTTTTAGACCTTGTTTAGCTCCACAAACATCATTTTAGACCTTGTTTAGTGCCACAAACATGATTTTAGACCTTGTTTAGTGCCACAAACATGATTTTAGACCTTGTTTAGTGCCACAAACATGATTTTAGACCTTGTTTAGTGCCACAAACATGATTTTAGACCTTGTTTAGTGTCACAAACATGTTTTTAGACCTTGTTTAGCTCCACAGACATCATTTTAGACCTTGTTTAGTGCCATAAACATGTTTTTAGACATTGTTTAGTGCCATAAACATGTTTTTAGACCTTGTTTAGCTCCACAAACATCATTTTAGACCTTGTTTAGTGCCACAAACATCATTTTAGACATTGTTTAGTGCCATAAACATGTTTTTAGACATTGTTTAGTGCCATAAACATGATTTTAGACCTTGTTTAGCTCCACAAACATCATTTTAGACCTTGTTTAGTGCCACAAACATCATTTTAGACCTTGTTTAGTGCCACAAACATGATTTTAGACCTTGTTTAGTGTCACAAGCATGTTTTTAGACCTTGTTTAGCTCCACAAACATCATTTTAGACCTTGTTTAGTGCCATAAACATGTTTTTAGACCTTGTTTAGTGTCACAAACATGTTTTTAGACCTTGTTTAGTGTCACAAACATGTTTTTAGACCTTGTTTAGTGTCACAAACATGTTTTTAGACCTTGTTTAGCTCCACAAACATCATTTTAGAGCTTGTTTAGTGCCACAAACATGATTTTAGACCTTGTTTAGTGCCATAAACATGTTTTTAGACCTTGTTTAGTGTCACAAACATGTTTTTAGACCTTGTTTAGTGTCACAAACATGTTTTTAGACCTTGTTTAGTGCCGCAAACATCATTTTAGAGCTTGTTTAGTGCCACAAACATGATTTTAGACCTTGTTTAGTGCCATAAACATGTTTTTAGACCTTGTTTCGTGTCACAAACATGTTTTTAGACCTTGTTTAGTGCCATAAACATATTTTTAGACCTTGTTTAGCTCCACAAACATCATTTTAGACCTTGTTTAGTGCCACAAACATGATTTTAGACCTTGTTTAGTGCCACAAACATGATTTTAGACCTTTTTTAGTGCCACAAACATGATTTTAGACCTTGTTTAGCTCCACAAACATAATTTTAGACCTTGTTTAGTGTCACAAACATGTTTTTAGACCTTGTTTAGTGCCATAAACATGTTTTTAGACCTTGTTTAGTGTCACAAACATGTTTTTAGACCTTGTTTAGTGTCACAAACATGTTTTTAGACCTTGTTTAGCTCCACAAACATGATTTTAGACCTTGTTTAGTGCCACAAACATGATTTTAGACCTTGTTTAGTGTCACAAACATGTTTTTAGACCTTGTTTAGCTCCACAAACATCATTTTAGACCTTTTTTAGTGCCATAAACATGTTTTTAGACATTGTTTAGTGCCATAAACATGTTTTTAGACCTTGTTTAGTGTCACAAACATGATTTTAGACCTTGTTTAGTGCCATAAACATGTTTTTAGACCTTGTTTAGTGTCACAAACATGTTTTTAGACCTTGTTTAGTGTCACACACATCATTTTAGACCTTGTTTAGTGCCACAAACATCATTTTAGACCTTGTTTAGTGTCACAAACATGTTTTTAGACCTTGTTTAGTGTCACAAACATGTTTTTAGACCTTGTTTAGTGCCACAAACATCATTTTAGAGCTTGTTTAGTGCCACAAACATGATTTTAGACCTTGTTTAGTGCCATAAACATGTTTTTAGACCTTGTTTAGTGTCACAAACATGTTTTTAGACCTTGTTTAGTGCCACAAACATGATTTTAGACCTTGTTTAGTGCCATAAACATGTTTTTAGACCTTGTTTAGTGTCACAAACATGTTTTTAGACCTTGTTTAGCTCCACAAACATGATTTTAGACCTTGTTTAGCTCCATAAACATGATTTTAGACCTTGTTTAGTGCCACAAACATGATTTTAGACCTTGTTTAGTGTCACAAACATGTTTTTAGACCTTGTTTAGTGCCATAAACATATTTTTAGACCTTGTTTAGCTCCACAAACATCATTTTAGACCTTGTTTAGTGCCACAAACATGATTTTAGACCTTGTTTAGTGCCACAAACATGATTTTAGACCTTGTTTAGTGTCACAAACATGTTTTTAGACCTTGTTTAGTGTCACAAACATGTTTTTAGACCTTGTTTAGTGTCACAAACATGTTTTTAGACCTTGTTTAGTGCCACAAACATCATTTTAGAGCTTGTTTAGTGCCACAAACATGATTTTAGACCTTGTTTAGTGTCACAAACATGTTTTTAGACCTTGTTTAGCTCCACAGACATCATTTTAGACCTTGTTTAGTGCCATAAACATGTTTTTAGACATTGTTTAGTGCCATAAACATGTTTTTAGACCTTGTTTAGTGTCACAAACATGATTTTAGACCTTGTTTAGCTCCACAAACATCATTTTAGACCTTGTTTAGTGCCACAAACATCATTTTAGACCTTGTTTAGTGCCACAAACATGATTTTAGACCTTGTTTAGTGTCACAAGCATGTTTTTAGACCTTGTTTAGCTCCACAAACATCATTTTAGACCTTGTTTAGTGCCATAAACATGTTTTTAGACCTTGTTTAGTGTCACAAACATGTTTTTAGACCTTGTTTAGTGTCACAAACATGTTTTTAGACCTTGTTTAGTGTCACAAACATGTTTTTAGACCTTGTTTAGCTCCACAAACATCATTTTAGAGCTTGTTTAGTGCCACAAACATGATTTTAGACCTTGTTTAGTGCCATAAACATGTTTTTAGACCTTGTTTAGTGTCACAAACATGTTTTTAGACCTTGTTTAGTGTCACAAACATGTTTTTAGACCTTGTTTAGTGCCGCAAACATCATTTTAGAGCTTGTTTAGTGCCACAAACATGATTTTAGACCTTGTTTAGTGCCATAAACATGTTTTTAGACCTTGTTTCGTGTCACAAACATGTTTTTAGACCTTGTTTAGTGCCATAAACATATTTTTAGACCTTGTTTAGCTCCACAAACATCATTTTAGACCTTGTTTAGTGCCACAAACATGATTTTAGACCTTGTTTAGTGCCACAAACATGATTTTAGACCTTTTTTAGTGCCACAAACATGATTTTAGACCTTGTTTAGCTCCACAAACATCATTTTAGACCTTGTTTAGTGTCACAAACATGTTTTTAGACCTTGTTTAGTGCCATAAACATGTTTTTAGACCTTGTTTAGTGTCACAAACATGTTTTTAGACCTTGTTTAGTGTCACAAACATGTTTTTAGACCTTGTTTAGCTCCACAAACATGATTTTAGACCTTGTTTAGTGCCACAAACATGATTTTAGACCTTGTTTAGTGTCACAAACATGTTTTTAGACCTTGTTTAGCTCCACAAACATCATTTTAGACCTTGTTTAGTGCCATAAACATGTTTTTAGACATTGTTTAGTGCCATAAACATGTTTTTAGACCTTGTTTAGTGTCACAAACATGATTTTAGACCTTGTTTAGTGCCATAAACATGTTTTTAGACCTTGTTTAGTGTCACAAACATGTTTTTAGACCTTGTTTAGTGTCACACACATCATTTTAGACCTTGTTTAGTGCCACAAACATCATTTTAGACCTTGTTTAGTGCCACAAACATGATTTTAGACCTTGTTTAGTGTCACAAACACGTTTTTAGACCTTGTTTAGCTCCACAAACATCATTTTAGACCTTGTTTAGTGCCATGAACATGTTTTTAGACCTTGTTTAGTGTCACAAACATGTTTTTAGACCTTGTTTAGTGTCACAAACATGTTTTTAGACCTTGTTTAGCTCCACAAACATCATTTTAGAGCTTGTTTAGTGCCACAAACATGATTTTAGACCTTGTTTAGTGCCATAAACATGTTTTTAGACCTTGTTTAGTGTCACAAACATGTTTTTAGACCTTGTTTAGTGTCACAAACATGTTTTTAGACCTTGTTTAGTGTCACAAACATGTTTTTAGACCTTGTTTAGTGCCGCAAACATCATTTTAGAGCTTGTTTAGTGCCACAAACATGATTTTAGACCTTGTTTAGTGCCATAAACATGTTTTTAGACCTTGTTTAGTGTCACAAACATGTTTTTAGACCTTGTTTAGCTCCACAAACATGATTTTAGACCTTGTTTAGCTCCATAAACATGATTTTAGACCTTGTTTAGTGCCACAAACATGATTTTAGACCTTGTTTAGTGTCACAAACATGTTTTTAGACCTTGTTTAGTGCCATAAACATATTTTTAGACCTTGTTTAGCTCCACAAACATCATTTTAGACCTTGTTTAGTGCCACAAACATGATTTTAGACCTTGTTTAGTGCCACAAACATGATTTTAGACCTTGTTTAGTGTCACAAACATGTTTTTAGACCTTGTTTAGCTCCACAAACATCATTTTAGACCTTGTTTAGTGCCATAAACATGTTTTTAGACCTTGTTTAGCTCCACAAACATCATTTTAGACCTTGTTTAGTGCCACAAACATGATTTTAGACCTTGTTTAGTGCCACAAACATGATTTTAGACCTTTTTTAGTGCCACAAACATGATTTTAGACCTTGTTTAGCTCCACAAACATCATTTTAGAGCTTGTTTAGTGCCACAAACATGATTTTAGACCTTGTTTAGTGCCATAAACATGTTTTTAGACCTTGTTTAGTGTCACAAACATGTTTTTAGACCTTGTTTAGTGTCACAAACATGTTTTTAGACCTTGTTTAGTGTCACAAACATGTTTTTAGACCTTGTTTAGTGCCGCAAACATCATTTTAGAGCTTGTTTAGTGCCACAAACATGATTTTAGACCTTGTTTAGTGCCATAAACATGTTTTTAGACCTTGTTTAGTGCCACAAACATGATTTTAGACCTTGTTTAGTGCCACAAACATCATTTTAGACCTTGTTTAGTGCCACAAACATGATTTTAGACCTTGTTTAGTGTCACAAACACGTTTTTAGACCTTGTTTAGCTCCACAAACATCATTTTAGACCTTGTTTAGTGCCATGAACATGTTTTTAGACCTTGTTTAGTGTCACAAACATGTTTTTAGACCTTGTTTAGTGTCACAAACATGTTTTTAGACCTTGTTTAGCTCCACAAACATCATTTTAGAGCTTGTTTAGTGCCACAAACATGATTTTAGACCTTGTTTAGTGCCATAAACATGTTTTTAGACCTTGTTTAGTGTCACAAACATGTTTTTAGACCTTGTTTAGTGTCACAAACATGTTTTTAGACCTTGTTTAGTGTCACAAACATGTTTTTAGACCTTGTTTAGTGCCGCAAACATCATTTTAGAGCTTGTTTAGTGCCACAAACATGATTTTAGACCTTGTTTAGTGCCATAAACATGTTTTTAGACCTTGTTTAGTGTCACAAACATGTTTTTAGACCTTGTTTAGCTCCACAAACATGATTTTAGACCTTGTTTAGCTCCATAAACATGATTTTAGACCTTGTTTAGTGCCACAAACATGATTTTAGACCTTGTTTAGTGTCACAAACATGTTTTTAGACCTTGTTTAGTGCCATAAACATATTTTTAGACCTTGTTTAGCTCCACAAACATCATTTTAGACCTTGTTTAGTGCCACAAACATGATTTTAGACCTTGTTTAGTGCCACAAACATGATTTTAGACCTTGTTTAGTGTCACAAACATGTTTTTAGACCTTGTTTAGCTCCACAAACATCATTTTAGACCTTGTTTAGTGCCATAAACATGTTTTTAGACCTTGTTTAGCTCCACAAACATCATTTTAGACCTTGTTTAGTGCCACAAACATGATTTTAGACCTTGTTTAGTGCCACAAACATGATTTTAGACCTTTTTTAGTGCCACAAACATGATTTTAGACCTTGTTTAGCTCCACAAACATCATTTTAGAGCTTGTTTAGTGCCACAAACATGATTTTAGACCTTGTTTAGTGCCATAAACATGTTTTTAGACCTTGTTTAGTGTCACAAACATGTTTTTAGACCTTGTTTAGTGTCACAAACATGTTTTTAGACCTTGTTTAGTGTCACAAACATGTTTTTAGACCTTGTTTAGTGCCGCAAACATCATTTTAGAGCTTGTTTAGTGCCACAAACATGATTTTAGACCTTGTTTAGTGCCATAAACATGTTTTTAGACCTTGTTTAGTGCCACAAACATGATTTTAGACCTTGTTTAGTGCCACAAACATCATTTTAGACCTTGTTTAGTGCCACAAACATGATTTTAGACCTTGTTTAGTGTCACAAACACGTTTTTAGACCTTGTTTAGCTCCACAAACATCATTTTAGACCTTGTTTAGTGCCATGAACATGTTTTTAGACCTTGTTTAGTGTCACAAACATGTTTTTAGACCTTGTTTAGTGTCACAAACATGTTTTTAGACCTTGTTTAGCTCCACAAACATCATTTTAGAGCTTGTTTAGTGCCACAAACATGATTTTAGACCTTGTTTAGTGCCATAAACATGTTTTTAGACCTTGTTTAGTGTCACAAACATGTTTTTAGACCTTGTTTAGTGTCACAAACATGTTTTTAGACCTTGTTTAGTGTCACAAACATGTTTTTAGACCTTGTTTAGTGCCGCAAACATCATTTTAGAGCTTGTTTAGTGCCACAAACATGATTTTAGACCTTGTTTAGTGCCATAAACATGTTTTTAGACCTTGTTTAGTGTCACAAACATGTTTTTAGACCTTGTTTAGCTCCACAAACATCATTTTAGACCTTGTTTAGTGCCACAAACATGATTTTAGACCTTGTTTAGTGCCACAAACATGATTTTAGACCTTGTTTAGTGTCACAAACATGTTTTTAGACCTTGTTTAGCTCCACAAACATCATTTTAGACCTTGTTTAGTGCCATAAACATGTTTTTAGACCTTGTTTAGCTCCACAAACATCATTTTAGACCTTGTTTAGTGCCACAAACATGATTTTAGACCTTGTTTAGTGCCACAAACATGATTTTAGACCTTTTTTAGTGCCACAAACATGATTTTAGACCTTGTTTAGCTCCACAAACATCATTTTAGAGCTTGTTTAGTGCCACAAACATGATTTTAGACCTTGTTTAGTGCCATAAACATGTTTTTAGACCTTGTTTAGTGTCACAAACATGTTTTTAGACCTTGTTTAGTGTCACAAACATGTTTTTAGACCTTGTTTAGTGTCACAAACATGTTTTTAGACCTTGTTTAGTGCCGCAAACATCATTTTAGAGCTTGTTTAGTGCCACAAACATGATTTTAGACCTTGTTTAGTGCCATAAACATGTTTTTAGACCTTGTTTAGTGTCACAAACATGTTTTTAGACCTTGTTTAGCTCCACAAACATGATTTTAGACCTTGTTTAGCTCCATAAACATGATTTTAGACCTTGTTTAGTGTCACAAACATGTTTTTAGACCTTGTTTAGTGCCATAAACATATTTTTAGACCTTGTTTAGCTCCACAAACATCATTTTAGACCTTGTTTAGTGCCACAAACATGATTTTAGACCTTGTTTAGTGCCACAAACATGATTTTAGACCTTGTTTAGTGTCACAAACATGATTTTAGACCTTGTTTAGTGCCACAAACATGATTTTAGACCTTTTTTAGTGCCACAAACATGATTTTAGACCTTGTTTAGCTCCACAAACATCATTTTAGACCTTGTTTAGTGTCACAAACATGTTTTTAGACCTTGTTTAGTGCCATAAACATGTTTTTAGACATTGTTTAGTGCCATAAACATGTTTTTAGACCTTGTTTAGCTCCACAAACATCATTTTAGACCTTGTTTAGTGCCATAAACATGTTTTTAGACCTTGTTTAGCTCCACAAACATCATTTTAGACCTTGTTTAGTGCCACAAACATGATTTTAGACCTTGTTTAGTGCCACAAACATGATTTTAGACCTTTTTTAGTGCCACAAACATGATTTTAGACCTTGTTTAGCTCCACAAACATCATTTTAGAGCTTGTTTAGTGCCACAAACATGATTTTAGACCTTGTTTAGTGCCATAAACATGTTTTTAGACCTTGTTTAGTGTCACAAACATGTTTTTAGACCTTGTTTAGTGCCATAAACATATTTTTAGACCTTGTTTAGCTCCACAAACATCATTTTAGACCTTGTTTAGTGCCACAAACATGATTTTAGACCTTGTTTAGTGCCACAAACATGATTTTAGACCTTGTTTAGTGTCACAAACATGTTTTTAGACCTTGTTTAGCTCCACAAACATCATTTTAGACCTTGTTTAGTGCCATAAACATGTTTTTAGACCTTGTTTAGCTCCACAAACATCATTTTAGACCTTGTTTAGTGCCACAAACATGATTTTAGACCTTGTTTAGTGCCACAAACATGATTTTAGACCTTTTTTAGTGCCACAAACATGATTTTAGACCTTGTTTAGCTCCACAAACATCATTTTAGAGCTTGTTTAGTGCCACAAACATGATTTTAGACCTTGTTTAGTGCCATAAACATGTTTTTAGACCTTGTTTAGTGTCACAAACATGTTTTTAGACCTTGTTTAGTGTCACAAACATGTTTTTAGACCTTGTTTAGTGTCACAAACATGTTTTTAGACCTTGTTTAGTGCCGCAAACATCATTTTAGAGCTTGTTTAGTGCCACAAACATGATTTTAGACCTTGTTTAGTGCCATAAACATGTTTTTAGACCTTGTTTAGTGTCACAAACATGTTTTTAGACCTTGTTTAGCTCCACAAACATGATTTTAGACCTTGTTTAGCTCCATAAACATGATTTTAGACCTTGTTTAGTGCCACAAACATGATTTTAGACCTTGTTTAGTGTCACAAACATGTTTTTAGACCTTGTTTAGTGCCACAAACATGATTTTAGACCTTTTTTAGTGCCACAAACATGATTTTAGACCTTGTTTAGCTCCACAAACATCATTTTAGACCTTGTTTAGTGTCACAAACATGTTTTTAGACCTTGTTTAGTGCCATAAACATGTTTTTAGACATTGTTTAGTGCCATAAACATGTTTTTAGACCTTGTTTAGCTCCACAAACATCATTTTAGACCTTGTTTAGTGCCATAAACATGTTTTTAGACCTTGTTTAGCTCCACAAACATCATTTTAGACCTTGTTTAGTGCCACAAACATGATTTTAGACCTTGTTTAGTGCCACAAACATGATTTTAGACCTTTTTTAGTGCCACAAACATGATTTTAGACCTTGTTTAGCTCCACAAACATCATTTTAGAGCTTGTTTAGTGCCACAAACATGATTTTAGACCTTGTTTAGTGCCATAAACATGTTTTTAGACCTTGTTTAGTGTCACAAACATGTTTTTAGACCTTGTTTAGTGTCACAAACATGTTTTTAGACCTTGTTTAGTGTCACAAACATGTTTTTAGACCTTGTTTAGTGCCGCAAACATCATTTTAGAGCTTGTTTAGTGCCACAAACATGATTTTAGACCTTGTTTAGTGCCATAAACATGTTTTTAGACCTTGTTTAGTGTCACAAACATGTTTTTAGACCTTGTTTAGCTCCACAAACATGATTTTAGACCTTGTTTAGCTCCATAAACATGATTTTAGACCTTGTTTAGTGCCACAAACATGATTTTAGACCTTGTTTAGTGCCACAAACATGATTTTAGACCTTGTTTAGTGTCACAAACATGTTTTTAGACCTTGTTTAGCTCCACAAACATCATTTTAGACCTTGTTTAGTGCCATAAACATGTTTTTAGACCTTGTTTAGTGCCATAAACATGTTTTTAGACCTTGTTTAGTGTCACAAACATGTTTTTAGACCTTGTTTAGCTCCACAAACATGATTTTAGACCTTGTTTAGCTCCATAAACATGATTTTAGACCTTGTTTAGTGCCACAAACATGATTTTAGACCTTGTTTAGTGTCACAAACATGTTTTTAGACCTTGTTTAGTGCCACAAACATGATTTTAGACCTTTTTTAGTGCCACAAACATGATTTTAGACCTTGTTTAGCTCCACAAACATCATTTTAGACCTTGTTTAGTGTCACAAACATGTTTTTAGACCTTGTTTAGTGCCATAAACATGTTTTTAGACATTGTTTAGTGCCATAAACATGTTTTTAGACCTTGTTTAGCTCCACAAACATCATTTTAGACCTTGTTTAGTGCCATAAACATGTTTTTAGACCTTGTTTAGCTCCACAAACATCATTTTAGACCTTGTTTAGTGCCACAAACATGATTTTAGACCTTGTTTAGTGCCACAAACATGATTTTAGACCTTTTTTAGTGCCACAAACATGATTTTAGACCTTGTTTAGCTCCACAAACATCATTTTAGAGCTTGTTTAGTGCCACAAACATGATTTTAGACCTTGTTTAGTGCCATAAACATGTTTTTAGACCTTGTTTAGTGTCACAAACATGTTTTTAGACCTTGTTTAGTGTCACAAACATGTTTTTAGACCTTGTTTAGTGTCACAAACATGTTTTTAGACCTTGTTTAGTGCCGCAAACATCATTTTAGAGCTTGTTTAGTGCCACAAACATGATTTTAGACCTTGTTTAGTGCCATAAACATGTTTTTAGACCTTGTTTAGTGTCACAAACATGTTTTTAGACCTTGTTTAGCTCCACAAACATGATTTTAGACCTTGTTTAGCTCCATAAACATGATTTTAGACCTTGTTTAGTGCCACAAACATGATTTTAGACCTTGTTTAGTGCCACAAACATGATTTTAGACCTTGTTTAGTGTCACAAACATGTTTTTAGACCTTGTTTAGCTCCACAAACATCATTTTAGACCTTGTTTAGTGCCATAAACATGTTTTTAGACCTTGTTTAGCTCCACAAACATCATTTTAGACCTTGTTTAGTGCCACAAACATGATTTTAGACCTTGTTTAGTGCCACAAACATGATTTTAGACCTTTTTTAGTGCCACAAACATGATTTTAGACCTTGTTTAGCTCCACAAACATCATTTTAGACCTTGTTTAGTGTCACAAACATGTTTTTAGACCTTGTTTAGTGCCATAAACATGTTTTTAGACATTGTTTAGTGCCATAAACATGTTTTTAGACCTTGTTTAGTGTCACAAACATGATTTTAGACCTTGTTTAGTGCCATAAACATGTTTTTAGACCTTGTTTAGTGTCACAAACATGTTTTTAGACCTTGTTTAGTGTCACAAACATCATTTTAGACCTTGTTTAGTGCCACAAACATCATTTTAGACCTTGTTTAGTGCCACAAACATGATTTTAGACCTTGTTTAGTGTCACAAACACGTTTTTAGACCTTGTTTAGCTCCACAAACATCATTTTAGAGCTTGTTTAGTGCCACAAACATGATTTTAGACCTTGTTTAGTGCCATAAACATGTTTTTAGACCTTGTTTAGTGTCACAAACATGTTTTTAGACCTTGTTTAGTGTCACAAACATGTTTTTAGACCGTGTTTAGTGTCACAAACATGTTTTTAGACCTTGTTTAGTGCCGCAAACATCATTTTAGACCTTGTTTAGCTCCACAAACATCATTTTAGACCTTGTTTAGTGTCACAAACATGTTTTTAGACCTTGTTTAGTGCCATAAACATGTTTTTAGACATTGTTTAGTGCCATAAACATGTTTTTAGACCTTGTTTAGTGTCACAAACATGATTTTAGACCTTGTTTAGTGCCATAAACATGTTTTTAGACCTTGTTTAGTGTCACAAACATGTTTTTAGACCTTGTTTAGTGTCACAAACATGTTTTTAGACCTTGTTTAGTGTCACAAACATGTTTTTAGACCTTGTTTAGTGCCGCAAACATCATTTAAGAGCTTGTTTAGTGCCACAAACATGATTTTAGACCTTGTTTAGTGCCATAAACATGTTTTTAGACCTTGTTTAGTGTCACAAACATGTTTTTAGACCTTGTTTAGCTCCACAAACATGATTTTAGACCTTGTTTAGCTCCATAAACATGATTTTAGACCTTGTTTAGTGCCACAAACATGATTTTAGACCTTGTTTAGTGTCACAAACATGTTTTTAGACCTTGTTTAGTGCCATAAACATATTTTTAGACCTTGTTTAGCTCCACAAACATCATTTTAGACCTTGTTTAGTGCCACAAACATGATTTTAGACCTTGTTTAGTGCCACAAACATGATTTTAGACCTTTTTTAGTGCCACAAACATGATTTTAGACCTTGTTTAGCTCCACAAACATCATTTTAGACCTTGTTTAGTGTCACAAACATGTTTTTAGACCTTGTTTAGTGCCATAAACATGTTTTTAGACATTGTTTAGTGCCATAAACATGTTTTTAGACCTTTTTTAGTGTCACAAACATGTTTTTAGACCTTGTTTAGTGTCACAAACATGATTTTAGACCTTTTTTAGTGCCACAAACATGATTTTAGACCTTGTTTAGCTCCACAAACATCATTTTAGACCTTGTTTAGTGTCACAAACATGTTTTTAGACCTTGTTTAGTGCCATAAACATGTTTTTAGACATTGTTTAGTGCCATAAACATGTTTTTAGACCTTGTTTAGTGTCACAAACATGATTTTAGACCTTGTTTAGTGCCATAAACATGTTTTTAGACCTTGTTTAGTGTCACAAACATGTTTTTAGACCTTGTTTAGTGTCACAAACATCATTTTAGACCTTGTTTAGTGCCACAAACATCATTTTAGACCTTGTTTAGTGCCACAAACATGATTTTAGACCTTGTTTAGTGTCACAAACACGTTTTTAGACCTTGTTTAGCTCCACAAACATCATTTTAGAGCTTGTTTAGTGCCACAAACATGATTTTAGACCTTGTTTAGTGCCATAAACATGTTTTTAGACCTTGTTTAGTGTCACAAACATGTTTTTAGACCTTGTTTAGTGTCACAAACATGTTTTTAGACCGTGTTTAGTGTCACAAACATGTTTTTAGACCTTGTTTAGTGCCGCAAACATCATTTTAGACCTTGTTTAGCTCCACAAACATCATTTTAGAGCTTGTTTAGTGCCACAAACATGATTTTAGACCTTGTTTAGTGCCATAAACATGTTTTTAGACCTTGTTTAGTGTCACAAACATGTTTTTAGACCTTGTTTAGTGCCATAAACATGTTTTTAGACATTGTTTAGTGCCACAAACATGTTTTTAGACCTTGTTTAGTGTCACAAACATGATTTTAGACCTTGTTTAGTGCCATAAACATGTTTTTAGACCTTGTTTAGTGTCACAAACATGTTTTTAGACCTTGTTTAGTGTCACAAACATCATTTTAGACCTTGTTTAGTGCCACAAACATCATTTTAGACCTTGTTTAGTGCCACAAACATGATTTTAGACCTTGTTTAGTGCTATAAACATGTTTTTAGACCTTGTTTAGCTCCACAAACATCATTTTAGACCTTGTTTAGTGCCATAAACATGTTTTTAGACCTTCTTTAGTGTCACAAACATGTTTTTAGACCTTGTTTAGCTCCACAAACATGTTTTTAGACCTTGTTTAGCTCCACAAACATCATTTTAGAGCTTGTTTAGTGCCATAAACATGTTTTTAGACCTTGTTTAGTGTCACAAACATGTTTTTAGACCTTGTTTAGTGTCACAAACATCATTTTAGACCTTGTTTAGTGCCACAAACATCATTTTAGACCTTGTTTAGTGCCACAAACATGATTTTAGACCTTGTTTAGTGTCACAAACACGTTTTTAGACCTTGTTTAGCTCCACAAACATCATTTTAGACCTTGTTTAGTGCCATAAACATGTTTTTAGACCTTGTTTAGTGTCACAAACATGTTTTTAGACCTTGTTTAGTGTCACAAACATGTTTTTAGACCTTGTTTAGCTCCACAAACATCATTTTAGAGCTTGTTTAGTGCCACAAACATGATTTTAGACCTTGTTTAGTGCCATAAACATGTTTTTAGACCTTGTTTAGTGTCACAAACATGTTTTTAGACCTTGTTTAGTGTCACAAACATGTTTTTAGACCTTGTTTAGTGTCACAAACATGTTTTTAGACCTTGTTTAGTGCCGCAAACATCATTTTAGAGCTTGTTTAGTGCCACAAACATGATTTTAGACCTTGTTTAGTGCCATAAACATGTTTTTAGACCTTGTTTAGCTCCACAAACATGATTTTAGACCTTGTTTAGCTCCATAAACATGATTTTAGACCTTGTTTAGTGCCACAAACATGATTTTAGACCTTGTTTAGTGTCACAAACATGTTTTTAGACCTTGTTTAGTGCCATAAACATATTTTTAGACCTTGTTTAGCTCCACAAACATCATTTTAGACCTTGTTTAGTGCCACAAACATGATTTTAGACCTTGTTTAGTGTCACAAACATGTTTTTAGACCTTGTTTAGTGCCATAAACATATTTTTAGACCTTGTTTAGCTCCACAAACATCATTTTAGACCTTGTTTAGTGCCACAAACATGATTTTAGACCTTGTTTAGTGCCACAAACATGATTTTAGACCTTGTTTAGTGTCACAAACATGTTTTTAGACCTTGTTTAGCTCCACAAACATCATTTTAGACCTTGTTTAGTGCCACAAACATGATTTTAGACCTTGTTTAGTGCCACAAACATGATTTTAGACCTTTTTTAGTGCCACAAACATGATTTTAGACCTTGTTTAGCTCCACAAACATCATTTTAGACCTTGTTTAGTGTCACAAACATGTTTTTAGACCTTGTTTAGTGCCATAAACATGTTTTTAGACATTGTTTAGTGCCATAAACATGTTTTTAGACCTTGTTTAGTGTCACAAACATGATTTTAGACCTTGTTTAGTGCCATAAACATGTTTTTAGACCTTGTTTAGTGTCACAAACATGTTTTTAGACCTTGTTTAGCTCCACAAACATCATTTTAGACCTTGTTTAGTGCCACAAACATGATTTTAGACCTTGTTTAGTGCCACAAACATGATTTTAGACCTTTTTTAGTGCCACAAACATGATTTTAGACCTTGTTTAGCTCCACAAACATCATTTTAGACCTTGTTTAGTGTCACAAACATGTTTTTAGACCTTGTTTAGTGCCATAAACATGTTTTTAGACATTGTTTAGTGCCATAAACATGTTTTTAGACCTTGTTTAGTGTCACAAACATGATTTTAGACCTTGTTTAGTGCCATAAACATGTTTTTAGACCTTGTTTAGTGTCACAAACATGTTTTTAGACCTTGTTTAGTGTCACAAACATCATTTTAGACCTTGTTTAGTGCCACAAACATCATTTTAGACCTTGTTTAGTGCCACAAACATGATTTTAGACCTTGTTTAGTGTCACAAACACGTTTTTAGACCTTGTTTAGCTCCACAAACATCATTTTAGAGCTTGTTTAGTGGCACAAACATGATTTTAGACCTTGTTTAGTGCCATAAACATGTTTTTAGACCTTGTTTAGTGTCACAAACATGTTTTTAGACCTTGTTTAGTGTCACAAACATGTTTTTAGACCGTGTTTAGTGTCACAAACATGTTTTTAGACCTTGTTTAGTGCCGCAAACATCATTTTAGACCTTGTTTAGCTCCACAAACATCATTTTAGAGCTTGTTTAGTGCCACAAACATGATTTTAGACCTTGTTTAGTGCCATAAACATGTTTTTAGACCTTGTTTAGTGTCACAAACATGTTTTTAGACCTTGTTTAGTGTCACAAACATGTTTTTAGACCTTGTTTAGTGTCACAAACATGTTTTTAGACCTTGTTTAGTGCCGCAAACATCATTTTAGAGCTTGTTTAGTGCCACAAACATGATTTTAGACCTTGTTTAGTGCCATAAACATGTTTTTAGACCTTGTTTAGTGTCACAAACATGTTTTTAGACCTTGTTTAGCTCCACAAACATGATTTTAGACCTTGTTTAGCTCCATAAACATGATTTTAGACCTTGTTTAGTGCCACAAACATGATTTTAGACCTTGTTTAGTGTCACAAACATGTTTTTAGACCTTGTTTAGTGCCATAAACATATTTTTAGATCTTGTTTAGCTCCACAAACATCATTTTAGACCTTGTTTAGTGCCACAAACATGATTTTAGACCTTGTTTAGTGCCACAAACATGATTTTAGACCTTGTTTAGTGTCACAAACATGTTTTTAGACCTTGTTTAGCTCCACAAACATCATTTTAGACCTTGTTTAGTGCCATAAACATGTTTTTAGACCTTGTTTAGCTCCACAAACATCATTTTAGACCTTGTTTAGTGCCACAAACATGATTTTAGACCTTGTTTAGTGCCACAAACATGATTTTAGATCTTTTTTAGTGCCACAAACTTGATTTTAGACCTTGTTTAGCTCCACAAACATCATTTTAGACCTTGTTTAGTGTCAAAAACATGTTTTTAGACCTTGTTTAGTGCCATAAACATGTTTTTAGACCTTGTTTAGTGTCACAAACATGTTTTTAGACCTTGTTTAGTGTCACAAACATGTTTTTAGACCTTGTTTAGCTCCACAAACATGATTTTAGACCTTGTTTAGTGCCACAAACATGATTTTAGACCTTGTTTAGTGTCACAAACATGTTTTTAGACCTTGTTTAGCTCCACAAACATCATTTTAGACCTTGTTTAGTGCCATAAACATGTTTTTAGACATTGTTTAGTGCCATAAACATGTTTTTAGACCTTGTTTAGTGTCACAAACATGATTTTAGACCTTGTTTAGTGCCATAAACATGTTTTTAGACCTTGTTTAGTGTCACAAACATGTTTTTAGACCTTGTTTAGTGTCACAAACATCATTTTAGACCTTGTTTAGTGCCACAAACATCATTTTAGACCTTGTTTAGTGCCACAAACATGATTTTAGACCTTGTTTAGTGCCACAAACATGATTTTAGACCTTTTTTAGTGCCACAAACATGATTTTAGACCTTGTTTAGCTCCACAAACATCATTTTAGACCTTGTTTAGTGTCACAAACATGTTTTTAGACCTTGTTTAGTGCCATAAACATGTTTTTAGACCTTGTTTAGTGTCACAAACATGTTTTTAGACCTTGTTTAGTGTCACAAACATGTTTTTAGACCTTGTTTAGCTCCACAAACATGATTTTAGACCTTGTTTAGTGCCACAAACATGATTTTAGACCTTGTTTAGTGTCAGAAACATGTTTTTAGACCTTGTTTAGCTCCACAAACATCATTTTAGACCTTGTTTAGTGCCATAAACATGTTTTTAGACATTGTTCAGTGCCATAAACATGTTTTTAGACCTTGTTTAGTGTCACAAACATGATTTTAGACCTTGTTTAGTGCCATAAACATGTTTTTAGACCTTGTTTAGTGTCACAAACATGTTTTTAGACCTTGTTTAGTGTCACAAACATCATTTTAGACCTTGTTTAGTGCCACAAACATCATTTTAGACCTTGTTTAGTGCCACAAACATGATTTTAGATCTTGTTTAGTGTCACAAACACGTTTTTAGACCTTGTTTAGCTCCACAAACATCATTTTAGACCTTGTTTAGTGCCATAAACATGTTTTTAGACCTTGTTTAGTGCCATAAACATGTTTTTAGACCTTGTTTAGTGTCACAAACATGTTTTTAGACCTTGTTTAGTGTCACAAACATGTTTTTAGACCTTGTTTAGTGTCACAAACATGTTTTTAGACCTTGTTTAGTGCCGCAAACATCATTTTAGAGCTTGTTTAGTGCCACAAACATGATTTTAGACCTTGTTTAGTGCCATAAACATGTTTTTAGACCTTGTTTAGTGTCACAAACATGTTTTTAGACCTTGTTTAGCTCCACAAACATGATTTTAGACCTTGTTTAGCTCCATAAACATGATTTTAGACCTTGTTTAGTGCCACAAACATGATTTTAGACCTTGTTTAGTGTCACAAACATGTTTTTAGACCTTGTTTAGTGCCATAAACATGTTTTTAGACCTTGTTTAGTGTCACAAACATGTTTTTAGACCTTGTTTAGCTCCACAAACATGATTTTAGACCTTGGGCCTGTTGCACAAAACTAGGATAAGGGATTAAGCCAGGATATCTTGGTGATCCTGGCTCAATTGATCCGTAATCCGGTTGCACTAAAGATGGATAGGGGGCAGGAGGATATGTTATGGTATAAATTACCATGGAGATTTATTCTGTGGAGCTAGCCTGCTCCAGACCAGGCTAAATTCCAGGATCTATTTAATCTCATCCCTAATGTCAGTCAGCAGTCACCACAAATGGAAACCAATAGTTATTTCACTGCTCACTATACATTGTTATCACATATAACTAGACCCACTGTTATTTAAACGTTTGTGATCATTAATTTCAATGATTTTGGATAAAAAATGATTTTTAGATGATGTTGCTATCATTAGATAATTTACAGTTTCCCATAGACTATAAGGCTATATATAAAATGCTAGAATATTAGGGCCACAGAGGGGAAAAAAACACAAGTCATAATATTGTAACCAGTTGTTTTAAAGGAGGACAGTTGTTAAAATGACAGATGTGGGGCATTTCGTGAAATTGTACTTCAGTATGGTTTCATAAACAAAGACATGCTGATGTGCCAGAATATTAAGTATCACATTGTCATAGTATCAAAGTATCAAAACTGTAAAAACAATATGTAGCTTTTCTGCAGAAAGAACCAGCCTCATAAATTTATGACTTTATCCTTTTTCTTCAGTGTGGCCCTAGTACTCTGTCATATAAACAAATACACATTCCATATGAATATAAAAACACAATGTGTAACATTATGTTCCTTTATTGAATAAGGACAAAACAAAGCAGGTAAACCATCAGCTCCTTTCAAAACTGAAGTCACAGTGACTCTACAAGATGGAAAGCACAGAATCTAAGCATATTATACAAAATGATACATATACAGACCTTTGAATGTGTATAACACACCCTGCATGTCTGCACACTAAAATAAATGCAGGACAAATCCATACACATCAACTGAACAGACAAATGAATGGATGCAGTAGCCTCCCTGCAGCCTTGTATTACACACAGTATACCGCACAAACATCATAAGAGGCCAAATTCGTCAAAAAACGAACCCAAAAAAACCCAAATTCCTCTGCCACCGCAGGACATATTTAACCAAAATTGAAAGCACACATACTAACTAAAATAATTCAACACATATTGGTCCCTCAGCAGCCGACCACTGTCGTCATCAGGGAAGATTGCCGGATTGTCCCAGTCCATGGCTGGTGGCACTCTGGGGGCCCTCTCCTTCCTCAGGCAGGCCACATTGTGAAGGACAGCACAAGCCACAGTAATATCACATGCCCTAACAGGGCTGACCCTTAATTTGTGAAGGCAGTGAAAGCGTGCCTTCAGGAGGCCAAAGGTCATTTCAACTCTGGCCCTGGTCCTGGCATGGGCATGGTTGTAGGCCTGCTGTGCTTCCTGGGGGTCTGTGAAAGGTGTCAGGAGAAAAGGCTGGCAGCCATACCCCCTGTCTCCCAGCAACACACCAGAGAATTCACCTGTCAACACAAAATCTCATCATTACTACCTCATAAACACAGTGATATTCTTGACACAGCCATGATGGTTATAAATAGGGGTTGTTTGGCTTACCTTGTGATAGGCACTGATAGATTTCAGAGGCCCGAAAGATTCTGGAGTCATGGACTGAGCCAGGCCATTTTGCCACAACATTGCTGATCACACAGTCAGCATTGCAGACCATCTGAAATCATAAGATGAGGAATATTACACCAATCAATGCACATCACTGGCAATGCAGAGTGTTCGTCAATGGACAATATCAAAAAGTTATGTTCACCTGAACATTAATGCTGTGAAAGGATTTCCTATTCACAAAATCGGCCTCATGGGCACCTGAGGGGGCTTTTATCCTTATGTGTGTGCAGTCCACTGCACCAATGACATTGGGGAAACCTGTCACACAAAGTAATGAGTATCCTACTATGTGTTAACAGTTGTCCTGTAATTTGTAGATCCTCTTACCTGCAATCCTATAGAACTCCTCTTTGATGTCACAGAGTCTTCTGTGGCCAGGGAAGGAGATGAAGACATCTGCTAATGCTTTGATAGCCAGACACACACTCCTTATTGTGCGGCAAATTGTGGCCTTGTTCAGCTGTTCTGCATCCCCCACTGAGTACAGGAAGGCTCCACTAGCAAAAAAGCGCAAGGCCACACAAACCATTTGCTCCACACTCAGTGCATGGCTCCGTGCAGTGCGGTGCTTAATCCTGGGACCCAGTAGTCTGCATAGATACCTGATGCCATCTGCAGAAAACCTGTATCTTTCATATAGATGGTCATCAGGGAAGGCCAGTGGGTCCAACCGGTCCCTGAAGACCCTTTCTCACCTGAAGGCTCTCCTCAGCACAAGTGCTTCTTCATCCACCACATCTCGCACGAATGGGCATGCCATTGTCAGAGCAGAAAGGAACACACAATTTTGGGCCTTCATATAGGCTAGTGGCCACACCTGGTGCTGGGGGGGGTGGGCAAAAGAGGGCGATGCCTTATAACGATGACTTGGTTGTACTGATTGCTGGGAAAATAAAAAAAACCTTAGAAAGATGCCACCGTCCTGTGTGCTCACAATAAGAGCTCATATGTCATGGCTCACTTGACTTTACGAGAATATACCTAATTTTTATTTTGAGCTGTGTCATCTTCTTGGAGCTGGGGGAGGAAAGAAAAATAATGATTAATACATTTGTGTTACAGTTAGCATACAGTGTACATTGAAGGCATATCTCACCTCCCTCTCAAGTTTTTTTATTTCAAGGTCCAGTTTCCTAATTGTCCTCTTTTTTATTTCGAACTCCAGTGCAAGATTTTCCATCTTTTTCTTCTTGTACTGAATGTCTATGTCTGCCAGTTCTATTTGGCACCGGAGGTGGTTGCCATACAACTTTCTGATAGCTTGTGAGCTCTGTGAACACAATACAATTAGCGCAGCTGGAATTTGGCAGGATGTGGTGTCCTTTTATTAATACGCACTATGTTGCCAGGCTGGTTTTCCCACTGTATAGCATCTGGGTCCTGTAAAATAAATTAGATTTTTTGATTTTGATGAGGACTCCTCACCATTGTAGAGTAAATAGTACTTTCACAGTCTTAACATGATACCTCATGCCTTCTGGAATCCAGAGAGATGGTCTCCTCCTCATCATCGTCTCCATCATGTGCTGTTGCTGCTGCACTGGGGCCTTCACCCTATCACATTTAATCGGATTCATATTGAAGCTAGTAGACAAGACATGCCAGGCCTACAGTATGCCTTTGATGGAGTACTCACTGGATCAGCATCGTCTGGTGCTTGTGCTGGTGGCTCTAACAGGAACACAGTGCTGCCAGACACTGCAAGGCAATAGGTAAACCAAAGTCAGACAGTCCAAATTGATTCAATATGAATGTGGTTGTATCCCATGTAGAGATGGAAGGACATACCTTGAATGAAGCGGGTGGCATCTTGGGAGGAACCTATGCTCGTCTCTTTCCCCCCAGGGATCCCCTCTAAGACGGGCCTGCCTTTATTTAGCTCCAAGGCCATGTCCTCTGCTGGGGTAAGGTCAGCCTTTGGTGACCCACCACCCGTGCCTTGTCTGTGGGTATTCTTTTTCACTGCTAAAACAGTACAGACAATGTGTGAGCAGGCACCTTCTGGGTACAATATATGCTTGTGCTTTGTTAAATATTAGTCATGGACCATACCATTCTGCAGAATGTTCTTGTATTTGATTTTGACCTGCTGCCATGTCCGTTTTGGCCCGTTCATGTTTAATCTACACACACACACACACACACACACACACACACTTAATGGAGTCACACTGCAAAAAATTACTTGGTATTTTTGTCTTGTTTTCAGTAAAAATATCAAACATTTTATCATAGCTTTATACAGTGTGATGGAGTTACTTTACACAATTTCACTCATATCTGCAGTGCATTTCAATAAAAAAAATTAACCGTTTCATAATTACAGTACAACTGCATTTTTGGAGATGTGAATTAAATATTTGAATTGTAATTGTGATGTTTCAGCGGAGCGGTGAGTGTGTAATTGTGCACTACTTACGCATTCAGGCGGTCTGCAATACTTTGCCACGCTTTTTCTCTTTGCTTTATCACTGTGGCGGTGTTGCCTTTCTTCTTAATTATATCTTTTACCTCCTCGTATGCCTCCATGAGGATTTGTGCTTCCGACGGGGAAAAGTACGCGGCTCTAGTTGCCATGGTAAATCAGTTAATCTGTGATCTGTGGCGGGGTCTATTTGAGTGAGCCGTGAGCGCGCACCTATCCAGGATTGGTTTCACCTGGCTTAATGAATCCGTGTCTGCTCATCCTGGCTTGGTCTTTGTGCAACCAATTAAGCCTGGACGCACATGTTTTGGCTTCATTGAGCTCAGCTGAGTCATTTATCCCGGATGTCTTAATTCTACTTTTGTGCAACAGGCCCCTTGTTTAGTGCCACAAACATGATTTTAGACCTTGTTTAGTGTCACAAACATGTTTTTAGACCTTGTTTAGCTCCACAAACATCATTTTAGACCTTGTTTAGTGCCATAAACATGTTTTTAGACATTGTTTAGTGCCATAAACATGTTTTTAGACCTTGTTTAGTGTCACAAACATGATTTTAGACCTTGTTTAGTGCCATAAACATGTTTTTAGACCTTGTTTAGTGTCACAAACATGTTTTTAGACCTTGTTTAGTGTCACAAACATCATTTTAGACCTTGTTTAGTGCCACAAACATCATTTTAGACCTTGTTTAGTGCCACAAACATCATTTTAGACCTTGTTTAGTGCCACAAACATGATTTTAGACCTTGTTTAGTGTCACAAACACGTTTTTAGACCTTGTTTAGCTCCACAAACATCATTTTAGACCTTGTTTAGTGTCACAAACATGTTTTTAGACCTTGTTTAGTGTCACAAACATGTTTTTAGACCTTGTTTAGCTCCACAAACATCATTTTAGAGCTTGTTTAGTGCCACAAACATGATTTTAGACCTTGTTTAGTGCCATAAACATGTTTTTAGACCTTGTTTAGTGTCACAAACATGTTTTTAGACCTTGTTTAGTGTCACAAACATGTTTTTAGACCTTGTTTAGTGTCACAAACATGTTTTTAGACCTTGTTTAGTGCCATAAACATGTTTTTCGACCTTGTTTAGTGTCACAAACATGTTTTTAGACCTTGTTTAGCTCCACAAACATCATTTTAGACCTTGTTTAGTGCCACAAACATCATTTTAGACCTTGTTTAGTGTCACAAACATGTTTTTAGACCTTGTTTAGCTCCACAAACATCATTTTAGACCTTGTTTAGTGTCAAACATGTTTTTAGACCTTGTTTAGCTCCACAAACATGATTTTAGACCTTGTTTAGCTCCATAAACATGATTTTAGACCTTGTTTAGTGCCACAAACATGATTTTAGACCTTGTTTAGTGTCACAAACATGTTTTTAGACCTTGTTTAGTGCCATAAACATGTTTTTAGACCTTGTTTAGTGTCACAAACATGATTTTAGACCTTGTTTAGTGCCATAAACATGTTTTTAGACCTTGTTTAGTGTCACAAACATGTTTTTAGACCTTGTTTAGTGTCACAAACATCATTTTAGACCTTGTTTAGTGCCACAAACATCATTTTAGACCTTGTTTAGTGCCACAAACATCATTTTAGACCTTGTTTAGTGTCACAAACACGTTTTTAGACCTTGTTTAGCTCCACAAACATCATTTTAGACCTTGTTTAGTGTCACAAACATGTTTTTAGACCTTGTTTAGTGTCACAAACATGTTTTTATACCTTGTTTAGCTCCACAAACATCATTTTAGAGCTTGTTTAGTGCCACAAACATGATTTTAGACCTTGTTTAGTGCCATAAACATGTTTTTAGACCTTGTTTAGTGTCACAAACATGTTTTTAGACCTTGTTTAGTGTCACAAACATGTTTTTAGACCTTGTTTAGTGTCACAAACATGTTTTTAGACCTTGTTTAGTGTCACAAACATGTTTTTAGACCTTGTTTAGTGCCATAAACATGTTTTTCGACCTTGTTTAGTGTCACAAACATGTTTTTAGACCTTGTTTAGCTCCACAAACATCATTTTAGACCTTGTTTAGTGCCACAAACATCATTTTAGACCTTGTTTAGTGTCACAAACATGTTTTTAGACCTTGTTTAGCTCCACAAACATCATTTTAGACCTTGTTTAGTGTCACAAACATGTTTTTAGACCTTGTTTAGTGCCACAAACATGATTTTAGACCTTGTTTAGTGCTATAAACATGTTTTTAGACCTTGTTTAGCTCCACAAACATTTTTTTAGACCTTGTTTAGTGCCACAAACATGATTTTAGACCTTGTTTAGTGCCACAAACATGATTTTAGACCTTGTTTAGTGTCACAAACATGTTTTTAGACCTTGTTTAGCTCCACAAACATGTTTTTAGACATTGTTTAGCTCCACAAACATCATTTTAGACCTTGTTTAGTGCCATAAACATGTTTTTAGACCTTGTTTAGTGCCATAAACATGTTTTTAGACCTTGTTTAGTGTCACAAACATGTTTTTAGACCTTGTTTAGTGCCATAAACATGTTTTTAGACCTTGTTTAGTGTCACAAACATGATATTAGACCTTGTTTAGCTCCACAAACATCATTTTAGACCTTGTTTAGTGCCACAAACATCATTTTAGACCTTGTTTAGTGTCACAAACATGTTTTTAGACCTTGTTTAGCTCCACAAACATCATTTTAGACCTTGTTTAGTGCCATAAACATGTTTTTAGACATTGTTTAGTGCCATAAACATGTTTTTAGACCTTGTTTAGTGTCACAAACATGATTTTAGACCTTGTTTAGTGCCATAAACATGTTTTTAGACCTTGTTTAGTGTCACAAACATGTTTTTAGACCTTGTTTAGTGTCACAAACATCATTTTAGACCTTGTTTAGTGCCACAAACATCATTTTAGACCTTGTTTAGTGCCACAAACATGATTTTAGACCTTGTTTAGTGTCACAAACACGTTTTTAGACCTTGTTTAGCTCCACAAACATCATTTTAGACCTTGTTTAGTGTCACAAACATGTTTTTAGACCTTGTTTAGTGTCACAAACATGTTTTTAGACCTTGTTTAGCTCCACAAACATCATTTTAGAGCTTGTTTAGTGCCACAAACATGATTTTAGACCTTGTTTAGTGCCATAAACATGTTTTTAGACCTTGTTTAGTGTCACAAACATGTTTTTAGACCTTGTTTAGTGTCACAAACATGTTTTTAGACCTTGTTTAGTGTCACAAACATGTTTTTAGACCTTGTTTAGTGTCACAAACATGTTTTTAGACCTTGTTTAGTGCCATAAACATGTTTTTCGACCTTGTTTAGTGTCACAAACATGTTTTTAGACCTTGTTTAGCTCCACAAACATCATTTTAGACCTTGTTTAGTGCCACAAACATCATTTTAGACCTTGTTAAGTGTCACAAACATGTTTTTAGACCTTGTTTAGCTCCACAAACATCATTTTAGACCTTGTTTAGTGTCAAACATGTTTTTAGACCTTGTTTAGCTCCACACACATGATTTTAGACCTTGTTTAGCTCCATAAACATGATTTTAGACCTTGTTTAGTGCCACAAACATGATTTTAGACCTTGTTTAGTGTCACAAACATGTTTTTAGACCTTGTTTAGTGCCATAAACATGTTTTTAGACCTTGTTTAGTGTCACAAACATGATTTTAGACCTTGTTTAGTGCCATAAACATGTTTTTAGACCTTGTTTAGTGTCACAAACATGTTTTTAGACCTTGTTTAGTGTCACAAACATCATTTTAGACCTTGTTTAGTGCCACAAACATCATTTTAGACCTTGTTTAGTGCCACAAACATCATTTTAGACCTTGTTTAGTGTCACAAACACGTTTTTAGACCTTGTTTAGCTCCACAAACATCATTTTAGACCTTGTTTAGTGTCACAAACATGTTTTTAGACCTTGTTTAGTGTCACAAACATGTTTTTAGACCTTGTTTAGCTCCACAAACATCATTTTAGAGCTTGTTTAGTGCCACAAACATGATTTTAGACCTTGTTTAGTGCCATAAACATGTTTTTAGACCTTGTTTAGTGTCACAAACATGTTTTTAGACCTTGTTTAGTGTCACAAACATGTTTTTAGACCTTGTTTAGTGTCACAAACATGTTTTTAGACCTTGTTTAGTGTCACAAACATGTTTTTAGACCTTGTTTAGTGCCATAAACATGTTTTTCGACCTTGTTTAGTGTCACAAACATGTTTTTAGACCTTGTTTAGCTCCACAAACATCATTTTAGACCTTGTTTAGTGCCACAAACATCATTTTAGACCTTGTTTAGTGTCACAAACATGTTTTTAGACCTTGTTTAGCTCCACAAACATCATTTTAGACCTTGTTTAGTGTCACAAACATCATTTTAGACCTTGTTTAGTGCCACAAACATCATTTTAGACCTTGTTTAGTGTCACAAACACGTTTTTAGACCTTGTTTAGCTCCACAAACATCATTTTAGACCTTGTTTAGTGTCACAAACATGTTTTTAGACCTTGTTTAGTGTCACAAACATGTTTTTAGACCTTGTTTAGCTCCACAAACATCATTTTAGAGCTTGTTTAGTGCCACAAACATGATTTTAGACCTTGTTTAGTGCCATAAACATGTTTTTAGACCTTGTTTAGTGTCACAAACATGTTTTTAGACCTTGTTTAGTGTCACAAACATGTTTTTAGACCTTGTTTAGTGTCACAAACATGTTTTTAGACCTTGTTTAGTGTCACAAACATGTTTTTAGACCTTGTTTAGTGCCATAAACATGTTTTTCGACCTTGTTTAGTGTCACAAACATGTTTTTAGACCTTGTTTAGCTCCACAAACATCATTTTAGACCTTGTTTAGTGCCACAAACATCATTTTAGACCTTGTTTAGTGTCACAAACATGTTTTTAGACCTTGTTTAGCTCCACAAACATCATTTTAGACCTTGTTTAGTGTCACAAACATGTTTTTAGACCTTGTTTAGTGCCACAAACATGATTTTAGACCTTGTTTAGTGCTATAAACATGTTTTTAGACCTTGTTTAGCTCCACAAACATTTTTTTAGACCTTGTTTAGTGCCACAAACATGATTTTAGACCTTGTTTAGTGCCACAAACATGATTTTAGACCTTGTTTAGTGTCACAAACATGTTTTTAGACCTTGTTTAGCTCCACAAACATGTTTTTAGACATTGTTTAGCTCCACAAACATCATTTTAGACCTTGTTTAGTGCCATAAACATGTTTTTAGACCTTGTTTAGTGCCATAAACATGTTTTTAGACCTTGTTTAGTGTCACAAACATGTTTTTAGACCTTGTTTAGTGCCATAAACATGTTTTTATACCTTGTTTAGTGTCACAAACATGATATTAGACCTTGTTTAGCTCCACAAACATCATTTTAGACCTTGTTTAGTGCCACAAACATCATTTTAGACCTTGTTTAGTGTCACAAACATGTTTTTAGATCTTGTTTAGCTCCACAAACATCATTTTAGACCTTGTTTAGTGCCATAAACATGTTTTTAGACCTTGTTTAGTGTCACAAACATGTTTTTAGACCTTGTTTAGTGTCACAAACATGTTTTTAGACCTTGTTTAGCGCCACAAACATCATTTTAGACCTTGTTTAGTGTCACAAACATGTTTTTAGACCTTGTTTAGTGTCACAAACATGTTTTTAGACCTTGTTTAGCTCCACAAACATCATTTTAGACCTTGTTTAGTGCCATAAACATGTTTTTAGACCTTGTTTAGTGTCACAAACATGTTTTTAGACCTTGTTTAGTGTCACAAACATGTTTTTAGACCTTGTTTAGCTCCACAAACATCATTTTAGACCTTGTTTAGTGTCACAAACATGTTTTTGACCTTGTTTAGTGTCACAAACATGTTTTTAGACCTTGTTTAGTGCCACAAACATCATTTAAGAGCTTGTTTAGTGCCACAAACATGATTTTAGACCTTGTTTAGTGTCACAAACATGATTTTAGACCTTGTTTAGTGCCACAAACATGATTTTAGACCTTGTTTATCTCCACAAACATCATTTTAGACCTTGTTTAGTGCCACAAACATGATTTTAGACCTTGTTTAGTGTCACAAACATGTTTTTAGACCTTGTTTAGCTCCACAAACATCATTTTAGACCTTGTTTAGTGCCATAAACATGTTTTTAGACCTTGTTTAGTGTCACAAACATGATTTTAGACCTTGTTTAGCTCCACAAACATCATTTTAGACCTTGTTTAGTGCCACAAACATCATTTTAGACCTTGTTTAGTGTCACAAACATGTTTTTAGACCTTGTTTAGCTCCACAAACATCATTTTAGACCTTGTTTAGTGCCATAAACATGTTTTTAGACCTTGTTTAGTGTCACAAACATGTTTTTAGACCTTGTTTAGTGTCACAAACATGTTTTTAGACCTTGTTTAGCTCCACAAACATCATTTTAGACCTTGTTTAGTGTCACAAACATGTTTTTAGACCTTGTTTAGTGTCACAAACATGTTTTTAGACCTTGATTAGCTCCACAAACATCATTTTAGACCTTGTTTAGTGCCATAAACATGTTTTTAGACCTTGTTTAGTGTCACAAACATGTTTTTAGACGTTGTTTAGTGTCACAAACATGTTTTTAGACCTTGTTTAGCTCCACAAACATCATTTTAGACCTTGTTTAGTGTCACAAACATGTTTTTAGACCTTGTTTAGTGTCACAAACATGTTTTTAGACCTTGTTTAGTGCCGCAAACATCATTTTAGAGCTTGTTTAGTGTCACAAACATGTTTTTAGACCTTGTTTAGTGTCACAAACATGTTTTTAGACCTTGTTTAGCTCCACAAACATCATTTTAGACCTTGTTTAGTGCCATAAACATGTTTTTAGACCTTGTTTAGTGTCACAAACATGTTTTTAGACGTTGTTTAGTGTCACAAACATGTTTTTAGACCTTGTTTAGCTCCACAAACATCATTTTAGACCTTGTTTAGTGTCACAAACATGTTTTTAGACCTTGTTTAGTGTCACAAACATGTTTTTAGACCTTGTTTAGTGCCGCAAACATCATTTTAGAGCTTGTTTAGTGTCACAAACATGTTTTTAGACCTTGTTTAGCTCCACAAACATCATTTTAGACCTTGTTTAGTGCCACAAACATCATTTTAGACCTTGTTTAGTGTCACAAACATGTTTTTAGACCTTGTTTAGCTCCACAAACATCATTTTAGACCTTGTTTAGTGTCACAAACATGTTTTTAGACCTTGTTTAGTGCCACAAACATGATTTTAGACCTTGTTTAGTGCTATAAACATGTTTTTAGACCTTGTTTAGCTCCACAAACATCATTTTAGACCTTGTTTAGTGCCACAAACATGATTTTAGACCTTGTTTAGTGCCACAAACATGATTTTAGACCTTGTTTAGTGTCACAAACATGATTTTAGACCTTGTTTAGCTCCACAAACATCATTTTAGACCTTGTTTAGTGTCACAAACATGTTTTTAGACCTTGTTTAGTGTCACAAACATGTTTTTAGACCTTGTTTAGTGCCACAAACATGATTTTAGACCTTGTTTAGTGCTATAAACATGTTTTTAGACCTTGTTTAGCTCCACAAACATCATTTTAGACCTTGTTTAGTGCCATAAACATGTTTTTAGACCTTCTTTAGTGTCACAAACATGTTTTTAGACCTTGTTTAGCTCCACAAACATGTTTTTAGACCTTGTTTAGCTCCACAAACATCATTTTAGACTTTGTTTAGTGCCATAAACATGTTTTTAGACCTTGTTTAGTGCCATAAACATGATTTTAGACCTTGTTTAGTGCCACAAACATGATTTTAGACCTTGTTTAGTGCCATAAACATGTTTTTAGACCTTCTTTAGTGTCACAAACATGTTTTTAGACCTTGTTTAGCTCCACAAACATGTTTTTAGACCTTGTTTAGCTCCACAAACATCATTTTAGACTTCGTTTAGTGCCATAAACATGTTTTTAGACCTTGTTTAGTGCCATAAACATGATTTTAGACCTTGTTTAGTGTCACAAACATGTTTTTAGACCTTGTTTAGTGTCACAAACATGTTTTTAGACCTTGTTTAGTGCCGCAAACATCATTTTAGAGCTTGTTTAGTGCCACAAACATGTTTTTAGACCTTGTTTAGCTCCACAAACATGATTTTAGACCTTGTTTAGTGTCACAAACATGTTTTTAGACCTTGTTTAGCTCCACAAACATGTTTTTAGACCTTGTTTAGCTCCACAAACATGATTTTAGACCTTGTTTAGTGTCACAAACATGTTTTTAGACCTTGTTTAGTGTCACAAACATGTTTTTAGACCTTGTTTAGTGCCGCAAACATCATTTTAGAGCTTGTTTAGTGCCACAAACATGTTTTTAGACCTTGTTTAGCTCCACAAACATGATTTTAGACCTTGTTTAGTGTCACAAACATGTTTTTAGACCTTGTTTAGCTCCACAAACATCATTTTAGACCTTGTTTAGTGCCACAAACATCATTTTAGACCTTGTTTAGTGTCACAAACATGTTTTTAGACCTTGTTTAGCTCCACAAACATCATTTTAGACCTTGTTTAGTGTCACAAACATGTTTTTAGACCTTGTTTAGTGCCACAAACATGATTTTAGACCTTGTTTAGTGCTATAAACATGTTTTTAGACCTTGTTTAGCTCCACAAACATCATTTTAGACCTTGTTTAGTGCCACAAACATGATTTTAGACCTTGTTTAGTGCCACAAACATGATTTTAGACCTTGTTTAGTGTCACAAACATGATTTTAGACCTTGTTTAGCTCCACAAACATCATTTTAGACCTTGTTTAGTGTCACAAACATGTTTTTAGACCTTGTTTAGTGTCACAAACATGTTTTTAGACCTTGTTTAGTGCCACAAACATGATTTTAGACCTTGTTTAGTGCTATAAACATGTTTTTAGACCTTGTTTAGCTCCACAAACATCATTTTAGACCTTGTTTAGTGCCATAAACATGTTTTTAGACCTTCTTTAGTGTCACAAACATGTTTTTAGACCTTGTTTAGCTCCACAAACATGTTTTTAGACCTTGTTTAGCTCCACAAACATCATTTTAGACTTTGTTTAGTGCCATAAACATGTTTTTAGACCTTGTTTAGTGCCATAAACATGATTTTAGACCTTGTTTAGTGCCACAAACATGATTTTAGACCTTGTTTAGTGCCATAAACATGTTTTTAGACCTTCTTTAGTGTCACAAACATGTTTTTAGACCTTGTTTAGCTCCACAAACATGTTTTTAGACCTTGTTTAGCTCCACAAACATCATTTTAGACTTTGTTTAGTGCCATAAACATGTTTTTAGACCTTGTTTAGTGCCATAAACATGATTTTAGACCTTGTTTAGTGTCACAAACATGTTTTTAGACCTTGTTTAGTGTCACAAACATGTTTTTAGACCTTGTTTAGTGCCGCAAACATCATTTTAGAGCTTGTTTAGTGCCACAAACATGTTTTTAGACCTTGTTTAGCTCCACAAACATGATTTTAGACCTTGTTTAGTGTCACAAACATGTTTTTAGACCTTGTTTAGCTCCACAAACATGTTTTTAGACCTTGTTTAGCTCCACAAACATGATTTTAGACCTTGTTTAGTGTCACAAACATGTTTTTAGACCTTGTTTAGTGTCACAAACATGTTTTTAGACCTTGTTTAGTGCCGCAAACATCATTTTAGAGCTTGTTTAGTGCCACAAACATGTTTTTAGACCTTGTTTAGCTCCACAAACATGATTTTAGACCTTGTTTAGTGTCACAAACATGTTTTTAGACCTTGTTTAGCTCCACAAACATCATTTTAGACCTTGTTTAGTGCCACAAACATCATTTTAGACCTTGTTTAGTGTCACAAACATGTTTTTAGACCTTGTTTAGTGCCACAAACATGATTTTAGACCTTGTTTAGTGCTATAAACATGTTTTTAGACCTTGTTTAGCTCCACAAACATCATTTTAGACCTTGTTTAGTGCCACAAACATGATTTTAGACCTTGTTTAGTGCCACAAACATGATTTTAGACCTTGTTTAGTGTCACAAACATGATTTTAGACCTTGTTTAGCTCCACAAACATCATTTTAGACCTTGTTTAGTGTGACAAACATGTTTTTAGACCTTGTTTAGTGTCACAAACATGTTTTTAGACCTTGTTTAGTGCCACAAACATGATTTTAGACCTTGTTTAGTGCTATAAACATGTTTTTAGACCTTGTTTAGCTCCACAAACATCATTTTAGACCTTGTTTAGTGCCATAAACATGTTTTTAGACCTTCTTTAGTGTCACAAACATGTTTTTAGACCTTGTTTAGCTCCACAAACATGTTTTTAGACCTTGTTTAGCTCCACAAACATCATTTTAGACTTTGTTTAGTGCCATAAACATGTTTTTAGACCTTGTTTAGTGCCATAAACATGATTTTAGACCTTGTTTAGTGCCACAAACATGATTTTAGACCTTGTTTAGCTCCACAAACATCATTTTAGACCTTGTTTAGTGCCACAAACATGATTTTAGACCTTGTTTAGTGTCACAAACATGTTTTTAGACCTTGTTTAGCTCCACAAACATCATTTTAGACCTTGTTTAGTGCCATAAACATGTTTTTAGACCTTGTTTAGTGTCACAAACATGATTTTAGACCTTGTTTAGCTCCACAAACATCATTTTAGACCTTGTTTAGTGCCACAAACATCATTTTAGACCTTGTTTAGTGTCACAAACATGTTTTTAGACCTTGTTTAGCTCCACAAACATCATTTTAGACCTTGTTTAGTGCCATAAACATGTTTTTAGACCTTGTTTAGTGTCACAAACATGTTTTTAGACCTTGTTTAGTGTCACAAACATGTTTTTAGACCTTGTTTAGTGCTATAAACATGTTTTTAGACCTTGTTTAGCTCCACAAACATGTTTTTAGACCTTGTTTAGTGTCACAAACATGTTTTTAGACCTTGTTTAGTGCCATAAACATGTTTTTCGACCTTGTTTAGTGTCACAAACATGTTTTTAGACCTTGTTTAGCTCCACAAACATCATTTTAGACCTTGTTTAGTGCCACAAACATCATTTTAGACCTTGTTTAGTGTCACAAACATGTTTTTAGACCTTGTTTAGCTCCACAAACATCATTTTAGACCTTGTTTAGTGTCACAAACATGTTTTTAGACCTTGTTTAGCTCCACAAACATGATTTTAGACCTTGTTTAGCTCCATAAACATGATTTTAGACCTTGTTTAGTGCCACAAACATGATTTTAGACCTTGTTTAGTGTCACAAACATGTTTTTAGACCTTGTTTAGTGCCATAAACATGTTTTTAGACCTTGTTTAGTGTCACAAACATGATTTTAGACCTTGTTTAGTGCCATAAACATGTTTTTAGACCTTGTTTAGTGTCACAAACATGTTTTTAGACCTTGTTTAGTCACAAACATCATTTTAGACCTTGTTTAGTGCCACAAACATCATTTTAGACCTTGTTTAGTGCCACAAACATGATTTTAGATCTTGTTTAGTGTCACAAACACGTTTTTAGACCTTGTTTAGCTCCACAAACATCATTTTAGACCTTGTTTAGTGTCACAAACATGTTTTTAGACCTTGTTTAGTGTCACAAACATGTTTTTAGACCTTGTTTAGCTCCACAAACATCATTTTAGAGCTTGTTTAGTGCCACAAACATGATTTTAGACCTTGTTTAGTGCCATAAACATGTTTTTAGACCTTGTTTAGTGTCACAAACATGTTTTTAGACCTTGTTTAGTGTCACAAACATGTTTTTAGACCTTGTTTAGTGTCACAAACATGTTTTTAGACCTTGTTTAGTGCCATAAACATGTTTTTCGACCTTGTTTAGTGTCACAAACATGTTTTTAGACCTTGTTTAGCTCCACAAACATCATTTTAGACCTTGTTTAGTGCCACAAACATCATTTTAGACCTTGTTTAGTGTCACAAACATGTTTTTAGACCTTGTTTAGCTCCACAAACATCATTTTAGACCTTGTTTAGTGTCACAAACATGTTTTTAGACCTTGTTTAGTGCCACAAACATGATTTTAGACCTTGTTTAGTGCTATAAACATGTTTTTAGACCTTGTTTAGCTCCACAAACATCATTTTAGACCTTGTTTAGTGCCACAAACATGATTTTAGACCTTGTTTAGTGCCACAAACATGATTTTAGACCTTGTTTAGTGTCACAAACATGTTTTTAGACCTTGTTTAGCTCCACAAACATGTTTTTAGACATTGTTTAGCTCCACAAACATCATTTTAGACCTTGTTTAGTGCCATAAACATGTTTTTAGACCTTGTTTAGTGCCATAAACATGTTTTTAGACCTTGTTTAGTGTCACAAACATGTTTTTAGACCTTGTTTAGTGCCATAAACATGTTTTTAGACCTTGTTTAGTGTCACAAACATGATATTAGACCTTGTTTAGCTCCACAAACATCATTTTAGACCTTGTTTAGTGCCACAAACATCATTTTAGACCTTGTTTAGTGCCACAAACATCATTTTAGACCTTGTTTAGTGTCACAAACATGTTTTTAGACCTTGTTTAGCTCCACAAACATCATTTTAGACCTTGTTTAGTGCCATAAACATGTTTTTAGACCTTGTTTAGTGTCACAAACATGTTTTTAGACCTTGTTTAGTGTCACAAACATGTTTTTAGACCTTGTTTAGTGCTATAAACATGTTTTTAGACCTTGTTTAGCTCCACAAACATGTTTTTAGACCTTGTTTAGTGTCACAAACATGTTTTTAGACCTTGTTTAGTGCCATAAACATGTTTTTCGACCTTGTTTAGTGTCACAAACATGTTTTTAGACCTTGTTTAGCTCCACAAACATCATTTTAGACCTTGTTTAGTGCCACAAACATCATTTTAGACCTTGTTTAGTGTCACAAACATGTTTTTAGACCTTGTTTAGCTCCACAAACATCATTTTAGACCTTGTTTAGTGTCACAAACATGTTTTTAGACCTTGTTTAGCTCCACAAACATGATTTTAGACCTTGTTTAGCTCCATAAACATGATTTTAGACCTTGTTTAGTGCCACAAACATGATTTTAGACCTTGTTTAGTGTCACAAACATGTTTTTAGACCTTGTTTAGTGCCATAAACATGTTTTTAGACCTTGTTTAGTGTCACAAACATGATTTTAGACCTTGTTTAGTGCCATAAACATGTTTTTAGACCTTGTTTAGTGTCACAAACATGTTTTTAGACCTTGTTTAGTCACAAACATCATTTTAGACCTTGTTTAGTGCCACAAACATCATTTTAGACCTTGTTTAGTGCCACAAACATGATTTTAGATCTTGTTTAGTGTCACAAACACGTTTTTAGACCTTGTTTAGCTCCACAAACATCATTTTAGACCTTGTTTAGTGTCACAAACATGTTTTTAGACCTTGTTTAGTGTCACAAACATGTTTTTAGACCTTGTTTAGCTCCACAAACATCATTTTAGAGCTTGTTTAGTGCCACAAACATGATTTTAGACCTTGTTTAGTGCCATAAACATGTTTTTAGACCTTGTTTAGTGTCACAAACATGTTTTTAGACCTTGTTTAGTGTCACAAACATGTTTTTAGACCTTGTTTAGTGTCACAAACATGTTTTTAGACCTTGTTTAGTGCCATAAACATGTTTTTCGACCTTGTTTAGTGTCACAAACATGTTTTTAGACCTTGTTTAGCTCCACAAACATCATTTTAGACCTTGTTTAGTGCCACAAACATCATTTTAGACCTTGTTTAGTGTCACAAACATGTTTTTAGACCTTGTTTAGCTCCACAAACATCATTTTAGACCTTGTTTAGTGTCACAAACATGTTTTTAGACCTTGTTTAGTGCCACAAACATGATTTTAGACCTTGTTTAGTGCTATAAACATGTTTTTAGACCTTGTTTAGCTCCACAAACATCATTTTAGACCTTGTTTAGTGCCACAAACATGATTTTAGACCTTGTTTAGTGCCACAAACATGATTTTAGACCTTGTTTAGTGTCACAAACATGTTTTTAGACCTTGTTTAGCTCCACAAACATGTTTTTAGACATTGTTTAGCTCCACAAACATCATTTTAGACCTTGTTTAGTGCCATAAACATGTTTTTAGACCTTGTTTAGTGCCATAAACATGTTTTTAGACCTTGTTTAGTGTCACAAACATGTTTTTAGACCTTGTTTAGTGCCATAAACATGTTTTTAGACCTTGTTTAGTGTCACAAACATGATATTAGACCTTGTTTAGCTCCACAAACATCATTTTAGACCTTGTTTAGTGCCACAAACATCATTTTAGACCTTGTTTAGTGTCACAAACATGTTTTTAGACCTTGTTTAGCTCCACAAACATCATTTTAGACCTTGTTTAGTGCCATAAACATGTTTTTAGACCTTCTTTAGTGTCACAAACATGTTTTTAGACCTTGTTTAGCTCCACAAACATGTTTTTAGACCTTGTTTAGCTCCACAAACATCATTTTAGACTTTGTTTAGTGCCATAAACATGTTTTTAGACCTTGTTTAGTGCCATAAACATGATTTTAGACCTTGTTTAGTGTCACAAACATGTTTTTAGACCTTGTTTAGTGTCACAAACATGTTTTTAGACCTTGTTTAGTGCCGCAAACATCATTTTAGAGCTTGTTTAGTGCCACAAACATGTTTTTAGACCTTGTTTAGCTCCACAAACATGATTTTAGACCTTGTTTAGTGTCACAAACATGTTTTTAGACCTTGTTTAGCTCCACAAACATGTTTTTAGACCTTGTTTAGCTCCACAAACATGATTTTAGACCTTGTTTAGTGTCACAAACATGTTTTTAGACCTTGTTTAGTGTCACAAACATGTTTTTAGACCTTGTTTAGTGCCGCAAACATCATTTTAGAGCTTGTTTAGTGCCACAAACATGTTTTTAGACCTTGTTTAGCTCCACAAACATGATTTTAGACCTTGTTTAGTGTCACAAACATGTTTTTAGACCTTGTTTAGCTCCACAAACATCATTTTAGACCTTGTTTAGTGCCACAAACATCATTTTAGACCTTGTTTAGTGTCACAAACATGTTTTTAGACCTTGTTTAGCTCCACAAACATCATTTTAGACCTTGTTTAGTGTCACAAACATGTTTTTAGACCTTGTTTAGTGCCACAAACATGATTTTAGACCTTGTTTAGTGCTATAAACATGTTTTTAGACCTTGTTTAGCTCCACAAACATCATTTTAGACCTTGTTTAGTGCCACAAACATGATTTTAGACCTTGTTTAGTGCCACAAACATGATTTTAGACCTTGTTTAGTGTCACAAACATGATTTTAGACCTTGTTTAGCTCCACAAACATCATTTTAGACCTTGTTTAGTGTGACAAACATGTTTTTAGACCTTGTTTAGTGTCACAAACATGTTTTTAGACCTTGTTTAGTGCCACAAACATGATTTTAGACCTTGTTTAGTGCTATAAACATGTTTTTAGACCTTGTTTAGCTCCACAAACATCATTTTAGACCTTGTTTAGTGCCATAAACATGTTTTTAGACCTTCTTTAGTGTCACAAACATGTTTTTAGACCTTGTTTAGCTCCACAAACATGTTTTTAGACCTTGTTTAGCTCCACAAACATCATTTTAGACTTTGTTTAGTGCCATAAACATGTTTTTAGACCTTGTTTAGTGCCATAAACATGATTTTAGACCTTGTTTAGTGCCACAAACATGATTTTAGACCTTGTTTAGCTCCACAAACATCATTTTAGACCTTGTTTAGTGCCACAAACATGATTTTAGACCTTGTTTAGTGTCACAAACATGTTTTTAGACCTTGTTTAGCTCCACAAACATCATTTTAGACCTTGTTTAGTGCCATAAACATGTTTTTAGACCTTGTTTAGTGTCACAAACATGATTTTAGACCTTGTTTAGCTCCACAAACATCATTTTAGACCTTGTTTAGTGCCACAAACATCATTTTAGACCTTGTTTAGTGTCACAAACATGTTTTTAGACCTTGTTTAGCTCCACAAACATCATTTTAGACCTTGTTTAGTGCCATAAACATGTTTTTAGACCTTGTTTAGTGTCACAAACATGTTTTTAGACCTTGTTTAGTGTCACAAACATGTTTTTAGACCTTGTTTAGTGCTATAAACATGTTTTTAGACCTTGTTTAGCTCCACAAACATGTTTTTAGACCTTGTTTAGTGTCACAAACATGTTTTTAGACCTTGTTTAGTGCCATAAACATGTTTTTCGACCTTGTTTAGTGTCACAAACATGTTTTTAGACCTTGTTTAGCTCCACAAACATCATTTTAGACCTTGTTTAGTGCCACAAACATCATTTTAGACCTTGTTTAGTGTCACAAACATGTTTTTAGACCTTGTTTAGCTCCACAAACATCATTTTAGACCTTGTTTAGTGTCACAAACATGTTTTTAGACCTTGTTTAGCTCCACAAACATGATTTTAGACCTTGTTTAGCTCCATAAACATGATTTTAGACCTTGTTTAGTGCCACAAACATGATTTTAGACCTTGTTTAGTGTCACAAACATGTTTTTAGACCTTGTTTAGTGCCATAAACATGTTTTTAGACCTTGTTTAGTGTCACAAACATGATTTTAGACCTTGTTTAGTGCCATAAACATGTTTTTAGACCTTGTTTAGTGTCACAAACATGTTTTTAGACCTTGTTTAGTCACAAACATCATTTTAGACCTTGTTTAGTGCCACAAACATCATTTTAGACCTTGTTTAGTGCCACAAACATGATTTTAGATCTTGTTTAGTGTCACAAACACGTTTTTAGACCTTGTTTAGCTCCACAAACATCATTTTAGACCTTGTTTAGTGTCACAAACATGTTTTTAGACCTTGTTTAGTGTCACAAACATGTTTTTAGACCTTGTTTAGCTCCACAAACATCATTTTAGAGCTTGTTTAGTGCCACAAACATGATTTTAGACCTTGTTTAGTGCCATAAACATGTTTTTAGACCTTGTTTAGTGTCACAAACATGTTTTTAGACCTTGTTTAGTGTCACAAACATGTTTTTAGACCTTGTTTAGTGTCACAAACATGTTTTTAGACCTTGTTTAGTGCCATAAACATGTTTTTCGACCTTGTTTAGTGTCACAAACATGTTTTTAGACCTTGTTTAGCTCCACAAACATCATTTTAGACCTTGTTTAGTGCCACAAACATCATTTTAGACCTTGTTTAGTGTCACAAACATGTTTTTAGACCTTGTTTAGCTCCACAAACATCATTTTAGACCTTGTTTAGTGTCACAAACATGTTTTTAGACCTTGTTTAGTGCCACAAACATGATTTTAGACCTTGTTTAGTGCTATAAACATGTTTTTAGACCTTGTTTAGCTCCACAAACATCATTTTAGACCTTGTTTAGTGCCACAAACATGATTTTAGACCTTGTTTAGTGCCACAAACATGTTTTAGACCTTGTTTAGTGTCACAAACATGTTTTTAGACCTTGTTTAGCTCCACAAACATGTTTTTAGACCTTGTTTAGCTCCACAAACATGTTTTTAGACCTTGTTTAGTGCCACAAACATGTTTTTAGACCTTGTTTAGTGCCATAAACATGTTTTTAGACCTTGTTTAGTGTCACAAACATGTTTTTAGACCTTGTTTAGTGCCACAAACATGTTTTTAGACCTTGTTTAGTGCCATAAACATGTTTTTAGACCTTGTTTAGTGTCACAAACATGATATTAGACCTTGTTTAGCTCCACAAACATCATTTTAGACCTTGTTTAGTGCCACAAACATCATTTTAGACCTTGTTTAGTGTCACAAACATGTTTTTAGACCTTGTTTAGCTCCACAAACATCATTTTAGACCTTGTTTAGTGCCATAAACATGTTTTTAGACCTTGTTTAGTGTCACAAACATGTTTTTAGACCTTGTTTAGTGTCACAAACATGTTTTTAGACCTTGTTTAGTGTCACAAACATGTTTTTAGACCTTGTTTAGTGTCACAAACATGTTTTTAGACCTTGTTTAGCTCCACAAACATCATTTTAGACCTTGTTTAGTGCCATAAACATGTTTTTAGACCTTGTTTAGTGTCACAAACATGTTTTTAGACCTTGTTTAGTGTCACAAACATGTTTTTAGACCTTGTTTAGCGCCACAAACATCATTTTAGACCTTGTTTAGTGTCACAAACATGTTTTTAGACCTTGTTTAGTGTGACAAACATGTTTTTAGACCTTGTTTAGCTCCACAAACATCATTTTAGACCTTGTTTAGTGCCATAAACATGTTTTTAGACCTTGTTTAGTGTCACAAACATGTTTTTAGACCTTGTTTAGTGTCACAAACATGTTTTTAGACCTTGTTTAGCTCCACAAACATCATTTTAGACCTTGTTTAGTGTCACAAACATGTTTTTGACCTTGTTTAGTGTCACAAACATGTTTTTAGACCTTGTTTAGTGCCGCAAACATCATTTTTGAGCTTGTTTAGTGCCACAAACATGATTTTAGACCTTGTTTAGTGTCACAAACATGATTTTAGACCTTGTTTAGTGCCACAAACATGATTTTAGACCTTGTTTAGCTCCACAAACATCATTTTAGACCTTGTTTAGTGCCACAAACATGATTTTAGACCTTGTTTAGTGTCGCAAACATGTTTTTAGACCTTGTTTAGCTCCACAAACATCATTTTAGACCTTGTTTAGTGCCATAAACATGTTTTTAGACCTTGTTTAGTGTCACAAACATGATTTTAGACCTTGTTTAGCTCCACAAACATCATTTTAGACCTTGTTTAGTGCCACAAACATCATTTTAGACCTTGTTTAGTGTCACAAACATGTTTTTAGACCTTGTTTAGCTCCACAAACATCATTTTAGACCTTGTTTAGTGCCATAAACATGTTTTTAGACCTTGTTTAGTGTCACAAACATGTTTTTAGACCTTGTTTAGTGTCACAAACATGTTTTTAGACCTTGTTTAGCTCCACAAACATCATTTTAGACCTTGTTTAGTGCCATAAACATGTTTTTAGACCTTGTTTAGTGTCACAAACATGTTTTTAGACCTTGTTTAGTGTCACAAACATGTTTTTAGACCTTGTTTAGCTCCACAAACATCATTTTAGACCTTGTTTAGTGTCACAAACATGTTTTTAGACCTTGTTTAGTGTCACAAACATGTTTTTAGACCTTGTTTAGTGCCGCAAACATCATTTTAGAGCTTGTTTAGTGCCACAAACATGTTTTTAGACCTTGTTTAGCTCCACAAACATGATTTTAGACCTTGTTTAGTGTCACAAACATGTTTTTAGACCTTGTTTAGCTCCACAAACATCATTTTAGACCTTGTTTAGTGCCACAAACATCATTTTAGACCTTGTTTAGTGTCACAAACATGTTTTTAGACCTTGTTTAGCTCCACAAACATCATTTTAGACCTTGTTTAGTGTCACAAACATGTTTTTAGACCTTGTTTAGTGCCACAAACATGATTTTAGACCTTGTTTAGTGCTATAAACATGTTTTTAGACCTTGTTTAGCTCCACAAACATCATTTTAGACCTTGTTTAGTGCCACAAACATGATTTTAGACCTTGTTTAGTGCCACAAACATGATTTTAGACCTTGTTTAGTGTCACAAACATGATTTTAGACCTTGTTTAGACAAACATTTTTAGACCTTGTTTAGTGTCACAAACATGTTTTAGACCTTGTTTAGTGTCACAAACATGTTTTTAGACCTTGTTTAGTGTCACAAACATGTTTTTAGACCTTGTTTAGTGCCACAAACATGATTTTAGACCTTGTTTAGTGCTATAAACATGTTTTTAGACCTTGTTTAGCTCCACAAACATCATTTTAGACCTTGTTTAGTGCCATAAACATGTTTTTAGACCTTCTTTAGTGTCACAAACATGTTTTTAGACCTTGTTTAGCTCCACAAACATGTTTTTAGACCTTGTTTAGCTCCACAAACATCATTTTAGACCTTGTTTAGTGCCATAAACATGTTTTTAGACCTTGTTTAGTGCTATAAACATGTTTTTAGACCTTGTTTAGCTCCACAAACATGTTTTTAGACCTTGTTTAGTGTCACAAACATGTTTTTAGACCTTGTTTAGTGCCATAAACATGTTTTTCGACCTTGTTTAGTGTCACAAACATGTTTTTAGACCTTGTTTAGCTCCACAAACATCATTTTAGACCTTGTTTAGTGCCACAAACATCATTTTAGACCTTGTTTAGTGTCACAAACATGTTTTTAGACCTTGTTTAGCTCCACAAACATCATTTTAGACCTTGTTTAGTGTCACAAACATGTTTTTAGACCTTGTTTAGCTCCACAAACATGATTTTAGACCTTGTTTAGCTCCATAAACATGATTTTAGACCTTGTTTAGTGCCACAAACATGATTTTAGACCTTGTTTAGTGTCACAAACATGTTTTTAGACCTTGTTTAGTGCCATAAACATGTTTTTAGACCTTGTTTAGTGTCACAAACATGATTTTAGACCTTGTTTAGTGCCATAAACATGTTTTTAGACCTTGTTTAGTGTCACAAACATGTTTTTAGACCTTGTTTAGTGTCACAAACATCATTTTAGACCTTGTTTAGTGCCACAAACATCATTTTAGACCTTGTTTAGTGCCACAAACATGATTTTAGACCTTGTTTAGTGTCACAAACACGTTTTTAGACCTTGTTTAGCTCCACAAACATCATTTTAGACCTTGTTTAGTGTCACAAACATGTTTTTAGACCTTGTTTAGCTCCACAAACATCATTTTAGACCTTGTTTAGTGCCATAAACATGTTTTTAGACCTTGTTTAGTGTCACAAACATGTTTTTAGACCTTGTTTAGTGTCACAAACATGTTTTTAGACCTTGTTTAGTGTCACAAACATGTTTTTAGACCTTGTTTAGTGTCACAAACATGTTTTTAGACCTTGTTTAGCTCCACAAACATCATTTTAGACCTTGTTTAGTGCCATAAACATGTTTTTAGACCTTGTTTAGTGTCACAAACATGTTTTTAGACCTTGTTTAGTGTCACAAACATGTTTTTAGACCTTGTTTAGCGCCACAAACATCATTTTAGACCTTGTTTAGTGTCACAAACATGTTTTTAGACCTTGTTTAGTGTGACAAACATGTTTTTAGACCTTGTTTAGCTCCACAAACATCATTTTAGACCTTGTTTAGTGCCATAAACATGTTTTTAGACCTTGTTTAGTGTCACAAACATGTTTTTAGACCTTGTTTAGTGTCACAAACATGTTTTTAGACCTTGTTTAGCTCCACAAACATCATTTTAGACCTTGTTTAGTGTCACAAACATGTTTTTGACCTTGTTTAGTGTCACAAACATGTTTTTAGACCTTGTTTAGTGCCGCAAACATCATTTTTGAGCTTGTTTAGTGCCACAAACATGATTTTAGACCTTGTTTAGTGTCACAAACATGATTTTAGACCTTGTTTAGTGCCACAAACATGATTTTAGACCTTGTTTAGCTCCACAAACATCATTTTAGACCTTGTTTAGTGCCACAAACATGATTTTAGACCTTGTTTAGTGTCGCAAACATGTTTTTAGACCTTGTTTAGCTCCACAAACATCATTTTAGACCTTGTTTAGTGCCATAAACATGTTTTTAGACCTTGTTTAGTGTCACAAACATGATTTTAGACCTTGTTTAGCTCCACAAACATCATTTTAGACCTTGTTTAGTGCCACAAACATCATTTTAGACCTTGTTTAGTGTCACAAACATGTTTTTAGACCTTGTTTAGCTCCACAAACATCATTTTAGACCTTGTTTAGTGCCATAAACATGTTTTTAGACCTTGTTTAGTGTCACAAACATGTTTTTAGACCTTGTTTAGTGTCACAAACATGTTTTTAGACCTTGTTTAGCTCCACAAACATCATTTTAGACCTTGTTTAGTGCCATAAACATGTTTTTAGACCTTGTTTAGTGTCACAAACATGTTTTTAGACCTTGTTTAGTGTCACAAACATGTTTTTAGACCTTGTTTAGCTCCACAAACATCATTTTAGACCTTGTTTAGTGTCACAAACATGTTTTTAGACCTTGTTTAGTGTCACAAACATGTTTTTAGACCTTGTTTAGTGCCGCAAACATCATTTTAGAGCTTGTTTAGTGCCACAAACATGTTTTTAGACCTTGTTTAGCTCCACAAACATGATTTTAGACCTTGTTTAGTGTCACAAACATGTTTTTAGACCTTGTTTAGCTCCACAAACATCATTTTAGACCTTGTTTAGTGCCACAAACATCATTTTAGACCTTGTTTAGTGTCACAAACATGTTTTTAGACCTTGTTTAGCTCCACAAACATCATTTTAGACCTTGTTTAGTGTCACAAACATGTTTTTAGACCTTGTTTAGTGCCACAAACATGATTTTAGACCTTGTTTAGTGCTATAAACATGTTTTTAGACCTTGTTTAGCTCCACAAACATCATTTTAGACCTTGTTTAGTGCCACAAACATGATTTTAGACCTTGTTTAGTGCCACAAACATGATTTTAGACCTTGTTTAGTGTCACAAACATGATTTTAGACCTTGTTTAGCTCCACAAACATCATTTTAGACCTTGTTTAGTGTCACAAACATGTTTTTAGACCTTGTTTAGTGTCACAAACATGTTTTTAGACCTTGTTTAGTGCCACAAACATGATTTTAGACCTTGTTTAGTGCTATAAACATGTTTTTAGACCTTGTTTAGCTCCACAAACATCATTTTAGACCTTGTTTAGTGCCATAAACATGTTTTTAGACCTTCTTTAGTGTCACAAACATGTTTTTAGACCTTGTTTAGCTCCACAAACATGTTTTTAGACCTTGTTTAGCTCCACAAACATCATTTTAGACCTTGTTTAGTGCCATAAACATGTTTTTAGACCTTGTTTAGTGCTATAAACATGTTTTTAGACCTTGTTTAGCTCCACAAACATGTTTTTAGACCTTGTTTAGTGTCACAAACATGTTTTTAGACCTTGTTTAGTGCCATAAACATGTTTTTCGACCTTGTTTAGTGTCACAAACATGTTTTTAGACCTTGTTTAGCTCCACAAACATCATTTTAGACCTTGTTTAGTGCCACAAACATCATTTTAGACCTTGTTTAGTGTCACAAACATGTTTTTAGACCTTGTTTAGCTCCACAAACATCATTTTAGACCTTGTTTAGTGTCACAAACATGTTTTTAGACCTTGTTTAGCTCCACAAACATGATTTTAGACCTTGTTTAGCTCCATAAACATGATTTTAGACCTTGTTTAGTGCCACAAACATGATTTTAGACCTTGTTTAGTGTCACAAACATGTTTTTAGACCTTGTTTAGTGCCATAAACATGTTTTTAGACCTTGTTTAGTGTCACAAACATGATTTTAGACCTTGTTTAGTGCCATAAACATGTTTTTAGACCTTGTTTAGTGTCACAAACATGTTTTTAGACCTTGTTTAGTGTCACAAACATCATTTTAGACCTTGTTTAGTGCCACAAACATCATTTTAGACCTTGTTTAGTGCCACAAACATGATTTTAGACCTTGTTTAGTGTCACAAACACGTTTTTAGACCTTGTTTAGCTCCACAAACATCATTTTAGACCTTGTTTAGTGTCACAAACATGTTTTTAGACCTTGTTTAGTGTCACAAACATGTTTTTAGACCTTGTTTAGCTCCACAAACATCATTTTAGAGCTTGTTTAGTGCCACAAACATGATTTTAGACCTTGTTTAGTGCCATAAACATGTTTTTAGACCTTGTTTAGTGTCACAAACATGTTTTTAGACCTTGTTTAGTGTCACAAACATGTTTTTAGACCTTGTTTAGTGTCACAAACATGTTTTTAGACCTTGTTTAGTGTCACAAACATGTTTTTAGACCTTGTTTAGTGCCATAAACATGTTTTTCGACCTTGTTTAGTGTCACAAACATGTTTTTAGACCTTGTTTAGCTCCACAAACATCATTTTAGACCTTGTTTAGTGCCACAAACATCATTTTAGACCTTGTTTAGTGTCACAAACATGTTTTTAGACCTTGTTTAGCTCCACAAACATCATTTTAGACCTTGTTTAGTGTCACAAACATGTTTTTAGACCTTGTTTAGTGCCACAAACATGATTTTAGACCTTGTTTAGTGCTATAAACATGTTTTTAGACCTTGTTTAGCTCCACAAACATCATTTTAGACCTTGTTTAGTGCCACAAACATGATTTTAGACCTTGTTTAGTGCCACAAACATGATTTTAGACCTTGTTTAGTGTCACAAACATGTTTTTAGACCTTGTTTAGCTCCACAAACATGTTTTTAGACCTTGTTTAGCTCCACAAACATCATTTTAGACCTTGTTTAGTGTCACAAACATGTTTTTAGACCTTGTTTAGTGTCACAACATGTTTTTAGACCTTGTTTAGCTCCACAAACATCATTTTAGACCTTGTTTAGTGCCATAAACATGTTTTTAGACCTTGTTTAGTGTCACAAACATGTTTTTAGACCTTGTTTAGTGTCACAAACATGTTTTTAGACCTTGTTTAGTGCCACAAACATCATTTTAGACCTTGTTTAGTGTCACAAACATGTTTTTAGACCTTGTTTAGTGTCACAAACATGTTTTTAGACCTTGTTTAGCTCCACAAACATGTTTTTAGACCTTGTTTAGTGCCACAAACATGTTTTTAGACCTTGTTTAGTGCCACAAACATGTTTTTAGACCTTGTTTAGTGCTATAAACATGTTTTTAGACCTTGTTTAGCTCCACAAACATGTTTTTAGACCTTGTTTAGTGTCACAAACATGTTTTTAGACCTTGTTTAGTGCCATAAACATGTTTTTCGACCTTGTTTAGTGTCACAAACATGTTTTTAGACCTTGTTTAGCTCCACAAACATCATTTTAGACCTTGTTTAGTGCCACAAACATCATTTTAGACCTTGTTTAGTGTCACAAACATGTTTTTAGACCTTGTTTAGCTCCACAAACATCATTTTAGACCTTGTTTAGTGTCACAAACATGTTTTTAGACCTTGTTTAGCTCCACAAACATGATTTTAGACCTTGTTTAGCTCCATAAACATGATTTTAGACCTTGTTTAGTGCCACAAACATGATTTTAGACCTTGTTTAGTGTCACAAACATGTTTTTAGACCTTGTTTAGTGCCATAAACATGTTTTTAGACCTTGTTTAGTGTCACAAACATGATTTTAGACCTTGTTTAGTGCCATAAACATGTTTTTAGACCTTGTTTAGTGTCACAAACATGTTTTTAGACCTTGTTTAGTGTCACAAACATCATTTTAGACCTTGTTTAGTGCCACAAACATCATTTTAGACCTTGTTTAGTGCCACAAACATGATTTTAGACCTTGTTTAGTGTCACAAACACGTTTTTAGACCTTGTTTAGCTCCACAAACATCATTTTAGACCTTGTTTAGTGTCACAAACATGTTTTTAGACCTTGTTTAGTGTCACAAACATGTTTTTAGACCTTGTTTAGCTCCACAAACATCATTTTAGAGCTTGTTTAGTGCCACAAACATGATTTTAGACCTTGTTTAGTGCCATAAACATGTTTTTAGACCTTGTTTAGTGTCACAAACATGTTTTTAGACCTTGTTTAGTGTCACAAACATGTTTTTAGACCTTGTTTAGTGTCACAAACATGTTTTTAGACCTTGTTTAGTGTCACAAACATGTTTTTAGACCTTGTTTAGTGCCATAAACATGTTTTTAGACCTTGTTTAGTGTCACAAACATGTTTTTAGACCTTGTTTAGCTCCACAAACATCATTTTAGACCTTGTTTAGTGCCACAAACATCATTTTAGACCTTGTTTAGTGTCACAAACATGTTTTTAGACCTTGTTTAGCTCCACAAACATCATTTTAGACCTTGTTTAGTGTCACAAACATGTTTTTAGACCTTGTTTAGTGCCACAAACATGATTTTAGACCTTGTTTAGTGCTATAAACATGTTTTTAGACCTTGTTTAGCTCCACAAACATCATTTTAGACCTTGTTTAGTGCCACAAACATGATTTTAGACCTTGTTTAGTGCCACAAACATGATTTTAGACCTTGTTTAGTGCCACAAACATGATTTTAGACCTTGTTTAGTGTCACAAACATGTTTTTAGACCTTGTTTAGCTCCACAAACATGTTTTTAGACCTTGTTTAGCTCCACAAACATCATTTTAGACCTTGTTTAGTGTCACAAACATGTTTTTAGACCTTGTTTAGTGTCACAACATGTTTTTAGACCTTGTTTAGCTCCACAAACATCATTTTAGACCTTGTTTAGTGCCATAAACATGTTTTTAGACCTTGTTTAGTGTCACAAACATGTTTTTAGACCTTGTTTAGTGTCACAAACATGTTTTTAGACCTTGTTTACCGCCACAAACATCATTTTAGACCTTGTTTAGTGTCACAAACATGTTTTTAGACCTTGTTTAGTGTGACAAACATGTTTTTAGACCTTGTTTAGCTCCACAAACATCATTTTAGACCTTGTTTAGTGCCATAAACATGTTTTTAGACCTTGTTTAGTGTCACAAACATGTTTTTAGACCTTGTTTAGTGTCACAAACATGTTTTTAGACCTTGTTTAGCTCCACAAACATCATTTTAGACCTTGTTTAGTGTCACAAACATGTTTTTGACCTTGTTTAGTGTCACAAACATGTTTTTAGACCTTGTTTAGTGCCGCAAACATCATTTTTGAGCTTGTTTAGTGCCACAAACATGATTTTAGACCTTGTTTAGTGTCACAAACATGATTTTAGACCTTGTTTAGTGCCACAAACATGATTTTAGACCTTGTTTAGCTCCACAAACATCATTTTAGACCTTGTTTAGTGCCACAAACATGATTTTAGACCTTGTTTAGTGTCACAAACATGTTTTTAGACCTTGTTTAGCTCCACAAACATCATTTTAGACCTTGTTTAGTGCCATAAACATGTTTTTAGACCTTGTTTAGTGTCACAAACATGATTTTAGACCTTGTTTAGCTCCACAAACATCATTTTAGACCTTGTTTAGTGCCACAAACATCATTTTAGACCTTGTTTAGTGTCACAAACATGTTTTTAGACCTTGTTTAGCTCCACAAACATCATTTTAGACCTTGTTTAGTGCCATAAACATGTTTTTAGACCTTGTTTAGTGTCACAAACATGTTTTTAGACCTTGTTTAGTGTCACAAACATGTTTTTAGACCTTGTTTAGCTCCACAAACATCATTTTAGACCTTGTTTAGTGCCATAAACATGTTTTTAGACCTTGTTTAGTGTCACAAACATGTTTTTAGACCTTGTTTAGTGTCACAAACATGTTTTTAGACCTTGTTTAGCTCCACAAACATCATTTTAGACCTTGTTTAGTGTCACAAACATGTTTTTAGACCTTGTTTAGTGTCACAAACATGTTTTTAGACCTTGTTTAGTGCCGCAAACATCATTTTAGAGCTTGTTTAGTGCCACAAACATGTTTTTAGACCTTGTTTAGCTCCACAAACATGATTTTAGACCTTGTTTAGTGTCACAAACATGTTTTTGGACCTTGTTTAGCTCCACAAACATCATTTTAGACCTTGTTTAGTGCCACAAACATCATTTTAGACCTTGTTTAGTGTCACAAACATGTTTTTAGACCTTGTTTAGCTCCACAAACATCATTTTAGACCTTGTTTAGTGTCACAAACATGTTTTTAGACCTTGTTTAGTGCCACAAACATGATTTTAGACCTTGTTTAGTGCTATAAACATGTTTTTAGACCTTGTTTAGCTCCACAAACATCATTTTAGACCTTGTTTAGTGCCACAAACATGATTTTAGACCTTGTTTAGTGCCACAAACATGATTTTAGACCTTGTTTAGTGTCACAAACATGATTTTAGACCTTGTTTAGCTCCACAAACATCATTTTAGACCTTGTTTAGTGTCACAAACATGTTTTTAGACCTTGTTTAGTGTCACAAACATGTTTTTAGACCTTGTTTAGTGCCACAAACATGATTTTAGACCTTGTTTAGTGCTATAAACATGTTTTTAGACCTTGTTTAGCTCCACAAACATCATTTTAGACCTTGTTTAGTGCCATAAACATGTTTTTAGACCTTGTTTAGTGTCACAAACATGTTTTTAGACCTTGTTTAGCTCCACAAACATGTTTTTAGACCTTGTTTAGCTCCACAAACATCATTTTAGACCTTGTTTAGTGCCATAAACATGTTTTTAGACCTTGTTTAGTGCCATAAACATGATTTTAGACCTTGTTTAGTGCCACAAACATGATTTTAGACCTTGTTTAGCTCCACAAACATCATTTTAGACCTTGTTTAGTGCCACAAACATGATTTTAGACCTTGTTTAGTGTCACAAACATGTTTTTAGACCTTGTTTAGCTCCACAAACATCATTTTAGACCTTGTTTAGTGCCATAAACATGTTTTTAGACCTTGTTTAGTGTCACAAACATGATTTTAGACCTTGTTTAGCTCCACAAACATCATTTTAGACCTTGTTTAGTGCCACAAACATCATTTTAGACCTTGTTTAGTGTCACAAACATGTTTTTAGACCTTGTTTAGCTCCACAAACATCATTTTAGACCTTGTTTAGTGCCACAAACATGTTTTTAGACCTTGTTTAGTGTCACAAACATGTTTTTAGACCTTGTTTAGTGTCACAAACATGTTTTTAGACCTTGTTTAGTGCTATAAACATGTTTTTAGACCTTGTTTAGCTCCACAAACATGTTTTTAGACCTTGTTTAGTGCCACAAACATGTTTTTAGACCTTGTTTAGTGCCATAAACATGTTTTTAGACCTTGTTTAGTGTCGCAAACATGATTTTAGACCTTGTTTAGCTCCACAAACATCATTGTAGACCTTGTTTAGTGCCACAAACATGATTTTAGACCTTGTTTAGTGTCACACACATGTTTTTAGACCTTGTTTAGCTCCACAAACATCATTTTAGACCTTGTTTAGTGCCATAAACATGTTTTTAGACCTTGTTTAGTGTCACAAACATGATTTTAGACCTTGTTTAGTGCCATAAACATGTTTTTAGACCTTGTTTAGTGTCACAAACATGATTTTAGACCTTGTTTAGTGCCACAAACATGATTTTAGACCTTGTTTAGTGTCACAAACATGATTTTAGACCTTGTTTAGCTCCACAAACATCATTTTAGACCTTGTTTAGTGTCACAAACATGTTTTTAGACCTTGTTTAGTGTCACAAACATGTTTTTAGACCTTGTTTAGTGCCACAAACATGATTTTAGACCTTGTTTAGTGCTATAAACATGTTTTTAGACCTTGTTTAGCTCCACAAACATCATTTTAGACCTTGTTTAGTGCCATAAACATGTTTTTAGACCTTCTTTAGTGTCACAAACATGTTTTTAGACCTTGTTTAGCTCCACAAACATGTTTTTAGACCTTGTTTAGCTCCACAAACATCATTTTAGACCTTGTTTAGTGCCACAAACATGTTTTTAGACCTTGTTTAGTGCCATAAACATGATTTTAGACCTTGTTTAGTGCCACAAACATGATTTTAGACCTTGTTTAGCTCCACAAACATCATTTTAGACCTTGTTTAGTGCCACAAACATGATTTTAGACCTTGTTTAGTGTCACAAACATGTTTTTAGACCTTGTTTAGCTCCACAAACATCATTTTAGACCTTGTTTAGTGCCATAAACATGTTTTTAGACCTTGTTTAGTGTCACAAACATGATTTTAGACCTTGTTTAGCTCCACAAACATCATTTTAGACCTTGTTTAGTGCCACAAACATCATTTTAGACCTTGTTTAGTGTCACAAACATGTTTTTAGACCTTGTTTAGCTCCACAAACATCATTTTAGACCTTGTTTAGTGCCATAAACATGTTTTTAGACCTTGTTTAGTGTCACAAACATGTTTTTAGACCTTGTTTAGTGTCACAAACATGTTTTTAGACCTTGTTTAGTGCTATAAACATGTTTTTAGACCTTGTTTAGCTCCACAAACATGTTTTTAGACCTTGTTTAGTGCCACAAACATGTTTTTAGACCTTGTTTAGTGCCATAAACATGTTTTTAGACCTTGTTTAGTGTCGCAAACATGATTTTAGACCTTGTTTAGCTCCACAAACATCATTGTAGACCTTGTTTAGTGCCACAAACATGATTTTAGACCTTGTTTAGTGTCACACACATGTTTTTAGACCTTGTTTAGCTCCACAAACATCATTTTAGACCTTGTTTAGTGCCATAAACATGTTTTTAGACCTTGTTTAGTGTCACAAACATGATTTTAGACCTTGTTTAGCTCCACAAACATCATTTTAGACCTTGTTTAGTGCCACAAACATCATTTTAGACCTTGTTTAGTGTCACAAACATGTTTTTAGACCTTGTTTAGCTCCACAAACATCATTTTAGACCTTGTTTAGTGCCATAAACATGTTTTTAGACCTTGTTTAGTGTCACAAACATGTTTTTAGACCTTGTTTAGTGTCACAAACATGTTTTTAGACCTTGTTTAGCTCCACAAACATCATTTTAGACCTTGTTTAGTGCCATAAACATGTTTTTAGACCTTGTTTAGTGTCACAAACATGTTTTTAGACCTTGTTTAGTGTCACAAACATGTTTTTAGACCTTGTTTAGCTCCACAAACATCATTTTAGACCTTGTTTAGTGTCACAAACATGTTTTTAGACCTTGTTTAGTGTCACAAACATGTTTTTAGACCTTGTTTAGTGCCGCAAACATCATTTTAGAGCTTGTTTAGTGCCACAAACATGTTTTTAGACCTTGTTTAGCTCCACAAACATGATTTTAGACCTTGTTTAGTGTCACAAACATGTTTTTAGACCTTGTTTAGCTCCACAAACATCATTTTAGACCTTGTTTAGTGCCACAAACATCATTTTAGACCTTGTTTAGTGTCACAAACATGTTTTTAGACCTTGTTTAGCTCCACAAACATCATTTTAGACCTTGTTTAGTGTCACAAACATGTTTTTAGACCTTGTTTAGTGCCACAAACATGATTTTAGACCTTGTTTAGTGCTATAAACATGTTTTTAGACCTTGTTTAGCTCCACAAACATCATTTTAGACCTTGTTTAGTGCCACAAACATGATTTTAGACCTTGTTTAGTGCCACAAACATGATTTTAGACCTTGTTTAGTGTCACAAACATGATTTTAGACCTTGTTTAGCTCCACAAACATCATTTTAGACCTTGTTTAGTGTCACAAACATGTTTTTAGACCTTGTTTAGTGTCACAAACATGTTTTTAGACCTTGTTTAGTGCCACAAACATGATTTTAGACCTTGTTTAGTGCTATAAACATGTTTTTAGACCTTGTTTAGCTCCACAAACATCATTTTAGACCTTGTTTAGTGCCATAAACATGTTTTTAGACCTTGTTTAGTGTCACAAACATGTTTTTAGACCTTGTTTAGCTCCACAAACATGTTTTTAGACCTTGTTTAGCTCCACAAACATCATTTTAGACCTTGTTTAGTGCCATAAACATGTTTTTAGACCTTGTTTAGTGCCATAAACATGATTTTAGACCTTGTTTAGTGCCACAAACATGATTTTAGACCTTGTTTAGCTCCACAAACATCATTTTAGACCTTGTTTAGTGCCACAAACATGATTTTAGACCTTGTTTAGTGTCACAAACATGTTTTTAGACCTTGTTTAGCTCCACAAACATCATTTTAGACCTTGTTTAGTGCCATAAACATGTTTTTAGACCTTGTTTAGTGTCACAAACATGATTTTAGACCTTGTTTAGCTCCACAAACATCATTTTAGACCTTGTTTAGTGCCACAAACATCATTTTAGACCTTGTTTAGTGTCACAAACATGTTTTTAGACCTTGTTTAGCTCCACAAACATCATTTTAGACCTTGTTTAGTGCCATAAACATGTTTTTAGACCTTGTTTAGTGTCACAAACATGTTTTTAGACCTTGTTTAGTGTCACAAACATGTTTTTAGACCTTGTTTAGTGCTATAAACATGTTTTTAGACCTTGTTTAGCTCCACAAACATGTTTTTAGACCTTGTTTAGTGTCACAAACATGTTTTTAGACCTTGTTTAGTGCCATAAACATGTTTTTCGACCTTGTTTAGTGTCACAAACATGTTTTTAGACCTTGTTTAGCTCCACAAACATCATTTTAGACCTTGTTTAGTGCCACAAACATCATTTTAGACCTTGTTTAGTGTCACAAACATGTTTTTAGACCTTGTTTAGCTCCACAAACATCATTTTAGACCTTGTTTAGTGTCACAAACATGTTTTTAGACCTTGTTTAGCTCCACAAACATGATTTTAGACCTTGTTTAGCTCCATAAACATGATTTTAGACCTTGTTTAGTGCCACAAACATGATTTTAGACCTTGTTTAGTGTCACAAACATGTTTTTAGACCTTGTTTAGTGCCATAAACATGTTTTTAGACCTTGTTTAGTGTCACAAACATGATTTTAGACCTTGTTTAGTGCCATAAACATGTTTTTAGACCTTGTTTAGTGTCACAAACATCATTTTAGACCTTGTTTAGTGCCACAAACATCATTTTAGACCTTGTTTAGTGCCACAAACATGATTTTAGACCTTGTTTAGTGTCACAAACATGTTTTTAGACCTTGTTTAGCTCCACAAACATCATTTTAGACCTTGTTTAGTGTCACAAACATGTTTTTAGACCTTGTTTAGTGTCACAAACATGTTTTTAGACCTTGTTTAGCTCCACAAACATCATTTTAGAGCTTGTTTAGTGCCACAAACATGATTTTAGACCTTGTTTAGTGCCATAAACATGTTTTTAGACCTTGTTTAGTGTCACAAACATGTTTTTAGACCTTGTTTAGTGTCACAAACATGTTTTTAGACCTTGTTTAGTGTCACAAACATGTTTTTAGACCTTGTTTAGTGTCACAAACATGTTTTTAGACCTTGTTTAGTGCCATAAACATGTTTTTAGACCTTGTTTAGTGTCACAAACATGTTTTTAGACCTTGTTTAGCTCCACAAACATCATTTTAGACCTTGTTTAGTGCCACAAACATCATTTTAGACCTTGTTTAGTGTCACAAACATGTTTTTAGACCTTGTTTAGCTCCACAAACATCATTTTAGACCTTGTTTAGTGTCACAAACATGTTTTTAGACCTTGTTTAGTGCCACAAACATGATTTTAGACCTTGTTTAGTGCTATAAACATGTTTTTAGACCTTGTTTAGCTCCACAAACATCATTTTAGACCTTGTTTAGTGCCACAAACATGATTTTAGACCTTGTTTAGTGCCACAAACATGATTTTAGACCTTGTTTAGTGTCACAAACATGTTTTTAGACCTTGTTTAGCTCCACAAACATGTTTTTAGACATTGTTTAGCTCCACAAACATCATTTTAGACCTTGTTTAGTGCCATAAACATGTTTTTAGACCTTGTTTAGTGCCATAAACATGTTTTTAGACCTTGTTTAGTGTCACAAACATGTTTTTAGACCTTGTTTAGTGCCATAAACATGTTTTTAGACCTTGTTTAGTGCCATAAACATGTTTTTAGACCTTGTTTAGTGTCACAAACATGTTTTTAGACCTTGTTTAGTGTCACAAACATGTTTTTAGACCTTGTTTAGTGCCATAAACATGTTTTTAGACCTTGTTTAGTGCCACAAACATCATTTTAGACCTTGTTTAGTGTCACAAACATGTTTTTAGACCTTGTTTAGTGCCACAAACATGATTTTAGACCTTGTTTAGTGCTATAAACATGTTTTTAGACCTTGTTTAGCTCCACAAACATCATTTTAGACCTTGTTTAGTGCCACAAACATGATTTTAGACCTTGTTTAGTGCCACAAACATGATTTTAGACCTTGTTTAGTGTCACAAACATGTTTTTAGACCTTGTTTAGCTCCACAAACATGTTTTTAGACATTGTTTAGCTCCACAAACATCATTTTAGACCTTGTTTAGTGCCATAAACATGTTTTTAGACCTTGTTTAGTGCCATAAACATGTTTTTAGACCTTGTTTAGTGTCACAAACATGTTTTTAGACCTTGTTTAGTGCCATAAACATGTTTTTAGACCTTGTTTAGTGCCATAAACATGTTTTTAGACCTTGTTTAGTGTCACAAACATGTTTTTAGACCTTGTTTAGTGTCACAAACATGTTTTTAGACCTTGTTTAGTGCTATAAACATGTTTTTAGACCTTGTTTAGCTCCACAAACATGTTTTTAGACCTTGTTTAGTGTCACAAACATGTTTTTAGACCTTGTTTAGTGCCATAAACATGTTTTTCGACCTTGTTTAGTGTCACAAACATGTTTTTAGACCTTGTTTAGCTCCACAAACATCATTTTAGACCTTGTTTAGTGCCACAAACATCATTTTAGACCTTGTTTAGTGTCACAAACATGTTTTTAGACCTTGTTTAGCTCCACAAACATCATTTTAGACCTTGTTTAGTGTCACAAACATGTTTTTAGACCTTGTTTAGCTCCACAAACATGATTTTAGACCTTGTTTAGCTCCATAAACATGATTTTAGACCTTGTTTAGTGCCACAAACATGTTTTTAGACCTTGTTTAGTGCCATAAACATGTTTTTAGACCTTGTTTAGTGTCACAAACATGATTTTAGACCTTGTTTAGTGCCATAAACATGTTTTTAGACCTTGTTTAGTGTCACAAACATGTTTTTAGACCTTGTTTAGTGTCACAAACATCATTTTAGACCTTGTTTAGTGCCACAAACATCATTTTAGACCTTGTTTAGTGCCACAAACATGATTTTAGACCTTGTTTAGTGTCACAAACACGTTTTTAGACCTTGTTTAGCTCCACAAACATGTTTTTAGACCTTGTTTAGCTCCACAAACATCATTTTAGAGCTTGTTTAGTGCCACAAACATGATTTTAGACCTTGTTTAGTGCCATAAACATGTTTTTAGACCTTGTTTAGTGTCACAAACATGTTTTTAGACCTTGTTTAGTGTCACAAACATGTTTTTAGACCTTGTTTAGTGTCACAAACATGTTTTTAGACCTTGTTTAGTGTCACAAACATGTTTTTAGACCTTGTTTAGTGCCATAAACATGTTTTTCGACCTTGTTTAGTGTCACAAACATGTTTTTAGACCTTGTTTAGCTCCACAAACATCATTTTAGACCTTGTTTAGTGCCACAAACATCATTTTAGACCTTGTTTAGTGTCACAAACATGTTTTTAGACCTTGTTTAGCTCCACAAACATCATTTTAGACCTTGTTTAGTGCCACAAACATGATTTTAGACCTTGTTTAGTGCCACAAACATGATTTTAGACCTTGTTTAGTGTCACAAACATGTTTTTAGACCTTGTTTAGTGTCACAAACATGTTTTTAGACCTTGTTTAGTGTCACAAACATGTTTTTAGACCTTGTTTAGTGCTATAAACATGTTTTTAGACCTTGTTTAGCTCCACAAACATGTTTTTAGACCTTGTTTAGTGTCACAAACATGTTTTTAGACCTTGTTTAGTGCCATAAACATGTTTTTCGACCTTGTTTAGTGTCACAAACATGTTTTTAGACCTTGTTTAGCTCCACAAACATCATTTTAGACCTTGTTTAGTGCCACAAACATCATTTTAGACCTTGTTTAGTGTCACAAACATGTTTTTAGACCTTGTTTAGCTCCACAAACATCATTTTAGACCTTGTTTAGTGTCACAAACATGTTTTTAGACCTTGTTTAGCTCCACAAACATGATTTTAGACCTTGTTTAGCTCCATAAACATGATTTTAGACCTTGTTTAGTGCCACAAACATGATTTTAGACCTTGTTTAGTGTCACAAACATGTTTTTAGACCTTGTTTAGTGCCATAAACATGTTTTTAGACCTTGTTTAGTGTCACAAACATGATTTTAGACCTTGTTTAGTGCCATAAACATGTTTTTAGACCTTGTTTAGTGTCACAAACATCATTTTAGACCTTGTTTAGTGCCACAAACATCATTTTAGACCTTGTTTAGTGCCACAAACATGATTTTAGACCTTGTTTAGTGTCACAAACACGTTTTTAGACCTTGTTTAGCTCCACAAACATCATTTTAGACCTTGTTTAGTGTCACAAACATGTTTTTAGACCTTGTTTAGTGTCACAAACATGTTTTTAGACCTTGTTTAGCTCCACAAACATCATTTTAGAGCTTGTTTAGTGCCACAAACATGATTTTAGACCTTGTTTAGTGCCATAAACATGTTTTTAGACCTTGTTTAGTGTCACAAACATGTTTTTAGACCTTGTTTAGTGTCACAAACATGTTTTTAGACCTTGTTTAGTGTCACAAACATGTTTTTAGACCTTGTTTAGTGTCACAAACATGTTTTTAGACCTTGTTTAGTGTCACAAACATGTTTTTAGACCTTGTTTAGCTCCACAAACATCATTTTAGACCTTGTTTAGTGTCACAAACATGTTTTTAGACCTTGTTTAGTGTCACAAACATGTTTTTAGACCTTGTTTAGCTCCACAAACATCATTTTAGACCTTGTTTAGTGCCACAAACATCATTTTAGACCTTGTTTAGTGTCACAAACATGTTTTTAGACCTTGTTTAGCTCCACAAACATCATTTTAGACCTTGTTTAGTGTCACAAACATGTTTTTAGACCTTGTTTAGTGCCACAAACATGATTTTAGACCTTGTTTAGTGCTATAAACATGTTTTTAGACCTTGTTTAGCTCCACAAACATCATTTTAGACCTTGTTTAGTGCCACAAACATGATTTTAGACCTTGTTTAGTGTCACAAACATGTTTTTAGACCTTGTTTAGCTCCACAAACATGTTTTTAGACATTGTTTAGCTCCACAAACATCATTTTAGACCTTGTTTAGTGCCATAAACATGTTTTTAGACCTTGTTTAGTGCCATAAACATGTTTTTAGACCTTGTTTAGTGTCACAAACATGTTTTTAGACCTTGTTTAGTGCCATAAACATGTTTTTAGACCTTGTTTAGTGCCATAAACATGTTTTTAGACCTTGTTTAGTGTCACAAACATGTTTTTAGACCTTGTTTAGTGTCACAAACATGTTTTTAGACCTTGTTTAGTGCTATAAACATGTTTTTAGACCTTGTTTAGCTCCACAAACATGTTTTTAGACCTTGTTTAGTGTCACAAACATGTTTTTAGACCTTGTTTAGTGCCATAAACATGTTTTTCGACCTTGTTTAGTGTCACAAACATGTTTTTAGACCTTGTTTAGCTCCACAAACATCATTTTAGACCTTGTTTAGTGCCACAAACATCATTTTAGACCTTGTTTAGTGTCACAAACATGTTTTTAGACCTTGTTTAGCTCCACAAACATCATTTTAGACCTTGTTTAGTGTCACAAACATGTTTTTAGACCTTGTTTAGCTCCACAAACATGATTTTAGACCTTGTTTAGCTCCACAAACATGATTTTAGACCTTGTTTAGTGCCACAAACATGTTTTTAGACCTTGTTTAGTGCCACAAACATCATTTTAGACCTTGTTTAGTGTCACAAACATGTTTTTAGACCTTGTTTAGTGCCACAAACATGATTTTAGACCTTGTTTAGTGCTATAAACATGTTTTTAGACCTTGTTTAGCTCCACAAACATCATTTTAGACCTTGTTTAGTGCCACAAACATGATTTTAGACCTTGTTTAGTGCCACAAACATGATTTTAGACCTTGTTTAGTGTCACAAACATGTTTTTAGACCTTGTTTAGCTCCACAAACATGTTTTTAGACATTGTTTAGCTCCACAAACATCATTTTAGACCTTGTTTAGTGCCATAAACATGTTTTTAGACCTTGTTTAGTGCCATAAACATGTTTTTAGACCTTGTTTAGTGTCACAAACATGTTTTTAGACCTTGTTTAGTGCCATAAACATGTTTTTAGACCTTGTTTAGTGCCATAAACATGTTTTTAGACCTTGTTTAGTGTCACAAACATGTTTTTAGACCTTGTTTAGTGTCACAAACATGTTTTTAGACCTTGTTTAGTGCTATAAACATGTTTTTAGACCTTGTTTAGCTCCACAAACATGTTTTTAGACCTTGTTTAGTGTCACAAACATGTTTTTAGACCTTGTTTAGTGCCATAAACATGTTTTTCGACCTTGTTTAGTGTCACAAACATGTTTTTAGACCTTGTTTAGCTCCACAAACATCATTTTAGACCTTGTTTAGTGCCACAAACATCATTTTAGACCTTGTTTAGTGTCACAAACATGTTTTTAGACCTTGTTTAGCTCCACAAACATCATTTTAGACCTTGTTTAGTGTCACAAACATGTTTTTAGACCTTGTTTAGCTCCACAAACATGATTTTAGACCTTGTTTAGCTCCATAAACATGATTTTAGACCTTGTTTAGTGCCACAAACATGTTTTTAGACCTTGTTTAGTGCCATAAACATGTTTTTAGACCTTGTTTAGTGTCACAAACATGATTTTAGACCTTGTTTAGTGCCATAAACATGTTTTTAGACCTTGTTTAGTGTCACAAACATGTTTTTAGACCTTGTTTAGTGTCACAAACATCATTTTAGACCTTGTTTAGTGCCACAAACATCATTTTAGACCTTGTTTAGTGCCACAAACATGATTTTAGACCTTGTTTAGTGTCACAAACACGTTTTTAGACCTTGTTTAGCTCCACAAACATGTTTTTAGACCTTGTTTAGCTCCACAAACATCATTTTAGAGCTTGTTTAGTGCCACAAACATGATTTTAGACCTTGTTTAGTGCCATAAACATGTTTTTAGACCTTGTTTAGTGTCACAAACATGTTTTTAGACCTTGTTTAGTGTCACAAACATGTTTTTAGACCTTGTTTAGTGTCACAAACATGTTTTTAGACCTTGTTTAGTGTCACAAACATGTTTTTAGACCTTGTTTAGTGCCATAAACATGTTTTTAGACCTTGTTTAGTGTCACAAACATGTTTTTAGACCTTGTTTAGCTCCACAAACATCATTTTAGACCTTGTTTAGTGCCACAAACATCATTTTAGACCTTGTTTAGTGTCACAAACATGTTTTTAGACCTTGTTTAGCTCCACAAACATCATTTTAGACCTTGTTTAGTGCCACAAACATGATTTTAGACCTTGTTTAGTGCCACAAACATGATTTTAGACCTTGTTTAGTGTCACAAACATGTTTTTAGACCTTGTTTAGTGTCACAAACATGTTTTTAGACCTTGTTTAGTGTCACAAACATGTTTTTAGACCTTGTTTAGTGCTATAAACATGTTTTTAGACCTTGTTTAGCTCCACAAACATGTTTTTAGACCTTGTTTAGTGTCACAAACATGTTTTTAGACCTTGTTTAGTGCCATAAACATGTTTTTAGACCTTGTTTAGTGTCACAAACATGTTTTTAGACCTTGTTTAGCTCCACAAACATCATTTTAGACCTTGTTTAGTGCCACAAACATCATTTTAGACCTTGTTTAGTGTCACAAACATGTTTTTAGACCTTGTTTAGCTCCACAAACATCATTTTAGACCTTGTTTAGTGTCACAAACATGTTTTTAGACCTTGTTTAGCTCCACAAACATGATTTTAGACCTTGTTTAGCTCCATAAACATGATTTTAGACCTTGTTTAGTGCCACAAACATGATTTTAGACCTTGTTTAGTGTCACAAACATGTTTTTAGACCTTGTTTAGTGCCATAAACATGTTTTTAGACCTTGTTTAGTGTCACAAACATGATTTTAGACCTTGTTTAGTGCCATAAACATGTTTTTAGACCTTGTTTAGTGTCACAAACATCATTTTAGACCTTGTTTAGTGCCACAAACATCATTTTAGACCTTGTTTAGTGCCACAAACATGATTTTAGACCTTGTTTAGTGTCACAAACACGTTTTTAGACCTTGTTTAGCTCCACAAACATCATTTTAGACCTTGTTTAGTGTCACAAACATGTTTTTAGACCTTGTTTAGTGTCACAAACATGTTTTTAGACCTTGTTTAGCTCCACAAACATCATTTTAGAGCTTCTTTAGTGCCACAAACATGATTTTAGACCTTGTTTAGTGCCATAAACATGTTTTTAGACCTTGTTTAGTGTCACAAACATGTTTTTAGACCTTGTTTAGTGTCACAAACATGTTTTTAGACCTTGTTTAGTGTCACAAACATGTTTTTAGACCTTGTTTAGTGTCACAAACATGTTTTTAGACCTTGTTTAGTGTCACAAACATGTTTTTAGACCTTGTTTAGCTCCACAAACATCATTTTAGACCTTGTTTAGTGTCACAAACATGTTTTTCGACCTTGTTTAGTGTCACAAACATGTTTTTAGACCTTGTTTAGCTCCACAAACATCATTTTAGACCTTGTTTAGTGCCACAAACATCATTTTAGACCTTGTTTAGTGTCACAAACATGTTTTTAGACCTTGTTTAGCTCCACAAACATCATTTTAGACCTTGTTTAGTGTCACAAACATGTTTTTAGACCTTGTTTAGTGCCACAAACATGATTTTAGACCTTGTTTAGTGCTATAAACATGTTTTTAGACCTTGTTTAGCTCCACAAACATCATTTTAGACCTTGTTTAGTGCCACAAACATGATTTTAGACCTTGTTTAGTGTCACAAACATGTTTTTAGACCTTGTTTAGCTCCACAAACATGTTTTTAGACATTGTTTAGCTCCACAAACATCATTTTAGACCTTGTTTAGTGCCATAAACATGTTTTTAGACCTTGTTTAGTGCCATAAACATGTTTTTAGACCTTGTTTAGTGTCACAAACATGTTTTTAGACCTTGTTTAGTGCCATAAACATGTTTTTAGACCTTGTTTAGTGCCATAAACATGTTTTTAGACCTTGTTTAGTGTCACAAACATGTTTTTAGACCTTGTTTAGTGTCACAAACATGTTTTTAGACCTTGTTTAGTGCTATAAACATGTTTTTAGACCTTGTTTAGCTCCACAAACATGTTTTTAGACCTTGTTTAGTGTCACAAACATGTTTTTAGACCTTGTTTAGTGCCATAAACATGTTTTTCGACCTTGTTTAGTGTCACAAACATGTTTTTAGACCTTGTTTAGCTCCACAAACATCATTTTAGACCTTGTTTAGTGCCACAAACATCATTTTAGACCTTGTTTAGTGTCACAAACATGTTTTTAGACCTTGTTTAGCTCCACAAACATCATTTTAGACCTTGTTTAGTGTCACAAACATGTTTTTAGACCTTGTTTAGCTCCACAAACATGATTTTAGACCTTGTTTAGCTCCATAAACATGATTTTAGACCTTGTTTAGTGCCACAAACATGATTTTAGACCTTGTTTAGTGTCACAAACATGTTTTTAGACCTTGTTTAGTGCCATAAACATGTTTTTAGACCTTGTTTAGTGTCACAAACATGATTTTAGACCTTGTTTAGTGCCATAAACATGTTTTTAGACCTTGTTTAGTGTCACAAACATGTTTTTAGACCTTGTTTAGTGTCACAAACATCATTTTAGACCTTGTTTAGTGCCACAAACATCATTTTAGACCTTGTTTAGTGCCACAAACATGATTTTAGACCTTGTTTAGTGTCACAAACACGTTTTTAGACCTTGTTTAGCTCCACAAACATGTTTTTAGACCTTGTTTAGCTCCACAAACATCATTTTAGAGCTTGTTTAGTGCCACAAACATGATTTTAGACCTTGTTTAGTGCCATAAACATGTTTTTAGACCTTGTTTAGTGTCACAAACATGTTTTTAGACCTTGTTTAGTGTCACAAACATGTTTTTAGACCTTGTTTAGTGTCACAAACATGTTTTTAGACCTTGTTTAGTGTCACAAACATGTTTTTAGACCTTGTTTAGTGCCATAAACATGTTTTTCGACCTTGTTTAGTGTCACAAACATGTTTTTAGACCTTGTTTAGCTCCACAAACATCATTTTAGACCTTGTTTAGTGCCACAAACATCATTTTAGACCTTGTTTAGTGTCACAAACATGTTTTTAGACCTTGTTTAGCTCCACAAACATCATTTTAGACCTTGTTTAGTGCCACAAACATGATTTTAGACCTTGTTTAGTGCCACAAACATGATTTTAGACCTTGTTTAGTGTCACAAACATGTTTTTAGACCTTGTTTAGCTCCACAAACATGTTTTTAGACATTGTTTAGCTCCACAAACATCATTTTAGACCTTGTTTAGTGCCATAAACATGTTTTTAGACCTTGTTTAGTGCCATAAACATGTTTTTAGACCTTGTTTAGTGTCACAAACATGTTTTTAGACCTTGTTTAGTGCCATAAACATGTTTTTCGACCTTGTTTAGTGTCACAAACATGTTTTTAGACCTTGTTTAGCTCCACAAACATCATTTTAGACCTTGTTTAGTGCCACAAACATCATTTTAGACCTTGTTTAGTGTCACAAACATGTTTTTAGACCTTGTTTAGCTCCACAAACATCATTTTAGACCTTGTTTAGTGCCACAAACATGATTTTAGACCTTGTTTAGTGCCACAAACATGATTTTAGACCTTGTTTAGTGTCACAAACATGTTTTTAGACCTTGTTTAGCTCCACAAACATGTTTTTAGACATTGTTTAGCTCCACAAACATCATTTTAGACCTTGTTTAGTGCCATAAACATGTTTTTAGACCTTGTTTAGTGCCATAAACATGTTTTTAGACCTTGTTTAGTGTCACAAACATGTTTTTAGACCTTGTTTAGTGCCATAAACATGTTTTTAGACCTTGTTTAGTGTCACAAACATGATATTAGACCTTGTTTAGCTCCACAAACATCATTTTAGACCTTGTTTAGTGCCACAAACATCATTTTAGACCTTGTTTAGTGTCACAAACATGTTTTTAGACCTTGTTTAGCTCCACAAACATCATTTTAGACCTTGTTTAGTGCCATAAACATGTTTTTAGACCTTGTTTAGTGTCACAAACATGTTTTTAGACCTTGTTTAGTGTCACAAACATGTTTTTAGACCTTGTTTAGCGCCACAAACATCATTTTAGACCTTGTTTAGTGTCACAAACATGTTTTTAGACCTTGTTTAGCTCCACAAACATCATTTTAGACCTTGTTTAGTGCCATAAACATGTTTTTAGACCTTGTTTAGTGTCACAAACATGTTTTTAGA